>NC_136491.1:7823994-8296494 GCF_053919585.1 Euprymna scolopes | reverse complement strand
TGGTATTAAAAAGACAGTAACCACCATACATAGAAATATAATTTTCTTCCTGTTTTAATAATAATAATAATATTAATAATAATAATAATAATAATAATAATAATAATAATATTAATAATAATAATAATAATAATAATAATATAATAAATAATAATAATATAAACAATAATAATAATATAATAAATAATAATAATAATAATAATAATAATAAATAATAATAACAATAATATAAATAATAATAATAATAATAATAATATAATAAATAATAATAATATAATAAATAATAATAACAATAATATAAATAATAATAATAATATAATAAATAATAATAATATAATAAATAATAATAATATAATAAATAATAATAATATAATAATAATATAAATATAAATAATAATAATATCATAAATAATAATAATATAATAAATAATAATAATAATATAAATAATAATAATAATATAAATAAATAATAATAATAATATAATAAATAATAATCATATAAATAATAATAATAATAATAATATAAATAATAATAATAATAATAATAATATAAATAATAATAATAATAATAATAATATAAATAATAATAATAATAATAATAATATAAATAATAATAATAATAATAATATAAATATAAATAATAATATAATAAATAATAATAATATAATAAATAATACTAATAATATAAATAAATAAATAATAATAATATAATAAATAATAATAATATAAATAATAATAATAATAATAATAATATAAATAATAATAATAATAATAATATAAATAATAATAATAATAATAATAATAATAATATAAATAATAATAATAATAATAATATAAATAATAATAATAATAATAAAATAAATAATAATAATAATATAAATAATAATAATATGAATAATAATATAATAATATAATAAATAATAATAATAATATAATAAATAATAATATTAATATAATAATAATATAAATATAAATAATAATACTATAATAAATAATAATAATATAATAAATAATAATAATAATATAATAAATAATAATAATAAGATAAATAATAAAAATAATATAAAGATTAATAATAATAATATAATAATAATATAAATACTAATAATATAATAAATAATATTAATAATAATAATAATAATATAAATTCTAATAATAATAATAATAATAATAATATAATAAATAATAATAATAACATAATAAATAATAATAATAATAATAATATAAATATTAATAATATAATAAATAATAATATAATAAATAATAATAATAATAATATAAATAATAATAATAATAATAATAAATAATAATAATAATATAATAAATAATAATAATAGTAATAATATAATAAATAATAATAATAGTAATAATATAAATAATAATAATAATATAAATAATAATAATAATCATATAATAAATAATAATAATAAAATAAATAATAATAATAATATAATAAATAATAATAATAATATAAATAATAATAATAATATAAATAATAATAATAATAATATAATAATAATATAAATACTAATAATATAATAAATAATAATAATAATATAAATAATAATAATAATAATATAATAAATAATAATAATAATACATAATAAATAATAATAATAATAATAATATAAATATTAATAATATAATAAATAATAATAATATAATAAATAATAATAATAATATAAATAATAATAAAAATAATTATAATAATAAATAATAATAATAATATAATAAATAATAATAATAGTAATAATATAATAAATAATAATAATAGTAATAATAAATAATGATAATAATAATAATAATAATAATAAATAATGATAAAAATAATAATAATAATAATAATAATAATAATAATAAAAATAATAATAATAATAATAATATAATAAATAATAATAATATAATAAATAATAATAATAATAATAATATAAATAATAAGAATAATAATATAATAATAATATAAATAATAATAATAATATAAATAATAATAATATAATAAATAATAATAATAATGATAATAATAATAATAATATAAATAATAATAATAATAATAAATAATAATAATAATAATAATATAATAAATAATAATAATAATAATAAATAATAATAATAATAATATAATAAATAATAATAATAATGATAATAATAATAATATAAATAATAATAATAATAATAAATAATAATAATAATATAATAAATAATAATAATAATAATAATAATATAAATAATAATAATAATAATATAAATAATAATAATAATAATATAATAAATAATAATAATAATAATAATAATATAAATAATAATAATAATATAAATAATAATAATAATAATAATAATAATAATAATATAAATAATATAATAAATAATAATAATAATATAATAAATAATAATAATATAAATAATAATAATAATATAATAATAATAATAATAATAATAATAATAATATAATAAATAATAATAATAATAATATAAATAATAATAATAATATAATAATATAATAAATAATAATAATATAAATAATAATAATAATATAAATAATAATAATAATATAAATAATAATAATAATAATAATATAATAAATAATAATAATATAAATAATAATAATAATAATAATAATAATATAAATAATAATAATAATATAATAATATAATAAATAATAATAATATAAATAATAATAATAATAATACATAATAAATAATAATAATAATAATAATAATATAAATAATAATAATAAATAATAATAATAATAATAATATAAATAATAATAATATAAATAAATAATAATAATAATAATATAAATAATAATAATAATATAAATAATGATAATATTAATAATAATAATAATAATAATAATAATAATAATAATAATAATAATAATAATAATAATAATAATAATAATAATAATAATAAAATTACTACAGTTATATTACACAATCAAGGTAAGAATACAGGAGATTGAGTTCTGAATCTCACGAAGCTCACGCCCCGTTCCCGATATTTCAAAATACAATCACTGAGAGACAATGTGCGAATTTTTATACTGTGGGTAGAGTTTTACTCCGAAATATATAAATTATTTTCGTAATATTGCGTTGTTATTTGGGTTTCAAGCGCACCTGATGCGTATTATATACATATATATGTGTGTGTGTGTGTGCGTGTGTGTGTGTGTGTGTGTGTGTGTAATTTCATTTTATTTTCTTATTTCATTGATGCGTAACTTATGTTTCCTTGTCATACATCGTACACTCGTTTTCATTCATGTCCTTCTCGTATTTCTCGTATTTCTTTACATCGTAATACTTATTTTCCTTCATTCCAATTATTGCCCATCTTCTCTCTTTGTCACCTCAATTTTTTAATCCTATCCAAATATGCTTATCCTTCCCTCTCTTTTTTATATTCGCCCTCTTTCCCTTCACCCTATTTTATTTAAGCCTTTTGCATTTTGATTTATCTACGGCTCATGTCCATTGATTCCCAAGACGTTTAAATCTGTCGGGCTTTTGAGCCCACTTCTTTTCCGCGATGCAAATGCCCCCGAGTTGACTTTGGATTATTTATTCTAAGAACAGTTTTAATCTTGATCGCTGGATGCAAGAAAATCCATCTTTGTCATTTCCTTTTGATAAGAACATCTTCATCAGTTAGCCTGAAAGACAAAACTTTTCCCTCATCCGAACGACATTATAATGCTTTCGGATTAGTAACTCATATAATTAGAAAACGCGGCCAAAAACCAAGCAAACAACTTAACTAATCTTTGCTGAAAAGCAGACACAATCAATGTAACTTCCATGATTGTAACATCCGTTTTGCTGTTTTTTCCTGTCGACTAGATACACTGAACGTCACTTCCATGATTGTAATATCCGTTTTGCTGTTTTTTCCTGTCGACTAGATACACTGAACGTCACTTCCATGATTGTAATATCCGTTTTGCTGTTTTTTCCTGTCGACTAGATACACTGAACGTCACTTCCATGATTGTAACATCCGTTTTGCTGTTTTTTCCTGTCGACTAGATACACTGAACGTCACTTCCATGATTGTAACATCCGTTTTGCTGTTTTTTCCTGTCGACTAGATACACTGAACGTCACTTCCATGATTGTAACATGCGTTTTGCTGTTTTTTGCTGTCGACTAGATACACTAAACGTCACTTCCATAATTGTAACATCCGTTTTGCTGTTTTTACTGTCGACTAGATACACTGAACGTCACTTCCATGATTGTAACATCCGTTTTGCTGTTTTTTCCTGTCGACTAGATACACTGAACGTCACTTCCATGATTGTAACATGCGTTTTGCTGTTTTTTGCTGTCGACTAGATACACTAAACGTCACTTCCATAATTGTAACATCCGTTTTGCTGTTTTTACTGTCGACTAGATACACTGAACGTCACTTCCATGATTGTAACATCCGTTTTGCTGTTTTTTCCTGTCGACTAGATACACTGAACGTCACTTCCATGATTGTAACATCCGTTTTGCTGTTTTTGCTGTCGACTAGATACACTGAACGTCACTTCCATGATTGTAACATCCGTTTTGCTGTTTTTGCTGTCGACTAGATACACTGAACGTCACCTCCATGATTATAACATCCGTTTTGCTGTTTTCACTGTCGACTGGATACACTGAACGTCACATCCATAATTGTAACATCTGTTTTGCTCTTTTCATTGTCGACTAGATACACTGAACGTCACTTCCATAATTGTCACATCCGTTTTGCTGTTTTTGCAGTCGACTAGATATGCTGAAGTCACTTCCACAATTGCCATATTCGTTTTGCTGTTTTCACAATCATCGAATACAAAATGCTTACTTTAACCTCCTGATAGTTTGCAGAGACATTTATAAAGTTTAGTAGGGTATTTTCTATTATCCGTGTATATACATATATATATATATATATATATATATATAATTATTTTTTTACTATAATAATTAAATACCTACAGACACTAGTGTTTAATCCTTTCGGGGATCTTTAGTGCAGGGTGTCACGATTAATACCAGTTGAACGATTCGAACCCCACATCACGAGACATCTCTGGCTCGATTAGCGAAGACCTAATCCATTCGGCTACCATTAACCGCGTGAAATAACGTCGAATTTAAACATTTTAATTTTAAATGTTCATTTACGTCAGTCAGAGAGTGATCTAATCGTTATACGATGATCTATGCATAAGCTAAACTGACCGGCTTTAATTCAACTGAAAGTGCTCAACGATAAGAAACGAATTACTTAAAGGGGTTGTCATAATTATTTTTTTACTATGATAATTAAATACTTACAGACACTAGTGTTTAATCCTTTCGGGAATCTTCAGTGCAGGGTGTCACGATTAATACCAGTCGAACGATTCGAACCCCGCATCACGAGACATCTCTGGCTCGATTAGCGAAGACCTAATCCATTCGGCTACCATTAACCGCGTGAAATAGCGTCGAATTTAAACATTTTAATTTTAAATGTTCATATATATATATATATATATATATATATATATATATATATATATACACTGAACGTCACTGAACGTATATATATATATATATATATATATATATATATATATATATATATATATATATATATATATATATATACACTGAACGTCACTGAACGTATATATATATACTTATATGCACTATACTATATATATATATATATATATATACACTGAACGTCACTAAACGTATATATATACACTGAACGTATATATATATAAATATATATATATATATTATATATATATAGTTTTCTCTTTTTCAAATACGATTGTATACATTTTGCGCCACCGCCTTAAAACAAAACCAAATCCTTAAAATGAGTTGATGAAATAGAAAACATAATTGATTAAGGTATATGCATTACGTTTTCATCCATCAGCGACTAAGAAATTATACAGAATAATAGATCTTTATAGATACGACGTTCGTTCAATAAGTTTTCAGACTATTTTCGTACGGACACTTTTATTGATAATACACACATGAAACTCTGATCCCCTTCGAAGTAATCACCTCCGGCTGCAAGGCACTTGTACCGTTCCAATAATTTCTGGAAACCCCTATGGAAGTCCTCTTGTGTGAGCGTGTCAATGACCCTCGTCACAACCTCTTTCATCATTATTATCTCATAACGACAGCCTCTCAGGTTTTCCTTCAACTTAGGGAATAATCAAAAGTCACAGGAAAAAAAGTCTGAACTACAGGGAGGCTAAGAAACTGTTTTAATGTCAATTGTAGTCAAATAGTTTGTGACAAAGATGGAGTTGTGAACTGGTGCACTGGGACAAACTATTTATATATGTATATATAAAATAAAATAAATTTGTATAAAGAACTTAATAAATCTTATAAAATAGTCCCTCCTAAGACTTTAGATTCCATTAATTCTGAAACTAAACTTTTACTGATTTCTATGAATATTCATAACTTCCCTGAAATAATTTCTCCGGGTACCCCTAGATTCACCCTCAAGAATCATAAACCTAATTTCTATGACAACTCCTCCATCAGATTGATCTGCCCATCTAACTCTGGCTTAGGTGCTATAAGCAAATATATCTTAGATAGAATCACCCCTTCTATTAAAGAAATGATAAGTTTCCCTCTTTGGCTAAATTCGGATTTAGTAATTAATTGGTTTGTCTCCCTCTTTAATTTCATAACCTTTGCCATCCAAAATTATTATCAATCAATTTCTTTTAAATAAGGCTCTAATCTTTGCTAAAAGAAATTCTGACTTAACTAATTTAGAAATTAAATTAATTCTTCTAGCGAGAAAGTCTCTTATACAATTTAACAATAAGCTTTGGACTAGAAAGGACTCCCCTGATAATTTTGACATCTTGATGGATATTCTGACTCTCCATAAGTTACCGATTTAGTGGGACTCTTCTTACTGAAAGAACTTAAATGCCACTTTAAACATATCCAAGGGGACATTTATAGAGATGATGCCCTTTTTACTACAACAGCCAGGCCAAGACAGTACAACAAAACAATTAAAAAATTACATAAATTCTTTAATAACTTTGTCCTTTCTATAATTATCGAACCAAACAAAAAACTTCAAATTTTCTAGATGTTACACTTAATCTTATCATCGAAACTAATAGCCTCTATCATAAACCTAACCTTACGCTTTTATACTTCCATAAATCTTCTAACCACCCCAACTCAATTATAAAATCTATAGTACCATCCGTCTCTAGAAGAATTTCTGCTCTTTCTGCTGATAAAAAAACCTTTTAATCAAAATGCTACTTTCTTCAATAATGCCTTATGGAACTCAGGACACAAAGAAACAATTAAATACAACTATTATGCTCCTTCTGCAAGCCGCCTTAAATCTGTAATCACACACAATATGACTCATAAGAAACCAGTTCAAACAACAAGATCTGCCGCTATCAATAACAATGAACCAGCCTACATATATAATCCAAACCAAAATACTAATCGCAATGCCTCTAACCCACCCAGTCGCATCAGGAGAAAGAAAAATATTTGGTTTAATCCTCCATTTAGCGTAAATGTCAAAACTAATATACCTAAGGAATTCATCAACATTGTACAAAACTCTTTCAAATACCTACACAGATATAGTTCTATTTTCAATAAAGACTCAATCAGGGTTTCTTATTCAACAATGCCTAATTTAGCACAAAGAATCTTAACATCTAATAACAAAAAAATTAAATCAGCCCAAAAAATCCCTTTCCCAATTAAACCCAAAACTAACTGTAATTGTAATAACAAACATCTTTGCCCACTCAATAATGATTGCATCCATAAAGATGTTATATATTCATGCACATTTACTGAGCTCCTACGCAATCCTCTCATAACAGACACTAATATTTCGTCTTCAAGTTATCCTTCTTCCCATCCTCCATCTGATATAGTTACTAATCCAATATACCACTCGAGCAGCCCCTTCATCTACAATCATACAACTAGCAATAATAATAATGATAATAATAATAACATTATTAATGAGAATGATAATAATTCTCCTAACAGCCATCCTAACACTAACAACACTCATTATCCCCTCCAAAATAGTCCTAATACAATCATTGTCCCACCATTTGTTGAACACTATAAACAAAATTCAAACTATTTAACTAATACAAATCAGCAAATTAATATTAATATCAGACCTCGAGCTTTTAATAAAGTACATATATCGACGCTGCTTCAACATTAATTAAAAAAGAATATCAAACCACATTTCTTCTTTTAACAACCATAATTCTAATAATAACCAAGGAACTTCTCTAACCACTTTAATTTAAAAAAAACTTAACTCTAATAATACCCCTTCTCAATCAAATGGACTATCATAAAAAAAGTTAAGTCTTATACTCCAGGCTCTAAGTCATGTCGTCTCTGCACAAGCGAAGCTATAACTATAATTACTTCCCCTCAAAGTAACAATATAATAAATTCTAAAAACGAACGGATCTCGTTCCGTAAACATAAGTCCAAATTTAATTATGGTAATTTTGAAATTACATAGTTATCATTTTAACTTTTCAGATAGATATATAATTTTTCTTAAACTTTATCGTTTTTTCTACATACTTTCTTAATACTTTATAATTTAATAATCCTTTATTTTAATTTTTTATTTCTTCTTTGCTTGGCCGGTTTTTTATCTGCAATTTCCGTTTTAGTCTTTAAATATTCCTATCTATCTAATATATCAATCTACCCACACATCTATATCCTGTATGTATATTTCCTTATATTTTACTATATGCATTTACTTACATACTTACTTGCTTTATCCTAAATTTGAAGATACCAGCCATCCTATCCCCTTAAAAAAAATTTTATTTTTTATTTTATATTTTATTTTATTTATTTATTTATTATTTATTTATTTATTAATTAATTTATTCCATTTAGTGTCTTTTAACAACTCTTGCTAACATTTTCTTTAGTAATAACATGTACATTTCAGTTGACCTCTTTTTTGCCCTATATTTTTTCGCGTCTTTTAACATCTTTTTGTCTGGGTCATTTTGACATTTGCTTTTCTATTTCATATTTAATTCTATCGCCATTTAATTTATTTTCCTCTTCTTCTTCCCTGATCTTTCTTATTTATATTATGTCTCGGCAGCCGTGTGAAAAGCATATCTTATTTTTCTTTTATTAATATTATTGGAATTTTTCCCATTTTCCTTGTACATATTTGTGAATTATTCCATGGATTTCGGCCTTTTGGATTATTTTGGACCATCTTCCAATTACGTGATTTCCTTAGATTTTACTTGTGCAAATGGAAATTCAATTAAATTTCTTTGAGTTTTATTTTTGGATTTTACCGTCATTGGATTATTTACCTTTCACCAGATTATCCATTCACGTGAAATCACCTTTTTCTTCAGCATATTCCCTCTGCTTCACTTTTTGTTAACAAGTGAGATCTTTAACTTACTTGCAATTTCATAAAATACTTTTGTATCCAAAATCCGATCCCGCACTTTGCTAATTCCTACCCTTTGATGAGAAGGAAAGTATTTCTTCGGAACTCCGCGGATTAAGGACTATCCACTTATCAAGTGTTCCCTTTTCAGATTAAATATGTTTTAACTCTTTTTCAGATTGTTTTTAACATGTTTTATTAACTGTTTGCTCTTATATATATATATATGTATATGTATATATATATATATATATATATATATATATATATATATATGTGTGTGTGTGTGTGTGTGTGTGTGTGTGTGTGTGTGGTTGGTGTTACTGTATACATAGATTCGAAAATGTTGTCAAAAAACAAATATATAACAAATAAATGTTATCAAAGGTAAGATAAGTTACTTTTCTACCTAATTGAATATTTTTTTAGCGTTTTTATTTAATGTAACGTGTTTATTCGGCTCGAAAACATAGTGTTTACCGATGTATTTGAAAAATGCAAACGGCGGTGGACTCTGTGTTGAATACGTAAATTTGGGAAAATGAGTTAAAACTAAAAACTGTACAAAGTGCTGTTAGAAACCCACCGAACATCTATCAACCTATGTTACAGTAATATATATTGAGTGGGTTTCTAACGATATTTTCTATAGTTCTTTAGTTTTAACAAAACAAAAACAGTCAAATACCTTTAGCCAGGATCGAAACCCGACCGCCCAAATGACAGTCAGGCTTCTTACCATATCGTTATTCGGCTGCTGTTGTGTGGGTAGTGAATTAACGATATTTTGACATCGTCCAAATGCCTACGCTTGATTTGTTTACACAAAGAGCGTCGCTTAATACGCTACTGATATATATATATATATATATATATATATATATATATATATATATATATGTTTAAAGAAAAAATAGAAAAAACCGAATGAAATTATTCAAAAATCAACGTTTCGTCCTTGTTTCAGAGGACATCCTCAGGATAATTGAAATAAAAATGTGAGAAAAGAAAAAGTCATAGATCGTGCGAAAAAAGACAGTTTTTAAATCCAACCCATGTCGGGAAAGGACGAATCTGTGTGCGTATGGGAAGGTTGGGTTGTTTGATGTCTATATATACACTTTTAAAAATGCATTAAAATAAATATGTACATTTTTTTTTTCTTTCTTCTGCGAAACTACTCATTTTCCTGAAACATTCAAGGAAAAACGGCTAGCCAGGATCCACCCTGATACCTTGCTCTTTGATTATTATTTTCCCTATGCTAGGGGTTAATAATCAAAGAGCAAGGTATCAGGGTGGATCCTGGCTAGCCGTTTTTCCTTGAATGTTTCAGGAAAATGAGTAGTTTCGCAGAAGAAAGAAAAAAAAAATGTACATATTTATTTTAATGCATTTTTAAAAGTGTATATATAGACATCAAACAACCCAACCTTCCCATACGCACACAGATTCGTCCTTTCCCGACATGGGTTGGATTTAAAAACTGTCTTTTTTCGCACGATCTATGACTTTTTCTTTTCTCACATTTTTATTTCAATTATCCTGAGGATGTCCTCCGAAACAAGGGCGAAACGTTGATTTTTGAATAATTTCATTCGGTTTTTTCTATTTTTTCTTTAAACATAACGTCAACCACCGCTGGTATATTTTCTCATTCCTTATATATATATATATATATATATATATATATATATATATATATATATATATATATATATATATAGAGAGAGAGAGAGAGAGAGAGAGAGAGAGAGAGAGAGAGAGAGAGAGAGAGAGAGAGAGAGATGTGTGTATATATATATAATTAGATTTCATCCAACAACACTTTATTATCAGAAAAAATTTTCAGTCCATTTCGAAAATATATTTTGTCTCGTGTACAAAATATCATGAACACTTACTATGAATAGGCTTCATGGGTATACATTCACCACAATCACCTTACTTACTGATAAAGAAAAATTGAAAATTACTAGAAATATTTGAAATAATTATTTGATATTATAACAGACGTACAGAAATATTATCATTATTGCTACAAAAATAATTTGTCATTTCCAATAGCTTTTTTATCAGCGATGTGTGACTATTCGCCAAATAGCTTAAGACGTCAAGATTCGTAAAGTCTCTTTGGAAACTATTATTCATGGCCATTTGGATATTAATAAGTTGTCTGGCAGATGGATTCCCAAGTTTCTGATAGCTTTACAGAAACGCATCACGTGCTCGAGGATGAACTTGGTGATGTGCCAAAAAGATGAGTCAAAGTTTTTTTTTTTAAAACTGATTATTAGGGATATGACAACAGCATATTCTTTTCATTGTTTTGACTCTCGAGTATATATCCGACACAGTTAGATACAGTTAATCCACTGAGAACCACATCACTCTATATAACAGCATATAGGATATCAACGGATACACACTCGAGAGTCAAAACAATGAAAAGAATATGCTGTTGTCATAGCCCTAGTGATTACTTGATTTTATCACTATGGTTCAGAGATCAAAGCGCAGTTAATGCAGCCTACTGCGGCTATGATGAGGTAATGGTACCCCAATTACAGAAGCCTATTATGCTGCACTTTTGAGGAAATTAAGAGAAGTTATCAAAATTAAGAAGTACTTCAGCTAATTTTTCCTCCTTCTGCAAGACAACACTCCTGTTCGCACATGTCCACATACCAGAAGCCCAGGCGTGTGTGGCTTTGAAATTTCACCATCCACTTTTATTCCTCTCACCTTTTACCCTCTGATTTCACCTCTTTCCAGCAATGGAGTTGTTTTTGAAAGAAAAGCGTTCCCCACATAATGCAGCGTTGCTTTCTGAAGTTACGTCGTGGTTGGAGGACGAATCTTGGTGGACCACAAATGTTAGAGAATGGATAGAGAGAGAGAGAGGGGGAGGGAGATATGTGAATTATAGTGTAGACACGTTGACCGGAAGTTAAGATCAGCTGATTTGATTGCGTGTGAGTCATGTGATCAGGTTAGCTGAATCGTGGAGATTTGGTTGGGACTTGGAAGAGAGAAGACGGCTTCGCCGTTGTCTCCTCCCCTTCGCTAGGGGTGGGGAACAAACGCTGACGTGGTAGAAATAAGACCTCGAAGAAAAAGACAACACAGGCCAAATTCACTTTCCACCTTCTGCAAGACATCTGGGAAAGTGAAATAAACTATAGAACCAAATTCTTGTCTTGGTGTGAAATAAATCTTCGTCCCCAAAAACAGGTATCAAGTCTCCCTCCCAAACGAGAATTTCCAGATGGACCAACAAAATGGCAGAAGGTATGTTCAAATGACATGTCACACACATATTCACACTTAACAGCATGTGAACATATATAATAGAAAGACCACTAGATGATCAAACACAACGGCATTAACTCTGATAAGATAACCAAACACGCAATCTTTTATAAACAGACACGTTTTAATATATCATCTCCATTCCAATTTCAACCAATATACAACAAACGCTCATTTTATAAATAGACAACGTAACACAAAAATGCTTTGCAGAGCTGTATTAAAAACAATATGTGGAATGCCTAACTCTGGGGAGTTCTTATATAAAGAAAGACTAATAACTGTGCCAAGTTTCGTTGCTCTACTTCTATGAGAATTGGACATTACTTATTGAACGCTCCTCGTATATATATACTTGTTATTAATATCCGGAAGGTTTCCTGGAGTGTTTTCAGTAATCAATAGCGCTTTATTTGGTAGGTTTTCAGCAAAAAAAAAAGTGCGGCACTTCTTCAGATGTAACAGCAGTATTCCATCTGTGTTTTAGATAGATAGATAGATAGATAGATAGATAGATAGATAGATAGATAGATAGATAGATAGATAGATAGATAGATGAAAGGATCGAAAGAAAGAATAGTAAGAACATTTCAGAAACGATATAAGTAGAACTAAAATCTAAAAAAGAAAAGAAGCAAAACATAACACCAGACTAAAATACCAAAATCTAAAATCAACGAGGAATATAAGAGAGAGAGAGGGAGGGAAGAAAGGCGCGAAAGATAGAGGGTACACAAGAGTAAGAGCGCGTGAGAGAGAGAGAGAGAGAGAGAGAGAGAGAGAGAGCATGCGAGAGAGGGAGACGGGGAAACACTTGAAAATAGAGGAAGAAAGAGGGGCGGGTTTGCACACAATCGGCCGCCACTAGTAAATACGTAGAGAAAAGTGCGTAAGGGTCAGGCGGATTTAAGACGCGGAAACGTATCATTGACTAATCTTACCTGGACATTGTCGGTGTTTTCTTGAAATGCTGGATTATCCGCTGAGAGCATCTCATCTTGAGACTTTACCTTTAAACTGGCCGAAGAATTACGGGCGAGCAGGGCTTTGTATAATCAGACGCGGCACAGACACAGATAATGATAGAAAGTACATCGGGGAAAGACCAGATCGCGTAAACAAAGGAAAAGAAACGCGTTACGAGAGAGAAGGTGAAGATGAAGAGAGAAAAAAAGAGACAGAGAGAGAGAGGTGAGTGACAGATACAGTTATAAAAATAAAACAAGAGTGGGTTGTAAAACCACATACAATTAGAGAGTTATATGCATCAAGGTACCTGCGTGTATATATGTGTGTGACTGTGTGAGTGCGTATGTGTGTGTATGTGCGTGTGTGTTTATGTGTGTGTATGTGCATGTGTGCGTGTGTGGGTGATTGTGTGTGTTTCTATGTGTGTGTGTGTGTGTGCGTGTGTGTGTGTGTGTATGTGTGTGTGTGCATGTGTGCGTGTGTGTGTGATTTAAGCCTCGTACGTAAGCTGTTTACGCTTTCTTTTCTCCTCTGGCGAAGAGATATGTACACACACTGTGTTAGTAAATAAATTTGTATGATTGAAATTTCTTTCAATATTGTAATTATTCTTTAGTGCATAGACCGTTCCCACAAATTGCACTGCCATAGGCCTCCAGCACAAGCAAACTACAAAATCCTCCACATTTTTTTTAAATTCCATTTTCACCCCAAACAAGCACAGTGCTAGCTTGAAGTAGGGGGCATACTATCGGGGTAATAAGTTGCAAGGACATTATGAAGGGAGATGAGCAGCAAGATGTCTGTTCACATTACACTTGAACTTCTGCATGTCAGTACAGTTGGGAAAGCCGAATCCCGTAAAGAAGTTCCAAATTCTAGCAGTTCTGGGGAAGAAACTATTGGAGTAGAAGACTTTCTTACACCTATGGATCTCTACTGTGTACGCGTGGTATTTGGCTGCTTGTCGGGTTTGTCGTGGGTATTTATGTTGAGTGTGTACAACTGCTTGTAGTTCGTCAGAGCATTTACCATTAAAATACTTGTAGAACAGACAGAGTGGTGTAACATTTCGTCGATGGGACAGAGGCTGAAGCCTAGATATCAGGTTGGCGATTATTTTTTGAATCCTGTCCAGGAGTGAGAGATTAGTAGCAGATGCACCAGCAAAAATGTGACAACAATACTCCATACATGGGCGAATGATTATAGAGGTACCGGATACTTTCAGACGTAAGTAGCTTTCTAGCACAGTAGAGATAGCTTACCTTTTTTGCAGCGGCCTTGGCAATGCTCTCAATGCATCTGTTCTCAACGCATGTGAATGTTAGGCCGAGGAGTTTAATATATATATAAATATATATATATATATATATATATATATATATATATATATATATATATATATATATATATATATATATATATATATAGGATTGATCTGTACTTTGCTTGAAGCATTGTGTGGGATAGGTGTGTAGTAGAGATTTAGAAGGCTGTCACAATGTGAGGAGTGATGTTGGTAAGAGAAGACGAGACCAATCTAACATGCTTTGAATCGATCTGTTACGTCCATCATTTGAAAATGGAATTTTCCCGAAATTAATAATGGAATTTGTCGCAGACATAACAAATAAGACATTTCACCAATACAACTGAATAAATATATGTATATATAAAATATATGTATGTACTTATTGATTTGTAAATCGCCACTTGTTCTCGTCTTCTCTTACCAACAACGACTATATTTCACTCCTCGCATTGTGACAGCCTTCTAAATCTCTACATATATATATATATATATATATATATATATATATAAATCTCTACATATATATATATATATATATATATATATATAGGTGTGTGGGTGCGGAAAATATGCTTAATCAATTATATTTCGCCCTTTATTTATACCAATCCTTTTATTTATGAAGCTCGATGTATATTGAATGCAGCAACAGAGCATATACAAATAAATGACAAAACGTGTATATTCCAAATTGCAAAATGTTGTTCAATATGAACAACATCTTGGGAAATCGATTTTGACCAAAGTTAACACTTTTATACAACCTAACATCACAACTGCGTTCGAGAAGTTTTATCATCGGCACGCAGAAAAAACCCTGGCGTCTAAAATCAATAGTAGATTCTTTTATAAGTTAGGAGCGCGTTCGAAATGAATGTTTTTTAGAGCATAGTTGAAACATGATACTTGACGTTTGCATTTTAAACTTTAAGTGAAGCCATTATTTACAGATAATTTTATAAACACAGCAGAAGATTCTCTACAGTGCAATGTAAACTACAATGTATTTTGGACTAAATCACAGCAGGAAGGTATATAAAGTTTCCTCTCGGTACACTGCGAGAGGGATCTCCAACTAGAGCAGGCAATCAATCTGGACGATGTCATCGATATCGATGACAATAAAGGTATGGGAGTGTGGAACATTTGTTCATCCTTATTCAATCCCGGACAACATCGATGATAAATAAATTAAAATAACGGCTTCGATTATCGATTATCGGTAATTATCGGGGATATTCTGAGACATAACTTAACTAAGATCACTCCCAGACTGAAGGTCTGTTCAGTCGTTTCGGAGTCTATAAGAAACGAACTCACATACACACACACACACACACACATTTAAATAGTTGCATTTATATAATTGTAGATCACTTGGATTTGTTCTAGAAATCAGATCATCAGGTGGTCGATAAGCGAAATTAGAACTATTACGACCTGTAGAATCGCAGAGTTTATGATGAAGGCTAATTCCGTTAGATCTGCCGAATTCTTTCTATGCACTTGTATGAATGCAGTCTTCAAGCAAAACTCTGGGTTATCTTTAACATTTAAACTCGGTCATAGCAGACAAATGTTACGTCACACATTTCGATGCCCCTTTTTTTTATTTGCGCCCGTTTCGATTTTAACGGGTTTTTATTTTTAGTTTAACGTATTAATCGAAGAAGTCGTTGTACCAGCATCAGAACATTGTTTTCTATATCTAATATATAAAAGACTATATGTCTGTTTGTCTGTCTCCATATTTTCAAATTCTAAAATTTATAAACTAAATAGATGATGGCTGCTTGACCGGGTTCGAATCTCCCGATCAGCGATAATCGTGACACCCTGCACTGATGGTTCTCGAGCGGATAAAACACTAGTCTCTATGGGTATTTAAAAATTATTATAGCAATAATTATATATATATATATATATATATATATATATATATATATATATATATATATATATATATATATATATATATAGTTACGAATATTACTGGCAGTATATGTGAATACATGTTTCTGCTGTAACTCATATAGATAGACATCTTTTTATGCCTAATCTTCTTTGAAAACTTTGAAAATTTTGGTTTTAAAAAAAAGATTAACTCTGGAAAAACTGAGTTGCAGCAGAAACAGGTACACACATGTGTAACCAGTAATATTTGTATAATAAAAAATACTATAATTATGCTCTGCTTGTCATTGACCAATTTTTGAGAAACAGAAAAGTTTCAGTGGATTTACATTCTAGTAAACCTCAACGATACAACCATTATATATATATATATATATATATATATATATATATATATATATATATATATATATATATATATATATATAAATGAGTTAAAAAGAGTCTTCAAAAATAGATTCTGATTTGCGAAAGGTTAGGAAAAGAGGGTTAGGGTTAGGGTTAGGGTTAGGGTTAGGAAAAGAGGGTTAGGGTTAGGGTTAGGGTTAGGGTTAGGAAAAGAGGGTTAGGGTTAGGGTTAGGGTTAGGGTTAGGAAAAGAGGGTTAGGGTTAGGGTTAGGGTTAGGGTTAGGGTTAGGAAAAGAGGGTTAGGGTTAGGGTTAGGGTTAGGGTTAGGAAAATAGGGTTAGGGTTAGGGTTAGGGTTAGGGTTAGGAAAAGAGGGTTAGGGTTAGGGTTAGGGTTAGGAAAAGAGGGTTAGGGTTAGGGTTAGGGTTAGGAAAAGAGGGTTAGGGTTAGGGTTAGGGTTAGGGTTAGGGTTAGAAAAAGAGGGTTAGGGTTAGGGTTAGGGTTAGGAAAAGAGGGTTAGGGTTAGGGTTAGGGTTAGGGTTAGGAAAAGAGGGTGCAGCTGTAAAGAAATAGCTGTATTTTGGAGCAGCCCTGTCAAATGAACATGAGGAGGCAGTAATAGGAATTTCTATTGACACGAACGTATGAACACTGAACTTGAATGCCTACTAGACACTATCCCCAAGTGTCTAAGGCCTCTCTGTACAGGGGTTTGCCAGAACAATCTGGCATGACGATACTTTTTCCATAGAAGTAAACCCTGACCAAATATTCAAAATCACATAGTATTCGCAGCCCAAATAAGATCTCCTCACTACGGCTACCCCACAGCTTTTCCGAGGAATGGTGCACCTTCTCCAAGTGATATTACCTCAAGTAATAGCACGAAGCTGGATACTCCACCAGACTAGATAAATTCTTGTCCTAGAATCCAGTAAGACCATGAGACCAACATGAAAGATATACTACAACGTATAAAAATTGGTTAATTGGGGAGAGGAAAATTATGTTCTCAATTTCTTTACTAACTCAGTGCTTGAGAGATAAAGAACTTTAATGGAACATTCGAATATCAATGTATCTCATATAGAGTTCAAGTGTTAGCCCCTGGTTGTGGGCCCCTTGGTTTCTGAGAACTTCGACTGAAGTAAAATAAAACAATAAAGGTTCCCCATTATAAGTGATCTTATGGATCATTTTTTCGTAATTTTTGGAATCTCTACTAATTTCGACATGCCATGTAAGTATGTAATAATGTTTTCACCTGAAATGCGTTGGTTTAAAAGTTCACTAATCAACACTATCACTAAAAATGTTTCCTAACGCTACAACACGATGAATGACCAAAATAGGTCAAGTTGCTAAAACTCGTGGAAGCGTTGTCAACGCGTGGATTCGCTGTTAATAGTTTTGCTCGCGTTTCGCGACCAGGAAATAATGAAGTGTTAGCAACAGTGTCCATTTTTGTTTGGGCAGTCGAGTAGATGAAGGCCGGATCTACTTTCGCAGGAAGCTCTCGCTGACACAATCAATGTTATTCATTCAGAAGCCATAGCTCGGTTTGAGATTCGCCAGCATTCCCCTCCACCGTTATGAACATCAGTGGCTTTTTCAGTTTCTTTCTTTTTTATCTTGCGCATCCGTCCTGGCGTTCGTATACGTACCCCACCCACGTTTATTCGTTCACGGCTAACCAATGTTCGTTATAAATTGTTATAACTTGCATTAAGTTAGGGTGAACGAACTTTATGTGCAAAGAGCTGAGAACTGTCGTTCTGTGGGGCAGTGTGCATTGCAATTAGAGATCAGAGTTGTGAGAGGTGTGAGGGGAGAGGGAGATTGAGGTGGGGAAAATAAAATAAGAGCTTATAAGAGAAAGGATCGAAAGTGGTGAGACGGGGGTAGAGAGATTGTTTGATGGACCAAAGGAAAATGTGAGGAAAAAAATAGATAGAGGGCAGAGAGAAGATCTGTTTAAAATCTAGGCTAGATTTAATTCAGTTTTGTTACCGTGACATAAGGCGAAGAAGAAGAAGAAGAAGAAGAAGAAGAAGAAGAAGAAGAAGAAGAAGAAGAAGAAGAAGAAGACCAGCGAGTACTGTCGACGAAGTGGGCGTACTATGGGTATTAAAGAATACCCCAGATCACGTGACACTGGTAAGGGGTTACGGTTACGGTTACGGTTCAGGTTAGGGTTAGGGTTAGGAGGATGATGCTATGTTTTTTTATATTTTTTTGTTCAGTTCCGAAGAAAAAAAAATAGTAACAAAAGAAAATCTTTTTCCTGTGGCAAGATATATCAATTCATATTTAGTAACGTAATGCCAAAACACAATATCGTTATAAACGGTTACTTGTATACAATTAATTGAACACAAGTCGTTATGTTAGTCATAGTTGGTGTAATAGTACTGAGATGCGAGTATGCCAAAATAGAATCGTATATTTCCAAAATTAATTAGATTGGAATTTTGCAATTAAAAGTTGAGTAAAACCTATGTTTTTTTTATGTACTAATGGGTCAGCTCAAGGTTCATAAGCCACTCGAGGATCACGGTCAATGAGTTTGGTGGACGGTGAGAAAAACGCCGTGGTGATTGGTAACGATGTTTGAAATTGTGTAAAATTTGATTATTTAAAAGGATGGCCCAACAAGAATTTGTTTATATTCGACTTTAAAACAATCATGCTGTAATCAGCAGAGAAGTATGCACATGGTCTTGTGTTCCACGTGTAACATATCGCGGACTGTCGTTTAATTGTAATGGACTTCCATTTCTTGTAAAAAAATAAATTTTACCAAGAATTCTTGATAAGTTTTGGTTTGGGTTTCGATTATAACTGATGGCACTCAAGCCATATATTGTTTCATAAATAATGTTACCAAGAAGTCTTCATATGTTTTAGTTTCGGTTTCGATTCAAGCTGATGCACCCAAGCCATATGGATATATATTTTTATTTTTATTGAAATCGCAACTTTATAATATATAAAAATCGATAGAACATTAACTCTAAAATACTACATACGAAATCTACGAAATTAAAATATATTTAAGCGTACTTTACGACCGGGCTATGTTTAGACGAATGTACAAAAAAGCTGCAATAATATCAGAGCGTCTCCATTTACGCTGAACATCTACAGAATGTCAACATCAATATATTACATATGAATGAGTCCCCTGTGGAATTTCCACAGGTCCCGCTACTGAAAGTATGATACGACTTATAAAATTGAGTACAGACTAAGATCGAGGTGCGAGCGTAGGAAGAAACTCAATATGAAAGGACAAGGAAAAGACACTTTCTGAAAAAGAAAAGAGTCGCGGTTAGATTAGAAGTAGAATAGAATTATAAAAGAAGTAGGAGGAGGAGAAGACTAGAAAACATCGGAAATGCGATTAAACGGAGTAAGTCGGCAAGTACGAACAAAGCAAGTTTCCTTGGCATATGAAAAGCAGAATAATATACACCAAAGCGTAGAATAATCAATGACAGCAGCGAATCCATGGAAGATGAAGTTGCCCAACGAGGCTGGTGATAAAAAGACAAGATGATTAAAAATGCGAAAGTGCGAACGAGTCAACCAGAAAAGGGGAACGTGATTAACACGTACATTTCCTGATATTGACGTCATCGGCGTTTTAAAGAAAGAGGAGGGGGTGCGAAATATGGAAAATGAATGTGAGGTAATTCGCGATAAAACAAGTGGATTATTTGGGGGCGATAATAAGCGGCCCAACATGGCTGCTCCGAGGTGGCCATGTTAATATAGGGGAGTCGCAAACACGACGTGGTTCCATTGCCGCGATACTGAGCAAACTCACGACCACGTTAGACTTAAAACCTGAATGACGGGGGAAAAAACTCAAACTCAATTATCTAAAAAGAAACTACCACCTTTTTCTGTTTCTTTATATATATATATATATATATATATATATATATATATATATATATATATATATATATATATATATATATATATAATTATAAAACTCAAATAAGCTTGTAACGAGTGTTGTAGTCCAACATCCGGTTTCTGGTTGCGCATGCGTACATAAACAAATAATCAACGCGACAATAAAACGTATTGTTTTACTGTGTACGTTTTCAGCGTCCCAATTGTTTTGTTTTTTTTTGTTTTTGTTTTTTCGCGTTTAAATTATCCAAATAAACAATTGTTAATACTTTCTGCATTTTTTTTTTACATCGTTCATTTCCGTATTACGTTTAAGTTATTTTAACGTAATTTTCTTACAAATAAATCTACTTTAACCCATTGACAACCTTAAGAGCAATTTAAACGGCGATTTACCCACCGCCTTTTTTTTAATTTATTCTCCATTATTGAATACTCCTTTCTTAAAAAAACATTCATACATTTTCTTCTACACTACCAACATAAATTAAATAACTCCGAAAATATGTTTTTTTTTTATTTGCATTAAAAGATATATCAAAATTTGAATTTAACTTTAAGTATTATGGTATCTGTTCAGTGCACATTTACCTATAAATATGGCAAGCCACTTATAATTCAATGGCTGTAAGTTTTTTTCTTTTTTCAAAATTAATTAAATATAAACAGAACGACTCATAGAAATCTATCTATATTCTTTTTTCATTTTAATATACTTTCATAGATGTTTTTCTCTTATGTCAAAAAAAAACTATTTTCTTTACGTCACAAGAAAGTTTTTCGATAACTGAAAATATTCTATGCGACATTCATCTATCTGTTTGGGATGTCGGTAAACGTATCAATAACATCAATGTTGGATATAGAGACGTGGCGATGTACACTTTAAGGCAGAGGTGTGCACACACTCACATTCTAGAGTTGACTTATAATTTTGGTCCCATAAAAAAAGACCGGAATTGTAATTAAAACCAAAACAAAGAACCGTTTACATTCCAAAGTCAAAAGTTATGAATTGCGCAATGCAAAATAGAAAAGAAAGATGAAATGTCTTGATGTTTACAAATCCAGGAATGTCGATTTGTGACTATATAAGAGAAAAATACACAAAAAAAAACGAAAAGATCAGACACAGTAGCGAGCATGATTTGTCATATTGGCAGCTCTTCGTCGGCGAGCCACACACCAACTAACCTTTTACAATTAAAGTCACCCTTTCTCTTTGTCAATCAACTAGAAGCTTAATTGTAAATAAAACTTATACTTTTAAATTCGTCTCTAGTATTGATTTTGAGAATAGCGACAAAGGAATTGTCAGTGTGTATGTATTATATAAATTATATGTACATTCAACAACACAAGCAAAGCAATTTCCAACTACAACGAAAGAAAACCAATATGGTAGCCTGAGAACGAATCACCACGTAGAAGTCCAATTGAAACGACAATTGGTTTTGTGCTTAAGAATCCTCTATCAGAATTTGTTCTTATCTTCAGAAAACTGTTCAATCTTAGTTTATAGGAAAAATGTTTCGATGTATTGGAAAATATTTAAATATACTGTAAATCGTTCTTCTGCATTTTTCTACGTCGCGAGTAAGCTGTTTGAATCAGTTCTAACTCAAGAATATTGTCAATCACCTTAGCGAAAGCTATCTATTCAGTGAGAAGCAATGCGGATTTCGTCTTGCAAGATCAACAATTGACGTGTTGATTGCAATATCGCATAAGATCAGTGAAAAGTGGCAACTATTGACATATCAAAAGTTTTTCATATGATCCAGAACAAATGTTATTTCACAAGTTTGCTAGCTATGGAATATATGGTAATGTGGTCGAAACTAAATCCTTTCTTATAAGCCTTCGAGGAAGTCCCATGCTTTGATAGGCTCCTAGAACTGATCTTCATTCCAGGCTTGAAATAGAAAACTTACATCAAATCTGTTGTTAAGGTCTTTGGTTGCATCATTCTACTGCTCCAGAAAGACACATAACTCCTGATGCAATCCTATAAGATTAAGTACTGTTATCACATCTCTCAGGATATTTTATCATGGCTTGACGAAGTAAAAAGATATCGACTTCGAAATCTAGTAGGGATGGCCTCCTCTTTGCCCGTAGCCTCTTTCTGGCATAAGAGATATTGCTAGTCTTTCTCTACTCTATCGTTATTTTCATGGAAGTGACTGAGCTGAAATCTTATTGTGAAGCATTCACAGCAAGAACTCGCGTTTCTGTCATTACTCCAAAGACTTGGTGGCGCTTCTTCGTTATTGTAGCGAAATTCTAATTTTGAAATATTGAATTGCAAATTTTTGTTAAAAGTTCGGATTGCATCTTGTTTTAAAAGTTCTTCTCGTATCGACATGTGCTTCCAAGTGGGTGTTGCCGCCACGTTGTTTCAAATCTGTCTCCGGATACTCCTCCTTCTCTTCCTTCGCTGTACGTCACCTCGTGCCACGGCTTGGTCATTTGCATACGTGAGACGCCGCTGTTGCTACATACAGTGCTGTTTTGAATTATTCAGACTCATCTTAAATGTTATTTTTGCAAGGTTTTAGTCGATGCACTATTCGGCCTTCTTCATGTGTATGTTGTCAGACGAAGTAATCTTTCTTTTCAACTTAGGAATTTCGAACGGAATACTTGATTTTGCCCACTGGATTATACTCTCGATTCGTCAGCCATGACTGTGTAGAAGTCTTAAGTAATTCGCAATTGTGTTTTTGGAGTGTCAGCCGCACTGAGATTTAGAAGTTCAATCTATAGAAGAGTATAACTTACAATTGAAGTTACTAAGTACTTTATCCACTACGCTAAAGGTTTTTGTGGACAATTTTTTTATGAATTTTGGGAACCTTAAAAACAAGTATAAAAATAAAAATAAAAACTCAAAATAAAATAATTGCGAAAAATAAAAGTCCACCACATTCTGTATATATCTTATCTATCTATAGCATATTTATACATATATGCATATATATACATATATATACATATATATATATATATATATATATATATATATATATATATATATATATATATATATACCTATAGATACATATACACGTATAATGTAATGTAATGGCAAGCAATGTACGAAAGATTAATGCAAGCAACAGTAAACGTAGTCATTAGTTTTGTCTTCTCTCCCCCAGCCTCTCCAACCAAAGGTTCTCAAGTCCTTCGCCACCTCTACTTAAGGCACGCTTCCATGCTGGTCTATCTTCGGCTAGCTCCTCCCACACATTCACATCGATGCCAAGAGCGATCAGATCCCGTTTGGCCAAGTCTTTAAAGCGCAGCACCGGGCGACCGCGGCATCTTGATCCATTTGACAGTTCGCTGTAGAGGATATCCTTAGGGACACAACCATCGGGCATTCTGCAGGTGTCCAAGCCAGCGCGATCGTCGTATCTTGAGTGTCTGGAACAAGGAGCGGCTTCCGGCACGTCTTAGCACCTCTTCGTTGGTGATTCTATCCAACCAATTGATGCTCCATATCGCATTTATGGACCTCACGAAAACATTTGACATGGTCAGTAGAGATGGTCTGTTTCCCATCCTACAAAAGTTGGGCTATCAACCAACTCTTCTTAGCTTGATAAGATCGTTCCATAACAAGATGACAGCCGCAGTCTTCTTCGAGAGTGACATGTCTGACAACTTCTCGTGTGCAGTGGAGTCAAGCAAGGTTGTGTGTTGGCTCCCACACTATTTGGCATCTTCTTCTCAGTTCTTCTGCACCACGCTTTTGGAAATCATGAGGACGTAGACAGTGTGTTCCTTCATACTCGCTCTGATGGAGAACTTTTTAACTTGGCGCCAAAACCGAGATTCGAAAAGTCCTTATACTTGAGTTGCTGTTTGCAGACGATGCTGCATTGTTCTCGCACTCCGCAAGTGGACTCCAGCGGCTGCTTGACAAATTGAGCGCTGCTTGTGCGGAGTTCGCACTGGTAATCAGTATGAAGAAGACAGTTGTGATGTATCAGGGTGACGCATCACCAATCACCATCAATGGCCACGAACTAGAGACTGCCGAGAACTTTGCGTATCTTGGATCCAACATCAACAAGGGAGTATCCATTGAACGCGCATAGATAGAGCAGCGTCTACTTTCAACCGACTACGTGAAAGGGCATGGTTCAATAAATATCTCACTTCTCGCACAAAATGTCGCATCTACGAATGCTGTGTTCTGAGTACCATACTGTATGGAGCAGAGACTTGGTCTATGTATGCTCGTTACGAGGAAAGACTGAACGTCTAACATCTCCGATGCTTGCGACATATCATGGGCATCAATATACGTATGTATATATATATATATATATATATATATATATATATCTGCATCTCTCTCTTTCTCTCTCTCTCTCTCTCTCTCTCTCTCTCTCTCTCTCTCTCTCTCTCTCTCTCTCTGGCAGTCCGTCGATTTGGACGATGACGCGGAAGTCGGTTAGTGTCCGTGTCGAAGGTGCGATGTGAGTCCGATCGGAGCTCTGAAACCCCGGCCGCAGATGTGACACATGATGGCAGGAAATCCGGGTAGTGGCGCCCGTAGTTACGCTCTTTTTGCTTCCCAAGGATTGTTGTACATCTAAAACAAAAAATTGGTTTAAGGCTTACATAGACATAAAGATTACCGAGTTTTTTTGTTTCTTTTTTTTACACAGTGATCAACACTTATCAAGGCCCGGAAGCCACTCAGGGATAAGGGTTATTGCAAGTACATTACGTTAGTGTGGAGATTTGAAGTGTTTACTTAACGGGGCGGTTCATTAGGAATTTGTTAACATTGGACTTGAAGACATCCAAGTTGTAGTCTGGAGGGAAGCAGGCAGACGGTACAGAGTTCCACAGGCGTGAAGTTCTAAGAAAGAAGCTTTGTTCATGGAATCCGCGTTTTGATTTAGGCGCAGATATAGAGTGGGGGAAATTTTTCACAGTGGATTCAGCTAGACGGGTGTTTTTCGTGAAAGAGTTTCACAAGATACACCTGAAGAAGGTCGGAGGTTGCATCAATCGAAATGTTTTGAAAACTACACCCAAGATGAGAACATTAGTCCGAATAATCTACGTTATACGAATATTTTCTTTATTTATTAACGAAAAATGTAAAATAACAAAAGTGAGACAAATAAAAGGTAATAAAGAATAAAAGAATAGAAGAATAAAAGAATAGAAGAATAAAAGAATAGAAGAATTAAAGAATAGAAGAATTAAAGAATAGAAGAATCAAAATAATAGAAAGAACATAAGAATAATCATCGACTACAAGAATGACGAGAATAAAGGATATAATAATGAAAAGAATAGACGAATCCAACGATTAAAAAAAGGGGGTTAAAAGGACGCGGTGTAAATTCGGACAGCGTATGGGGATTAAACGAGACAAAAAATTGTGAAGACGTTTTCGTTTAAAAAATGGCGCAATAAATATGAATGGCTGAAGGATTGCGATGATAAAGGAGATGACACAAGATAAAGATTAATAATATATCTCTTCCATTAAAAGTGTTTGAATAAAAAGCTTAATATAATTGAAAGAGACATATAGATGTGGGTAACGGTGGGGGGGGCATTCAATGGGCGAAATAATGTAGGCGAAACTGAGTAAAACGAGAAGATAACCGACGCACATGTGAGAAAATCAGCAACAGCAGAAGGATAGCTGGCTAGCGAAAATATTAGCAGCAGTATCAGCAGCCGTTAAATCACGTATGCGCATTGGAAAGTGTGCGCGAGTATTTGGAGAAAATACTCCACGTGGTCGACGAGAGAAGCAAAGTGAACCGGGGGAGATGGATGTGTAAACACGGGGGCCAGAAAATGTCGAGTGACAGAGACAGAGACTTTTAAAAAGCACATGTATGTGCGAAAAGATTGGAAATATAATGAAATTCGTAGTTTGGAAGAACCATGAATAAATGTATTTTATTTGCACTTAAAAAAAAATCCGAGTCGGATTTTATTTCTTTTGCTTGTTTGTTTGATTGTTTGTTTGTTTGTTTGTTTGTTTGTTTGTTTGTTTGTTACTGCAGCGTTACATGAATACGTATTAAAATATTAAAAGAGCATAATGGAATGCGATGTTCTGAAAGGAAGAAAGAGAGTAAAACTAGAGAACAAAAAAAGAAAAGAAAAAGAAAGAAAGAAAGGAATAGTTGACGATAGGAAATAGAAACTCTAACAGTAAGAAATAAAAAAGTGTTATGACATGATGTTTATCAACCCTTGAGAGTCTATCTCTGCTTTATCATTATTTTCATGTCAAGTGCTCGACTGAGCTTTAATCTATTATCCCACCTGCAAAACATTCACAACAGACACGCCTTTAATTATAACTCGATGCCTCCGTTCAGTTTCAAGAGACAATGGACATCTCTGTAAGAGTAGCTGCGCGTGTAATTGCGAGGCAGGGGTTACGCAATCCCAACCACAATTCTCCTGAATCGGTACTACTTGAGTACAGTGGCAAGGAGAGGTCCAAGACTGACCGGAAACAATGCCGAGATAAGCGGAGAGCACATGTATATACAGCACCTGGAATTCCCAAATAGTTACTCATTTTAATACTGACCAAGCTCAACGTTGCTTAACTTCGATGATCTGACGGACATAATCACGTTGACACACCGGTAGCAATAACTACAGTCGACAATTTCCCCTGCTCTCTACATGTGCCTAAAACTAAACGAACATTTCATAAACAAAGTTTCTTTCTTAGAACTGTCCGCCTGTGGAACACAATATCCCAGGGCTGCTTTTCAGCTGGCTACAACATGGTCGTTTTTAAGTCCAATGTAAACAAGTTTTTGTTCAGCCATCCTCTTAAATAAATTTTACCCAATTCCCATTACTATCATCATTACAGAGTTGTTTCACCGACCTTCTGCGACTTATTAGCACATCCTTGAGTTGTCATCGGGCCTTGATAAGCAGTGACTCCTTTTTAAAAAATGTTCCGCCATAGATGGACTCTTTCAGATATTGTTAATAGACTTACTCTAAATATTGCAGCAGTCAGTATTCATGTCAAGACATTTTAGTAGAAAAGAACGTAAGAACATAAACAAACAAACAATAATTTAAAAGGTTGACCTTACGTAGAGGTCACTTAAAGTGACGTGGACTTTAGTTAGGGCCTGAAAAAGACACATATGATTTGATTAGTCAAGAATCCGAAGTGAGAGAGAGCAGATGCAGTCTGGGTTGAGAGAGCGATAAACACGGTCCGTGGACGGTGATGATTCCCAGTAGAGGGGATCATAATGCGTTAATCTAGGACCAGCGTTGCAGTTTCTAATGGGGAAACATCGGTAATAAAGTTGCTGAACAGACAACCCGATATTTGTTCGTTCATTGGAATGAATGTTCTTTGTAGCTTTTCTGGGGATCCGTCAAACAAGATCAAAGACGAACCAGGTGTGTTACTCCGATTAACCGGATGTTACAATCCTAGAAAATTGTTATTTGTCCCTTTCTTTCGTAAATATTACATATCCGTTGTTAAACTGTACCTGTTAATATATCAACAGTGTTGTAAGTGCTATACACGCATCTATTCAACGAACAATAGAAATACTAGATTAGACGAACACACGTACATGCACATTCATTAGAAAATTTTATAGCACTAGACGATGCACGAGTTTAGACACAAATACGTACATGCACATTCATTAAAAAAAATTATAGCACTAGACGATGCACGAGTTTAGACACAAATATATAATATAAATATATATATATATATATATATATATATATATATATATATCCCCAGTATACAATAAACTCATGTTGAATATCGAATGCAGCAGCAAGTCATATTCCAGAAAGAACAGTTGTGAAATTAGTAATACTATGCAATTCATACAGTTACTTTTTTTACATGGGAGTCACCACTTATCAAGGCCCAAAAGCCACTCGGGGATAAGGGTTATTGTGTGTACAGTAGTCAATGGGATAATATCGTAGTAATCGTTAGTAATGGAGATTTTATAAAGTGGATTACTTAAGGGGGCGGTTTATCAGGAATTTATTTATGTTGGACTTGAAGACATCGAATTTGTAGTCAGGTGGGAAACAGGTAAACAGAAGAGAGTTTCACAGGCGTGCATTTCTAAGAAAGAAGCTTTGTTCATGGAATCTACGTTTTGATTTAGACACAGATAAAGAGTGGGGAAAATTATTGACAGTGGTTTCAGCTAGACAGGTGTTTATCGCGAAAGA
The DNA here is from genome assembly GCF_053919585.1 of Euprymna scolopes. NCBI lineage: Eukaryota > Metazoa > Mollusca > Cephalopoda > Sepiida > Sepiolidae > Euprymna > Euprymna scolopes. Next base: position 8,267,004 of record NC_136491.1, on the reverse strand, counting down.
TTGGCGAGGGGAGACCAGAGAATGCAGCTCAGATGAGCACTTGCCATGGAAATAACGATAAAACAAAGACAGGCTCACAACGTCTCTTCTGTGGGAGAGAGGTTACAGGGAAGAGAAAAGGGGTCCCCCACTAAGCCACGACGTCTATTTTGTACTTTAGCAGCTCCTGTCCAGATGTGGCAGCAGTACTCCATCCTTGGACGTACTTGGCTTTTACTTAGAAAACGGAGCTATGAAACCTGACCTACTGACACAAGACAAGAAAGAGAAAGAAGCAACCTTAGTAGAAGTCAGTGTCTCCAATGATGCTGGGTTTAAAAAAAAAGCTGAGAAGCAAAAGATAACGAAATGCCAAGGTCTTATTATGTACGACATGAAAAGAAACTAGAATCTTGGGAAGATCTTTATCATTTATAGGAGCAACTGGACTCATGAAAAAGAATTTTAAAAAATTCCTGGCAAATATACCCAGTGAACCAAGTGCAAGAAAGATTCAAACAATTGCACTCAAAGGTCAGAATCTTGAAAACATGTCCCGGTTAGAATATATAATATAGCGGTTGAATGTTTAATATCCAGTAGGATGCCCCATCACCAGCTTGAACAAACTGATAATAAAATTGAAAAAATGGAAGAAAGAAGTCATTTACATTAACATAGCATTCTTTATACACGTCATTTTAGAGAGAAGAATTGACAAATGTAGCAAATATAGCAACTCTTTACTTTTTTGTACAAGCGTTTAAAATTGTCGTAGAATCTTGAAAATTCAGTATGTTATTGCTATACAACATATGAGATAACTGACAAATCTTTATGATTTCAGGTTCAAATGAACAGCTACAGCAGGAATTGGAATACACCATATTAAAGCCTGATTGTCACAAGTAATGAATTTCAAAACTATAGTCTAGACGTGAGGACACTTTAGAAGAACGATATGAAACAAAATTCTGTTTTACACTTGGGGAAATGCCACAGAAACGTATGGAATGCTTCAGACTGCTTTTGGGCCATCTTGTATGAGCACCAGTTTTTGAATGGCATAAGAGATTCAAGGAAGACAGGGAGTCTCTGAGGGATGATGAGAGGTGTGGAAGCACAAATCACCAGAATTAATTGACCAAATAAAGAAAATCATGGATAAGGGCCATCGTGTGTCTGTAGAGATAATAAGTGCACAGTTTGATGTCAGTGTGGGAACTGTGGCATAATTATTCGCTAGGAACTGAAGATGCGGGAGATTTACGCGAAGTTTGTCCCAGGGGTGCTCCATCGTTGTCACAGACTATTTGGCCAAGATGTTCGTCATCCTCCCTAATGTTCAGACCTTGCTCCCTGTGACTTTTGGTTATTCCATAAGTTCAAGGAAAGCCTTAAAAGCTATCGTTTTGAGACAATTGAGGAGATGAAAGGGGCTGCAACGAAGGTAATTGATACGCCCGTACAAGAGAACTTTCGTGGGCCTTCCAGTTGTTGGGACGGTACAACAAGTGCATTGCAGCCGAAGGAGATTACTTCGAAGGGGGACTAGAGTTTAATGTATATAGAAAAGTGCTCATACGAAAAAAGTAGAATTTATTGAAGGCACCTCATACTTAAAGCTCTTGTTGAGCCGTCTTTTCCGAAAAAAAAAAAGCTCTGATTACCTCGTTGCAAGTTAAAAGATATGCATTTTATTTTGCAGTTGTTTGTCGAACATACATGTCTTCTCACGCATATTTGAAACGAAGCACATGCACAGTTTGACCTCTCTAATTTATTAGCATTCAGAAATGGTGCAACACTCTGCAAATGCTTAACAAAGCGACGCGGGTAATTACGGAGAATGTCATCTCACCTTTGGATGCAAACGAGGTGTTCAAACTCTTCTTCCTTGTTAGCACAATTGTCGGAGAAAAGTGTTGGAATGGATTTGGCTTGATGAGGTCGAACGCCTTGATTGCAGTATCAAGAGCCCCTTTGTCACATCCTCCGAAATTGTTTGCAATCAAATGCAGACAAAGAATCGTGCAGTGTATGTAATAAAAATAATTTTTAAAAATAATAATAAACATAAAGTTCAATCTCTTTTAAATATGCAATACACCCACTGGTTACGACTTTACCATGGCAACAGCTGCACCATCAACTGTCATAATTTTTTTCTAGACCAATTAGTTGAATGTAGGTAAAGAGTATGCCGTCTTTGTACATAATTATCATCGAAAATTCTAATATGCACCCTAAAGCAGTTCGATTGTTACGTTATACGGCACAATCACGACGGCACACCGGTTTTCGCCAGGTCCCCGAAGTTAAGCAACGTTGAGGGTGGCCAGTATCAGTTGGGTGATCATTTGGGCGCTGTATGAACCGCGAGGTAAAATACCAGGTTGAGAAACTGGCGTTGTCAATCTTTCTCTCGAGGGTAAATAAGACTCTCTTAAGGCGTGGTAGGCTCCCCGTCTAGTGATCACATCACAATTAAAAAAATGCCCTTGATAGTCCTGGCGAAGCATCAAGTATGTACCTATTTACTATGCCTCCCCCACGGGACAGAGTTAGACACCAGGGTCGTTTTTTTAATGTGGAGAAAAGGTTCAAAAATAAAAAAAAAAGTTGTCTCAGTCGTGAAGGACTGATCCTACCTCTGATTTGCGTTACATGTTCACAATTAATAAATGTTAAACATCAATTTATAAACATAACACATACATTATTAAATATTAGACATCAATTGATGTATATTAGAAATCAATCATTAAATATTAGAAATCAATCACTAAGTATTAGACCAAACTTAATAGTTATAACACATCAATTAATAAATATTAGACATTAATAATTAAGTATTAAACATCCAAAAATATATATTAGATATCAATTAATAAATATAAGAAATCAATAATTATATATTAGAAATAGCTTAAAATTAATAGATGTTTTTTAATAAACATTAGACATCGACAGAACAAATAGAAATCAATTATTAAAATTTACTAATAAATTCATAATTATCATATACTAATTAATAAATATTAAAAAGCAATTAATAATATTCAATATTTTATTATTAAGACATCTAATACTTAATAAAGACATCGATTAATAAATATTACACAATGTTAATAAATATTAGACATCGATTAAAAAATATTCAATGTCAATTTATAAATATTAAATATTAACATAAATATTAGACATCAATAAATAAATAATATACAATTATTAATAAATATTAGACATTAATTAATAAATATTAGATATTAATTAATAAATATTAGATATCAATTAAAAATATTGGATATAAATTATTAAATATTAGATATAAATTATTAAATATTAGACATTAATTAATAAATATTAGATATCAATTAAAAATATTGGATATAAATTATTAAATATTAGATATAAATTATTAAATATTAGATATTAATTAATAAATATGAGATATCAATTAAAAATATTGGATATAAATTATTAAATATTAGATATCAATTAATAGATATTAGATATTAATTAATAAATATTCGATATAAATTATTAAATATTGGACATTAATTAATAAATATTAGATATCAATTAATAGATATTAGATATTAATTAATAAATATTCGATATAAATTATTAAATATTGGACATTAATTAACAAATATTAGATATCAATTAATAAATCTTACACATAAATTAATAAATATTCGATATAAATTATTAAATATTGGACATTAATTAATAAATATTAGATATCAATTAATAGATATTAGATATTAATTAATAAATATTCGATATAAATTATTAAATATTGGACATTAATTAATAAATATTAGATATCAATTAATAAATATTACACATAAATTAATAAATATTCGATATAAATTATTAAATATTGGACATTAATTAATAAATATTAGATATCAATTAATAGATATTAGATATTAATTAATAAATATTCGATATAAATTATTAAATATTGGACATTAATTAATAAATATTAGATATCAATTAATAAATATTACACATAAATTAATAAATATTAAACTTCAGTTTATAAATATTACACATCAATAATTAAATATTAAAAATAAATTAATGAATATTACATCAATTAATTACTTTAATACATTACTTACTAAATAATGCACATTAATTAATAAACATTAGATACTAATGATATAATATTAAAAATCAAGTAATAAATATTAGACATCAATTAAAACATAGTAGAAATCAATTAGTAAATATTAGAAATCAATGAGTAAATATTAGACCTAAAATAATAAGTGTTATTCATTAATTTATAATTATAAGACATCAATTAATTATTATTAGACAACTAATAATTAGTTTTAGAATTAATTAATTAATTAATATCAGAAATCAATAAAAGAAATATCACACGGCAATTTATAAATATTAGACCTAAATTACCAAATATTATACATCAGTAAGTATTATGATATTAGAAATCAATTAATAAATATTAGAAATCAATAAATATTAGAAATCAATAAATAAATATTAGAAATCAATAAATAAATATTAGAAATCAATAAATAAATATTAGAAATCAATTTATAAATATTAGAAATCAATAAATATTAGAAATCAATAAATATTAGAAATCAATAAATAAATATTAGAAATCAATAAATAAATATTAGAAATCAATAAATAAATATTAGAAATCAATTAATAAATATTAGAAATCAATAAATATTAGAAATCAATAAATAAATATTAGAAATCAATAAATAAATATTAGAAATCAATCAATAAATATTAGAAATCAATAAATATTAGAAATCAATAAATAAATATTAGAAATCAATAAATAAATATTAGAAATCAATAAATATTAGAAATCAATAAATAAATATTAGAAATCAATTTATAAATATTAGAAATCAATAAATATTAGAAATCAATAAATAAATATTAGAAATCAATAAATAAATATTAGAAATCAATAAATATTAGAAATCAATAAATATTAGAAATCAATAAATATTAGAAATCAATTTATAAATATTAGAAATCAATAAATAAATATTAGAAATACATTAAATAAATATTAGAAATCAATAAATAAATATTAGAAATCAATAAATAAATATTAGAAATTAATAAATATTAGAAATCAATAAATATTAGAAATCAATAAATATTAGAAATCAATAAATATTAGAAATCAATAAATATTAGAAATCAATAAATAAATATTAGAAATCAATTTATAAATATTAGAAATCAATAAATATTAGAAATCAATAAATAAATATTAGAAATCAATAAATAAATATTAGAAATCAATAAATATTAGAAATCAATAAATATTAGAAATCAATAAATATTAGAAATCAATTTATAAATATTAGAAATCAATAAATAAATATTAGAAATCAATAAATAAATATTAGAAATCAATAAATAAATATTAGAAATCAATTTATAAATATTAGAAATCAATAAATATTAGAAATCAATAAATAAATATTAGAAATCAATAAATAAATATTAGAAATCAATAAATAAATATTAGAAATCAATTTATAAATATTAGAACTCAATAAATATTAGAAATCAATAAATAAATATTAGAAATCAATAAATATTAGAAATCAATTTATAAATATTAGAAATCAATAAATATTAGAAATCAATAAATAAATATTAGAAATCAATAAATAAATATTAGAAATCAATTTATAAATATTAGAAATCAATAAATATTAGAAATCAATAAATAAATATTAGAAATCAATAAATATTAGAAATCAATTTATAAATATTAGAAATCAATAAATATTAGAAATCAATAAATAAATATTAGAAATCAATAAATAAATATTAGAAATCAATAAATAAATATTAGAAATCAATTTATAAATATTAGAAATCAATAAATATTAGAAATCAATAAATAAATATTAGAAATCAATAAATAAATATTAGAAATCAATAAATAAATATTAGAAATCAATTAATAAATATTAGAAATCAATAAATATTAGAAATCAATAAATACATATTAGAAATCAATAAATAAATATTAGAAATCAATCAATAAATATTAGAAATCAATAAATATTAGAAATCAATAAATAAATATTAGAAATCAATAAATAAATATTAGAAATCAATAAATATTAGAAATCAATAAATAAATATTAGAAATCAATTTATAAATATTAGAAATCAATAAATATTAGAAATCAATAAATAAATATTAGAAATCAATAAATAAATATTAGAAATCAATAAATATTAGAAATCAATAAATATTAGAAATCAATAAATATTAGAAATCAATTTATAAATATTAGAAATCAATAAATAAATATTAGAAATCAATAAATAAATATTAGAAATTAATAAATATTAGAAATCAATAAATATTAGAAATCAATAAATATTAGAAATCAATAAATATTAGAAATCAATAAATAAATATTAGAAATCAATAAATAAATATTAGAAATCAATAAATATTAGAAATCAATAAATATTAGAAATCAATAAATATTAGAAATCAATAAATATTAGAAATCAATAAATATTAGAAATCAATAAATAAATATTAGAAATCAATTTATAAATATTAGAAATCAATAAATATTAGAAATCAATAAATAAATATTAGAAATCAATAAATAAATATTAGAAATCAATAAATATTAGAAATCAATAAATATTAGAAATCAATAAATATTAGAAATCAATTTATAAATATTAGAAATCAATAAATAAATATTAGAAATCAATAAATAAATATTAGAAATCAATAAATAAATATTAGAAATCAATTTATAAATATTAGAAATCAATAAATATTAGAAATCAATAAATAAATATTAGAAATCAATAAAAAAATATTAGAAATCAATAAATAAATATTAGAAATCAATTTATAAATATTAGAAATCAATCAATAAATATTAGAAATCAATAAATAAATATTAGAAATCAATTTATAAATATTAGAAATCAATAAATATTAGAAATCAATAAATAAATATTAGAAATCAATAAATAAATATTAGAAATCAATAAATAAATATTAGAAATCAATAAATAAATATTAGAAATCAATAAATAAATATTAGAAATCAATAAATATTAGAAATCAATCAATAAATATTAGAAATCAATTAATAAATATTAGAAATCAATAAATAAATATTAGAAATCAATAAATATTAGAAATCAATAAATAAATATTAGAAATCAATAAATAAATATTAGAAATCAATAAATAAATATTAGAAATCAATAAATATTAGAAATCAATAAATATTAGAAATCAATTTATAAATATTAGAAATCAATAAATAAGTATTAGAAATCAATAAATAAATATTAGAAATCAATAAATAAATATTAGAAATCAATAAATATTAGAAATCAATAAATATTAGAAATCAATAAATATTAGAAATCAATAAATATTAGAAATCAATAAATAAATATTAGAAATCAATAAATAAATATTAGAAATCAATAAATATTAGAAATCAATAAATATTAGAAATCAATAAATATTAGAAATCAATAAATATTAGAAATCAATAAATAAATATTAGAAATCAATAAATATTAGAAATCAATAAATATTAGAAATCAATAAATATTAGAAATCAATAAATAAATATTAGAAATCAATAAATATTAGAAATCAATAAATATTAGAAATCAATAAATATTAGAAATCAATAAATATTAGAAATCAATAAATATTAGAAATCAATAAATATTAGAAATCAATAAATATTAGAAATCAATAAATAAATATTAGAAATCAATAAATATTAGAAATCAATAAATATTAGAAATCAATAAATATTAGAAATCAATAAATAAATATTAGAAATCAATAAATAAATATTAGAAATCAATAAATATTAGAAATCAATAAATATTAGAAATCAATAAATATTAGAAATCAATAAATATTAGAAATCAATAAATAAATATTAGAAATCAATAAATATTAGAAATCAATAAATATTAGAAATCAATAAATATTAGAAATCAATAAATAAATATTAGAAATCAATAAATATTAGAAATCAATAAATATTAGAAATCAATAAATATTAGAAATCAATAAATAAATATTAGAAATCAATTTATAAATATTAGAAATCAATAAATATTAGAAATCAATAAATAAATATTAGAAATCAATAAATAAATATTAGAAATCAATAAATATTAGAAATCAATAAATATTAGAAATCAATAAATATTAGAAATCAATAAATAAATATTAGAAATCAATAAATATTAGAAATCAATAAATATTAGAAATCAATTAATAAATATTAGAAATCAATAAATATTAGAAATCAATAAATAAATATTAGAAATCAATCAATAAATATTAGAAATCAATAAATAAATATTAGAAATCAATAAATATTAGAAATCAATAAATATTAGAAATCAATAAATATTAGAAATCAATAAATATTAGAAATCAATAAATAAATATTAGAAATCAATAAATATTAGAAATAAATAAATATTAGAAATCAATAAATATTAGAAATCAATAAATAAATATTAGAAATCAATAAATATTAGAAATCAATAAATATTAGAAATCAATAAATATTAGAAATCAATAAATAAATATTAGAAATCAATTTATAAATATTAGAAATCAATAAATATTAGAAATCAATAAATAAATATTAGAAATCAATAAATAAATATTAGAAATCAATAAATATTAGAAATCAATAAATATTAGAAATCAATAAATATTAGAAATCAATTTATAAATATTAGAAATCAATTTATAAATATTAGAAATCAATTTATAAATATTAGAAATCAATTTATAAATATTAGAAATCAATAAATATTAGAAATCAATAAATAAATATTAGAAATCAATAAATATTAGAAATCAATAAATATTAGAAATCAATTAATAAATATTAGAAATCAATAAATATTAGAAATCAATAAATAAATATTAGAAATCAATCAATAAATATTAGAAATCAATAAATAAATATTAGAAATCAATAAATATTAGAAATCAATAAATATTAGAAATCAATTTATAAATATTAGAAATAAATAAATAAATATTAGAAATCAATAAATATTAGAAATCAATAAATATTAGAAATCAATAAATATTAGAAATCAATTTATAAATATTAGAAATCAATTTATAAATATTAGAAATCAATAAATATTAGAAATCAATAAATAAATATTAGAAATCAATAAATATTAGAAATCAATAAATATTAGAAATCAATTAATAAATATTAGAAATCAATAAATTTTAGAAATCAATAAATAAATATTAGAAATCAATCAATAAATATTAGAAATCAATAAATAAATATTAGAAATCAATAAATATTAGAAATCAATAAATATTAGAAATCAATAAATATTAGAAATCAATAAATATTAGAAATCAATAAATAAATATTAGAAATCAATAAATATTAGAAATCAATAAATATTAGAAATCAATAAATATTAGAAATCAATAAATAAATATTAGAAATCAATAAATATTAGAAATCAATAAATATTAGAAATCAATAAATATTAGAAATCAATAAATAAATATTAGAAATCAATTTATAAATATTAGAAATCAATAAATATTAGAAATCAATAAATAAATATTAGAAATCAATAAATAAATATTAGAAATCAATAAATATTAGAAATCAATAAATATTAGAAATCAATAAATATTAGAAATCAATTTATAAATATTAGAAATCAATTTATAAATATTAGAAATCAATTTATAAATATTAGAAATCAATTTATAAATATTAGAAATCAATAAATATTAGAAATCAATAAATAAATATTAGAAATCAATAAATATTAGAAATCAATAAATATTAGAAATCAATTAATAAATATTAGAAATCAATAAATATTAGAAATCAATAAATAAATATTAGAAATCAATCAATAAATATTAGAAATCAATAAATAAATATTAGAAATCAATAAATATTAGAAATCAATAAATATTAGAAATCAATTTATAAATATTAGAAATAAATAAATAAATATTAGAAATCAATAAATATTAGAAATCAATAAATATTAGAAATCAATAAATATTAGAAATCAATTTATAAATATTAGAAATCAATAAATATTAGAAATCAATAAATAAATATTAGAAATCAATAAATATTAGAAATCAATAAATATTAGAAATCAATTAATAAATATTAGAAATCAATAAATATTAGAAATCAATAAATAAATATTAGAAATCAATAAATATTAGAAATCAATAAATATTAGAAATCAATTTATAAATATTAGAAATAAATAAATATTAGAAATCAATAAATATTAGAAATCAATAAATATTAGAAATCAATAAATATTAGAAATCAATTAATAAATATTAGAAATCAATAAATATTAGAAATCAATAAATATTAACAATCAATTTATAAATATTAGAAATCAATAAATAAATATTAGAAATCAATAAATATTAGAAATCAATAAATATTAGAAATCAATAAATAAATATTAGAAATCAATAAATATTAGAAATCAATAAATATTAGAAATCAATAAATATTAGAAATCAATTTATAAATATTAGAAATCAATAAATATTAGAAATCAATAAATAAATATTAGAAATCAATAAATATTAGAAATCAATAAATATTAGAAATCAATAAATATTAGAAATCAATTAATAAATATTAGAAATCAATAAATATTAGAAATCAATAAATAAATATTAGAAATCAATCAATAAATATTAGAAATCAATAAATAAATATTAGAAATCAATAAATATTAGAAATCAATAAATATTAGAAATCAATAAATATTAGAAATCAATAAATATTAGAAATCAATTTATAAATATTAGAAATCAATAAATAAATATTAGAAATCAATAAATATTAGAAATCAATAAATATTAGAAATCAATAAATATTAGAAATCAATAAATAAATATTAGAAATCAATCAATAAATATTAGAAATCAATAAATAAATATTAGAAATCAATAAATATTAGAAATCAATAAATATTAGAAATCAATAAATATTAGAAATCAATAAATAAATATTAGAAATCAATCAATAAATATTAGAAATCAATAAATAAATATTAGAAATCAATAAATATTAGAAATCAATAAATATTAGAAATCAATAAATATTAGAAATCAATAAATATTAGAAATCAATTTATAAATATTAGAAATCAATAAATAAATATTAGAAATCAATAAATATTAGAAATCAATAAATATTAGAAATCAATAAATATTAGAAATCAATTTATAAATATTAGAAATCAATAAATATTAGAAATCAATAAATAAATATTAGAAATCAATAAATATTAGAAATCAATAAATATTAGAAATCAATTTATAAATATTAGAAATCAATAAATATTAGAAATCAATAAATAAATATTAGAAATCAATAAATATTAGAAATCAATAAATATTAGAAATCAATTTATAAATATTAGAAATCAATAAATAAATATTAGAAATCAATAAATAAATATTAGAAATCAATAAATAAATATTAGAAATCAATAAATAAATATTAGAAATTAATAAATCAATATTAGAAATTAATTAATAAATATTATAAACCAATTAATAAATATTAGAAATCAGTTAATAAATATTAAAAATCGATTAATATATATTAGAAATCAATAAATAAATAAATATTAGAAATCAATTAATACATATTAGACATCAAATAATAAATTTTAGACACTTATTCTTAAATATTAGACATAAATTCAAAAATATTAATCCACAATTAATAATTATGAGACACTAATTAAAAAATATAAGATATCAAAATGTTAATATTTCAAAGCATATAATAAATATTAGACATCAATTAATAAATATATGGTATCGATTAATAAATATTACGCATCAATTAAAAAATGTTAGACATAAGTTACTAAATATTAGATGAAACTTAATAAATATTATACATGAGCTTATAAATATCAGAAATCAATTAATAAATATTAAACATCAATTAATAAATATGACATCCAATAATATATATAGACATGTCAATTAATAAATATTAAACATCAATTAATAAATATGACATCCAATAATATATATAGACATGTCAATTAATAAATATTACACATCAATTAATTAAAATTACATGTCAATTAATAAATATTAGACATCAGTTAATAAATATTCGACATCAATTAATATATATTAATCATGAATTAATAAATGTTATACATTAATTAATGAATATTAGTAATCAATTTATAAATATTATTCATCAATTAATCAATATTAGACATCAATTAATAAATGTTCCATAAATGTCTTTTTCTGTACAGTATTTCATTTGGTTGGTTGGTTGGTTGGTTGGTTGGTTGTTTTTGTGTTACGGCATATCAACCCTTTTCGGGTTATTGAATGCCGAATCCGAAGTTTTGAAGAAAAAATTTTTAATAGAATATATTTGTTGTTTTCAATTCGGTTTCTATTTAACCCATAGTTGGAACCCTAACAGGTACTACCACTCCGGGTCAGAGTAATTAAAGGGTGGCTCCACACTCCCCAAAGCCCGTAAGCTGGGGCCTCACCACTGGATATAGTTTAAGGTCATATCCAGGACCCCCATTGAGGGACTTTTATCCTCTGCAGGGGGGGGGGCAGTCGGTGTATTCTAATGCCCCACCGACAGGGCCAGTATTTCATTTGGTTCTTAGGATGTTTAATATAGGCACAAGTTTACATATATTTAGACTCGTATTAAATTTGATCCACGTTTATTGGATACCAATTTAGTAAGACTTCCTGAATTTCAGTTTCTTCTTAAGATTTCTTCAGCTTTAGAGCCTTAAAGCTTCTCCGTTTTCGGGAATCAAAATCATGTAATTGACTTTGACGAAAAATTGAATTAAGGATTCGAGAGATAAGGTTTCTTCGTAAAGGGGAGGGGTGGAAGTGTTTCAGAAATTTTCTGTTCGGGGAAAGCACTTTTACCCGTCCTTTGTCGAATATTTTTCCAGCTATCTAATCCAGACGAAATCACTGCGGTATCTATGGTATAGAGGCATAATGGATCAATTCCCAGGTGTCACACATGTTCAGCATACATTGATAATTTTCTACATTTCTATAAAATAAACTTGGACTTTAGAAACGATCGATAATCAAGATGTTTATATCTCTTCCACGGATGGGAAGAGGGATGTGACACAAAGGTTGGTAAATTAGGATTTGAAAAGCTAGCGCGCTGGAGGAAGAGCACTCTGACCTGCAAAAATAAAAATACCTGTACGTTGGTATTCCCCGGTAGAGGCGCCTCAGGTGATTAGTAATATATTAACTCTCCTATTAAAGGATAAGAAGGTAAAGCTTGGGAGGTTGGACCTCCTAGAACTGCACAGAACCAGGGAAAAGATCAACGATTGACAATGGCGTAAATTCTGGTGAAACCCGGGTTGAGTTGAAGAATAATTAAGACAAAATAAATTTGTTTTTCATAGAGAATCGCTTCAGACAAGGTATGAAGCCATTTGATGTAAGAGTCTAAAAAATACTACTTTATGGTAAAAAAAACTTACCAACTTGCTTGATAAGTATTAGATGAAATAGATTTTACCCCATAAAATTGTACTTCAGCGCTTCTGCACTATCAGAACGAAATTTTGGAGTCGATAAATGGAGTTTTCAAATAAAAAAACAATAGTTTCTACTGAATATTTTTGTCAATTCTAATAAATTGCAATGTTAGCTTCCAAATTATGCAGTCGAAATTATCTGAATATTACTGAATTATTTTAAAAAAAAAAAAAAACAACTTAAATCGTGTTAGCAGGTAAAAAATTGCGGTCATCTTGTTTTTATAAAATAAATTGAAACGTAAAATTGCCTCCCTTTTGAACTCTCCTGTGTCTTACGTAAGCAAATATGATCGTTTTCTTAAAATTCTATTTTTTATTTTCTTTATAAATAATTTTCTACCTTATCGATTTTCGTAACTTTTGCACGTATAATCATCTTAAAAATACGAGGAACACGTAGATATCATTGTTTTCATGTGAAATTCTGTATTAAGATTTCTATTTCCGAAATTTCGTTCTGTTAGTGTAGAAGTGCCGGTAATTCTTCCTGCTTTGTCAGAAACATCGCTTCTGGAACATGAGGACTAAAAGACAAGATAATGGAAGCGAGGGTTACATGGTTGCCGAAAGTAAACCCGAGATCAATTTTGACATGAAATTATCTTCAAAATTTGTAAGTGACAATAATGCCTAAAAACTTATTTAAAAACTTATTTAAAAAGTGGAAATTTTTAAAGGGGGGGTATGCACAGCAAATAAAACACTAAATCTTCCGTAAATTTTATTTTAAAACTTACTGTTCAATTTTTAGATGAAAGATCAGTGTTCTCTGTAAGTTTAATGTAAAATGATTATCTTGATTAGAATTTTCGCTGAGACGCTGGTAACGAAACAAAAAAATATTTTCTTACTAGAGTTATAACCGCTTATCAAGGCCCAAGGGCCACTCGAGAATAAGGGTAATGCGCGTTAGAAGGGCTGGTAAGATAACACCGTGATGATCGTTTATGGTGGAAATTAAGTAGATAGTGATTTTTGAAGAGGACAATTCAACAAGAACTTACTTAGTAATTTGTATTTTTGAGGTGAGGTGTTTTCATTTATTGAGATTATTGGACTGACTTCCTCATCTTGGTTGTTTTAGTCACAACGTTTCGGCTGTTTTGCCCTCCGGCCTTCATCAGGTGTTTTGTATCGAACTGAGGAACTCCTAACAAACGGTTCCCCAGTTCGATACAAAACATTTGATGAAGGCCGGAGGGCAAAACGGCCGAAACGTTTTGACTATAACAACCAAGATGAGGAAGTCAGTCCGACAATCTCAATAAAAGAACTTACTAAAATAAAAGAAAGAAAGCAGAAAGAAAGAAAGAAAGAAAGCAGGAAGAAAGGGCGAAAGAAAGGAAGAAAAAAAGAAGAGAGAGCGAAAGAAAGTAAGAAAGAAAGAAAGAAAGATAAAGTAAAAAGAGAGAGGAGCGAAAAAATGAAAGAAAGAAAGAAAAAGAAAACGCGAAAAAGAAAGAGCGAAAGAAAGGAAGAAAGAAAAAAAGGAGCAAAAGAATGAAAGGGCGAAAGAAAGAAAAATGAAAGAAAGAAAGAAAAATGAAAGAAAGAAGGAAAGAAAAGAAGACCGAAAGAAAGAATGAAAGAAATTAAGAAACTAAGAAAGAAAAGAAAGAGAGAAAGAAAAAAGGAAAAACAAACAAATGCATATTTATCAGACAAAGAAATAAAAAAAAAAAGGACGAACAAATTGAAAATGGAAATCAATAAAGAAATTATTCAAAATAGAAAGCCGGATACTAAAAATAAATAAATAAAACTGCTGAACGCAACAAAATTAAACAAATTCTGCCATTGAAGAAACCAAGCATAAAGCAGAACAAATTCAATGGCTAAAAAAACTGGCAAAACAAAGAATAAAAAAAAAACTCATCCTCATCTTAAGATGAGAAATGAAGTTGGAAACAGTTTTGCAAGAAAATAATGGCCGTTTCCGTTTGTCGTGAAATGAAACGGAGTGAAATAAGCGAACGAGATAATAAGAAATGGCAGACGACAAATTGGAAGGACAATGAAAAGGAAAAAAATATGAAATATTCACTTAAAGAAAGTGTCAACGTTTCGTTTTAAAATATTCACTCAATTTTTTTATACATTGAAAAAGAAATTGACTATCTTAATATAATAGAGAGTTGATGTCTGTCTGGAATATTGTTTTCTAATGCTTAGATGTTATTCAGAAAAAAACTCTTAAACGGTTGATTGTATTCAGACATGAGGAGAGCTGCGGGGGCAGCTTTTGCATTTAGTTTTAAAAAATCATAATTAATATTCGTTTTTTTTTTTACCTTATATATTTCGAATATCACATTTGGGGAAATTTATACGATAGTTTGTAAACCTGCACATATTATTATTAGTATTAGTATTAGTATTATTAGTATTATTATTAGTAGTAGTAGTAGTAGTAGTAGTAGTAGTAGTAGTTGGTTGTTTTTGTTTTACGGCATATCAACCCTTTTCAGGTTATTTAATGCCGAATCCAAAGATTTTGAAGAAAGATTTTTTAATAGAATATATTTGTTGTCTTCAAGTCGGTTTCTATTTAACCCATAGTTGGGACCCTAACAGGTACTACCACTCCGGGTCAGAGTGGACCTGAGAGCAATAGCAATTAAAGAGTGGCTCCACACTCCCCAAAGCCCACAAGCTGGGGCCTCACCATCGGATATAGTTTAAGGTCATATCCAGTAGTAGTAGTAGTAGTAGTAGTAGTAGTAGTAGTAGTAGTAGCAGTTATTTATTCCATTAGCTTAACACTTTTTTGTGATGTTTTACATCGATTTTCCCCTCAAGAGTGGGCTTTTACACAAAAGCGGATATAGTTAAAGTGAGGATAGTCAAATAGTCAATTAGATGGATGTAGGATGTTTGCTGAGCCAAGCAGAACTGACTTCTGGAGTATGGTGATACTGTATAACATTCCCAAAGAGTTCAGCTGCTTCATAAGATCATCAGGAATTGAGCCAAGCGCACCTATGATGATTGGCATGACGGAAGTTTTCTTATTCCATAATCTAGCAATCTCCACCATCAGTTTCTGATAGTTCTGTAGTTTCTCATTCTTTTTGCCTATTAAGCTGATGTCGTTTAGGCAAGCCACATCAATAATTTAGCATTCATTTTTCTTTTTGTTCAAAACTACAATATCCGGTTTCCTGTGAGTTATCTCTCGGTCGCACTGAATTATGAAATCCCAGAGAAGCTTAACGTCCTCATTTCCACTACTCCTTCTCGGTGATGTTGGTACCATTTGTCCATCACTTGGATTCCAAACTTTTGGTACAAACTCCAGTGCAGATTTGTACAAACTTTTTCATGGCGACGTTTGCATTCTTGTTGAGCAAGTATAGAACACGCTATACAGTATAGTATAGTGACAATGTTTCAAGAGATATACCACGCAACCTGCATTTATCAGAACAATCATTCCCATGTTTTCATTGCATTTGTATTTGGTGCCTGTTCCTGAGCAGCAATTATAAGATTTTCTGTTTCTCTTTTCAAATCACTTTTAGACAGAAAATTCCACGTGTCCTGACATTTTTGTGCTTTAGTGTCTCAATCAAACTGACCATGAAGTTTCATTCTTACCAACTCGGTCAACATTTCTGCTTCGATTCTTTCCTTGCACTTCTGCTTATTTTCCAATGAATCTTTATCTAGCTCTTCCTGATTCGCCACTACTGCAAGTAACACTTCATCACTGTTAGCCAAGTAGTACTGAACACTTATAAGCTCTCCTCCAACACATTCTTCAATCGCAATCAGCCTTCTTCCTCTTTTCTTCCCTTGTGATATACAGCCTGAGCAAATTAAAATTTGGGTGAATAGCTCCATACTTGACCAATAGTTGCCGTGTGTCTCTTTCCATCTTTTTCATTTCTTCCTGTGTCCATCCAACAAAAGCTGCACTGTATCGAATTACAGCAACCGCCCACGAATTGATGGCTGTGAACAGGTTCTTACCATTCAGTCTAGATTTCAGCAGCAGTTTAAGTCTCGCGATATAAACCTCTTTCGTCTTCTCTTTTATTTCATTGTAAATTATCGTATAAAGTTCAAGCATCCCCAGGTATTTGTAGCCTTCTGCATCAGAATCTTCTAATCTTCTACCATTTGGTAAAATAATGCTTTTCGTGGCTCTTCTTTTCCTTCGTTTAAAACTAACAACTGCACATTTGAAAATTGCAAACTCCATGTTTATGTTTTCACTCCACTGCTGTAGAGTTTGAACCAAAGAGTCAATCTCTTTTCTGTTTTGCCAAACAATTTCAGATCCTCCATACATAACATGTGGCTGTTCTTCTCCAATTGGTAACCAATCTTTGTCTCTCTCTCTAAGTACATGTGCCAATGGTATGAGTACTATTGTGAATAGAAGTGGCGAAAAAGAATCTCTTTGGAAGATACCGCGTCTGCTGTTGACTGTCCCTAATAGTTTTCCCATCTGAAAAAAGTTTCTACTCTAATAGTTTCTTTCCTCGAACTACTCGCCTTTGGAGTTCCCTGTCTGCGCCTTGTTTCACTGACTGTACGAACACGCAGAAATGTAAATGTAATGTAAACAAGCATCATGCTGCCAAACTCGTCATCCAAGTCATCCTCTATAGATCTAACCTTTAGCATAATGGTCCTTTATGCTTTAGTGATAGCAGGTCTCGTTTTTGGTTAACTAATTTAAAAAAAAAAAAATAATAATAATAATAATAATAATAATAATAATAATAATAATGATAATAATAATAATAATAATAATAATAATAATAATAATAATAATTGCTCTGAAATTAGATAGTAGAATATCAATTGAGTTAATAAATCTTCAGTTTGACTACAATATATATATATATATATATATATATATATATATATATATGAGCAAACAGTTAATAAAATATGTTAAAAGACACTTTGAAATGAGTTAAAAACATATTTAATCTGAAAAGGAAACACTAAATAAATGGATAGTCCTTAATCCGCGGAGTTTCGAAGAAATACTTTTTCTTCTCATCAGAGGGTAGGAATTAGCAAAATGCGGGATCGGATTTTGCATGCAGAAGTATTTGATGGAACAACAAGTAAATCAAAGATCTTACCTGATAACAAAAAAGTAAAGCAGAGGGAATATTGTGAAGAAAAACGTGATTATACATGAATGGATAGTCTGGTGGAAGATAAAAAAATCCAATGACGGTAAAATCCAAATGTAAAACTTCAAGAAAGTTAAAAGAATTTCCATTTGTACAAGTAAAATCCAAGGAAATCCCGTAATTGGAAGAAGATGGTCCATAATAATCCAAAGGCAGAAATCCATGGAATAATTCACAAAAAATGTGTACAAGGAAAAAAAGAAAAGATTCCAATAATATTAATAAAAGAAAATATATATATATATATATATACTCTTTATTTGTTTTTTACATGAGTTGTAATATGTTTCTACACAGTTATGAGCATGTTGAGTTCTCGAATTGAGCAGATAATAATTCGATTTTATTGAAATAAAATCGAATACACCGATTTCGATGAAACAAAAAAGTAATGGGAGTGAGAAAATATCCGTTCATCCTAATTCAGTACAAGACAATGGTGGGCCTCCCTGCCATTATACATGGACACACACACACGTATACATATATATATATATATATATATATATATATATATATATATATATATATATATATATATATTGTTGCCATATGTTCACATTATCTGTACAGAAACAATCATTTTTCTGTTTTATCATTCATTTATATATATATATATATATATATATATATATATATATATATATATATATATATATATATATATATACCGTATATTTCGGCGTATAAGGCGACCGTTAGATAAGACGAGGTATAAAATTAGAGCAAATTTTAATAAATTTTTCATATATCGGTTGTATAAGACGACTGCTAAATCACGAAACCATGTTTGTTTCGCCTATGCTAGAGATTGCAACACCCGGTATCTTATGAAATATCGTTTTTTAAAGATGACTTTTTAAACTTAAAGGGTCCTTATACGCTGAAATATATGGTATATACCGCCACTTTATGGTCTTCCTAAAGTTATTAAAGATAATGTGCCCTGTAGACCGATTTTAGCCATGGTTGGTTCCACTCAACATGCCCTTGTCCAATGGCTCACTGGGTTCCTTTCACCTGTCCGTACGTTCTATTCTACTTATTATGTTTCTGATTCGTTTACTTTCTCCAAAATCATTAGAGATAATATTTCCTAGCAAAACAATTCTTTCTTTTGCTCGTTTGATATTTCCAGTTTATTTGCCTATCGATGAGATTATTATTATTTGCTGCGATGCATTTTATCGTAGTGAACTAGTTCCTCCTTCTTTACCGGAAAAAATATTTTATCGAACTCCTTTCTCTTTGCACAAAGTCCGTCGAGTTTCGATAACGTGATGTACCAACAAATTGATGGAGTTTCCATGGGCAGCCCCTTAGGTCCTATCCTTGCCGACATTTTCGTTGCGTTTTATGAATTAAAACTTTTCAAATCACCACATAACACTCCAGTCCTCTATTTTCGTTCTGTGGATGATACGTTTGCGGCTTTTCCTTCTCAGGACCTTTAGAATTCCTTAAACGTCTTAATACCTTACATCACGCTTTATCTTTTACTATGGAGATAGAAAAGGACAACTATCTCCCGTTCCTCGGCGTGTTGATTAAAAGGTCCAGAGGGTTTTTTTTTTATCTCTATACATAGAAAACCTACCTTTACCGGTCTATATACTGAATGGTGTTCTTTTCCACCTAAAACCACCAAGTTGACGTTTATTTATACGTTGGTACATAGGGTCTTGGTTATTTGTTCACCCTGTCGGCTAGATACTGAAATTACTAAAATTAAGGAAATCCTGGTCGATAATGGCTACCCAGAATTCTTGATTAATAAGTTTATTAAATTTAAAATCAACCAATTTAATAAAGATATAATCGTTGGCCCTTCAACTTGTTCGGTATATCTTAAGTTGCAATGGGTTGGGGGGAAATGTGTCACTCTCATTAATCATCTTAAACAGACTATTAACAATTGTTTTCCGTCTGTTCTACCTCGGCTGATTTTCAATATGAAACCTGAATTTTCTTCTTTCAAAAAAGACGGTTTGCCCCGCACTAAACTTAGCAATATTATATATAAATTCCAATGTTAGTGTGATGCTGTCGGGCGAACTAGCGTCAAAATATTTCAGCATTAATGTTTTTTAATTCAATTTATAACATTATATAATCAATTCTTAATGCTGCAATATTTTAAGTTATAAATTTATTATATTTTTTATTAGAATATCTTCTTTTCTTTTTCAGTTTTAACAACTAGTCCTTTACTTTTCTATGTTAAAGCTTAACTATATTACTTTTCATGCTCGCATTTTTCTATTGTAATCCATAGGCATGACGTTGATCCTCAAAAATTTTCTCCTCCAGCCTGAAATATGTTTTAAAAAGCACCACGAATTCTGTAATATAGCAGTATTCATTTGGCTGTTACAGCTTTTCTTGAATCTTCGTTCATTCAATCATGGAGTATCCCTTTTTTTACGCCATCATTTTAAATTCGATTTTCAATTTATGTTTATAATTACTCACACCCATTTTGCTAATAACATTTTCTCCGATGAAATAAGCAATCCATTGAAAATCAATGGATTAAGGATTTTTAAAATTATTTGTACTCTTTTGTCAAACAATAGATTTTATTGTAATACAACATAATTTAATTCAGAATGTCCATATGTGTGTGTGTGCGCACGCGCGTGTGTGTGTGCGCACGCGCGTGTGTGCGTGTGTGGTGTGTGTGTGTAACGACTAGGGCTAGAACAACAGCATATTCTTTTAATTGTTTTGACTCTCGAGTGTGTATCCGTTTACATCTTATATGCTTTTATATAGAGTGATGTGGTTCTCGGTTGATTAACTGTGTCGGATATATACTCGAGAGTCAAAACAATGAAAAGAATATGCTGTTGCCATAGTCCTAATAATGCCAGAGAGAAGAGGGGTGCAAATATAGAATTATCTTTCGTTTATTATCAGGTTCAGTTGCTGACGAGTTCGGCCGATGACTGTCTATATGTCACTGTTTTGTTGGATTGAAATCAGTCTTCTTATATTTCGATTTCCGTTCGGCGACGTTCGCTTCTTTTGATCTTTTTCACAACACCAAAGTCCCGACGTTAAGAGTTTCAAAATATCTAAGCACTAACTTCGTGTTCGGACATGCGCACAAAACACCAACTGACTCTCGCTGCTCCTGATGCCGATAATGACCGAGCAAGATGGCCGACTATTGAATCAAGCTTCGATCGGAAGTATGGTGTCCGGCTTTGCGGGGAATTAATTGTCATATCGTCGAACTATAAATAGAAACGTTTACGGCGGCAAAAATATTTCTTTAGATTTTTTATAACTTCTAAATAACATAATCATTTGTTCATAACTTATGTAAAAACAAAATGGCTGCCAGTCAATGTGCGTTCATCACGTTTTGAGTCAGTGCACATTCCTTGCTCAGAATTTATGTCCAGCTAGACTTTTTAATCCCCTCCCTATTTCCTGCTTCTCTAACTATACTAACCTGCAGAAGTTTGCTAAATAGGTTTGTCGAGGGTACATACGTCTATATCTTAGTGTCCCGGTTTTGGTGGTTATTAACACACTCCCCCTGCATGACCAGAAGGTGATTTGGCCGTATGCGGAAGGATACATAAGCAACCAGAATGCAATCCCACAATTCCCTTTCCTTTCTCGATCTCTTTTTCGTCCGGACAGCATAGGGTGAGCACGTGTTATTTCCCCTTTCTGTAAACGAGAGGGGGGCATCCCCTCTCTCTCAGCATTAGTTAAGGTTAGCTAGTTTTAATTGTGGAAGTTAATTATTTGTAATATTTTCTTGTAAAAAAAAGATAAATAGTTCATTATATTTCTCATATATATTGCAATCTGTGTTGTGTGATTTTGTGTCTGCCTTAAATGTCTGCATAAAAGAACGAAGCGGGCCTGAAGACGAAGGAAGGTTCCAACCAGAATGCCACCAGAGTGAAGACGTCATCTCGAGAGAATGAAGCAGCCACACAGTCACACCCAACACCTCAGGTATGCATTTCATATTGATACTCAGGCTCTAATGACTGGCCCATCTTCACATCATCATGGTAATCATCGATTTAAAAAAAAATTAGTAGTTAAGGTAGGTTAGTTAGTTTTAAAGTTTTGTTGGTTTTAAATCAATTGTAGGATACGTAAATTGTATGTTAATATTGTAGTATATATATATATATATATATTGTATACATTTTATAAAATAAATAGTTAATTATATTTCATATATATATATTGTATACATTTTATAAAATAAATAGTTAATTATATTTCATATATATATATATATATATATATATATATATATATATTGCGATTGTGTCGTGTTGTGTGTTTTTTGTGTCTGCCATAAATGTCTTCGTTAAAGAATGAAGCGGCCCTGAGGAAAAGGAAGATTCCAACCCGAATGCCACCAAATGTCAAGACGTTTTTCTGGGAGAAGGCGCTACACGGCCACATCTAACATCTCAGATATGCTTTTCTTCTTAATACTCAAACTCTAATGACTGACCCATCTTCTCTCTCTCTCTCTCTCTCTCTCTCTCTCTCTCTTTCTTTTTCTTTCTTTCTCTCTCTGTCTGGACCACCATGAGGTGAGCACGTATTTTCTGTACCTCTGTAAATGAACGGAGGGGAGCATCCCCCTCCTCATCACTAGTTAGGTTATTTAGTTAGTTTTACGGAAGTGATGGTGAAAATCAATTGTGAGATCTGCAAATTGTATGTTAATATCGTAATACATATATTGTATACATTTTATAAAAGAAATACTTAATTATATTTCTTATATAAATTGCGACATGTGTTGTGTGTTTTTGTGTTTACCATAAATCTTTTAAGTCAAATGAAGCGGCCCTGGAGACAAAGAAGGTTCCAACCCGAATACCACCAGAGTGAAAATGTCATCTTGAGAGAATGAAGGAGCCACACATTACTTTCTCTCTGAACTGCAGTTTCATGTGTTCTTTCAACCTCAAAACCTTTGCCTCCTGAGTATAAACTTTTATTTTCAACATGAAATTGTGAATGATCAGTTTGTGCTGTCGTCAGATATTCGTTCCATTCATCATTTTCAATCGTCTCATAATATTCTTCTTAATTCACCCAATAATCTCATTAATGTTGAGGATACACCCCTACTGCCTGGAATAATAAACTATTCCATGACGTCACTTCTGTCCATGATGTCATTTCTGGGTAACGAGGAGCAGTTTACTAAGTCAGAAGTGAACACGCTGAGAGTATGGTAGTCACCACTATTCCACAGTGAGCGAAGACACAGCTCAATTATCTTTCATGTATTTTCGTTAATAACATTTTTAATTAACTGTTACTGTGTTCTTCCTCATCAATTATTCAAATATTAACACCACAACACTGGCGACAAGGATAAGATTCAAACTATTTTCAAGATATTTGATTTCAAACCTCCTCAAGCAATAGGTCAGTTCGGAAAAGAAAGGTCACTGATCCACTAATGATTGATCCTAAATGAAAAAAGTACTAACAGCTTTTATGAACAAAAAGATTGGAAGGCCGGGAGGTGGGGGGGGACCACCCCTTCTGCCTGGAATAATGAACTATTATTCCATGACGTCACTTCCGGGTAACGAAGACCGGTTTACTAAGTCAGCCAGAGACGGACACGCAGATATAGCTCAATTATCTTTTTCATGTGTTTTCGTTAATGCATATTTATTTAACTGTTACTGTGTCTTATCAATTATTCAAATATTAACACCACAACAATTAACCGTATCTAATATAAAAGTTGATATATTAATAGATTCGGTTTCATTTAACAGCAATTAATAAAATTAGTCTTATTGAAAAAATTCTCTTTTCTGTATTGAGATGTATAAAGTTGGATGTGTATAAAACACACACACACACACACACACACACACACACACACAGAGTAATTTCCTAAACTAATAAACAAATCATGAATTTTGCAATATATATTTTAGGCAACATGCTGAGTAACATGCGCACATTCTTTTAAATTTACCATTTTGGGGGTGTGCCCACCCAAACCTACTTTTTAAAAAATAAATAAATAAATAAAAAATAAAATACAGAAAAGAATTTCTCTACATCAAACTGAGCTATATTAAATAATACATTTCTAAAAGGATTAGTGGATGCAAGTGTTAATACATGCTTGGTAAAATCCTAAACTATTGAATTTATTATGAACTGGAAGATTTACCCAGTATTGTCCATTATTAAACGCAACATTAAATTCCCTATAATAATAAAAAAATAAATAAATAAATGGAAATAAATTGACGTGTGCATGCGGGTATTATGTTTCCTCTAAACAGTTCACTTCTTGTCAGTGAAAAAAATTTATAAAATAAATTAAAAAATACTCGCGCCGAGATCAAAACCAAAACCTAAAGACAGTGAGTGAAGTACAATAACCATTAGGCCAACTTGACACGTTCTTTAAAAAGTGTTTTTAAACTTATTATTAACAGAATGTGAACAATTCGCACATGCGCAGTTGTGAAACAGTTGACAAACATTTAAAATTCCGACAACCCCAAGTACTAATTTTTCAATTTTAACCCTTTAACATTCCTTTTTTCCGAATAAAAATCGATTAAAGTTTTCTACATGTCTGAATACTCTATGTACCAAATTCAAAATTTGTAGATCAAAAAATTTGTTGAGTATATAGGTTGAGAAGTGTCCTCACACACATTTCATAGACATATAGATTATGGTATATATATATTATTGTCAGGTCATGTCATATGCTACTGGTACCATGTAACCCAGTACTACCTGCCTCATGGTCGGGTCACCGGCGACTAAACTGGTTCCCCCACCAGACTTGTCTGGTGAGGAGGGCGGCTAGTCTCCCTGAAGGATTAAAAACAAGACCTTCCAAAGGGCGAACAAACTCTTTTTGGGGGTCAACGGCCAACTAGCACCGTGTATATTTGTGTGTGTGTATTGGGGTGGAGAGGGTTCCGGTAAGCCGTGGTGAAGGTAACCTTTCTAGGAGAAGCAAATCTCTGATTTAAAAAACCATAAAGCAGAAGACCATTACCCGCATTAAGCTGGTCTGCAGTTTAATTTATTGCTAGCT
Source organism: Euprymna scolopes (assembly GCF_053919585.1). Classification (NCBI taxonomy): domain Eukaryota; kingdom Metazoa; phylum Mollusca; class Cephalopoda; order Sepiida; family Sepiolidae; genus Euprymna; species Euprymna scolopes. Next base: position 8,241,111 of record NC_136491.1, on the reverse strand, counting down.
ATCTTGCTCTTGCTTGTTGCTGGATCTCAACATTTTGAACCGAGAGAGAGACTTAGCTGTCGTACAAAGCTAAGACTCTGTAACATCATATTTGTATAGATACTCCCTCAGGCATTTGGGCTCATGGATTTTTAAATGTCTGAGGGAGTGGCACTCGTCTGACAAGACATTGCAATCATCATCATCATATATATATATATTTTAGGCAACTAGGTGAGTAATGTGGACACAAATTTTGTGTGTGTGTGCAAACTTATTTAGAAGAAAAATTTTAAGCTTTATTGCTCATCAGCCCTATATTAGGGTAGGTCGATTTTGGAATGGTAACAGAGCGAGGGATGAGAAAGTTGCAAATTACCAGAAAAAAAAATATATATATATTTTTTCCCTTAAATTTTGTCGATATTTGAGGAAATGACTTTAAATTGTGAAATAATTTAGGATTTTGCTAAGATAACAAACGATGTCGGCTGGTAAAGATGAGACAAGGCATTAAATCAAATAAATGCAGTAAATATATGTAAGACTATATTTTTATTAGAAATATTAATGCTGTTCTTCAATAAATCAAGTAAAATATTTATTTTAAAATACAAATTTCAATTTCAGAATCCGGTCATCCGTGAAACGTAATTATCTCCCTTTGATATTGTTCATATCGTTAAATATTGAGACACAACATTCAATAATGCGAAACAAATAAAATATATTTCATTTTTAACTTAATGTAAAATTATGTTTTTTTTATATTTATATATAATAACTTATAAGTTGTTTTCAAGAAAAACATTTAAAAATTTTAATTAAAAATAAAAAAAAAATTTTTAATCCAAAATTTCTCTTTCGGATTTCATCACATTAAAAATACTTTGCATCTGTCTTTGCCCTTTAACCCACATGAAAAACTGACCTTGTCTAGGTTTAACCTCCTAGTGAGGCAAGTAAATAGTGACTTAATTACTTTTTTTTTTTAAATAAAAAAATAAAAAGTTGTAAATATTTATTTTAAAATTATGGGTTCTCATTCTAAAAATTTTACACAGATTTATTCTGTATATTTTAAGAAAATTTACATTTCATTATTAAAAAAAAAAAAAAATACTTTCTTAAAAAAAAAAAAAAATTTAAATGTTAATTTTTGTTTATTTTCTTTTATTAATATGTCATCATCAAGTACAAGCATTAATGATGCTTGGATTTCATGTTTTCCTATTTTATTTCCAATTTTATGTTATTAGATGTTATACAAATTTAATGAATACTAATAAATGTTCACTAACTTTGTAGAATGTCTAATAACTAGGGCTGTGACAACAGCATATGCTTTACAGTCTTTTGACTCTCAAGTATATATCCAACACAGACTGAGCTAACCAACTGAGAAGCACATCAGTCTATATAAAAACATATAAGATATCAACGAATATATACTCAAGAGTCAAAACAATGAAAAGAATATGCTGTTGTCACAGCTCTACTAATAACATATTACAATATCTTTGGCCATCAGACTAATGTGCTTCTGGACACAAGGTGCTTATCCACAAGAAATGTCTGGTAAACTTCACAGCCTCATTAGATTCACAATTGAAGTGTATGCAGTTTGCTGGTTTGAAATAAAAAGGGATAAGTTCCATAAACAACAACTGTATATTTTCAATATGATCAATAGAATCAAGAAACAGTCACCTGAAATTCAACAAATTACCTTATAAAATTTACAGCATATTGCTTTTGCTTTGCTGCCTGAAAATGTATTGTATGCTAAAATGTATTGTATGCTAAAATGTACGTTATGCTAAAATGTATTTTATGCTAAAATGTATGTTATGCTAAAATGTACGTTATGCTAAAATGTACGTTATGCTAAAATGTACGTTATGCTAAAATGTACGTTATGCTAAAATGTACGTTATGCTAAAATGTACGTTATGCTAAAATGTACGTTATGCTAAAATGTACGTTATGCTAAAATGTACGTTATGCTAAAATGTACGTTATGCTAAAATGTACGTTATGCTAAAAGGTACGCTATGCTAAAAGGTACGCTATGCTAAAAGGTATTGTATGCTATGGTTAAATCAGATTCGTTAGCAGTGAGGGGAGAAGCAATAAAAAAAATGTTGTCCATCAGGTAAGGAACTATTTATGCATATAATATTGATTAAATTGTTTATGTCAATTTATCGAGTCATTTTTAATTTATGTTTAATTTCATCTTGGAGTCTATATTCGTAACACCCTCCCCCTGACTAGAGAAATAAAACTAGAATCAGAGGACCAGGCCTTTATGTGCTTCAGACTAAATATGCAACACAATATTAGCTACTTGTATTTTCTCTACCGCTCTCCCTCAAACCAAGACTGTACCCTAATAAACAAAGTCTCAGACAGCATAGATATAGCACTCTCCCTCGATACTAGCACACAAATACATGTATTTGGTGACTTCAATGTCCACCACAGTAACTGGCAGGATTCTCAAATCACACAGACGTAGCTGGTAGCGCAACTCATAGCTTCTCTATATCTCATTCCCTATCTCAGTTGGTTACATTTCCGACACATTTCCCAGACCAGCAAGATCAACATGCCTCACTTCTAGATCTCTTTCTGACAACGGTTCCCGATGACTGTACAACAAATGCCCACAGCCCACTTGGGAATGCTGATCACGCTGTGATAATGGTAGAAATCAGCCTAAATTCTCGCCCTAAAACTGAAGACCCACTACTCAAAACAACGAGGTATTACAAAAAGGCTGATTGGGAAGCCATCAGGGAGCTCATTAGAGATGCCCCATGGCAAAATATATTTACTCTTCTAGCGGAACAGTGTGCAAATGAGACAACTGAATGGTTCAAAACTGCTATTGAAGCACATGTTCCCGCACGGAAATACTATAGCAAGCCCCACTCTCCCCAATGGTTTACTTCTGCTTGTGCAGCTGCCATTTGTCAAAGGCAGCATGCATTCCGCAGATTCAACCGACATAAGTCCAGCTCAAATAAACAGAAGTTTATAGAAGCTAGAAATAATTGTAAGAGAGTGATAGATACAGCTAAGACAGATTATTCTGAAACCACCAGAAAACGCATTGAAACACAGAAATTAGGAACCCGGGATTTTTGGAAAATCTACAACAGCGTAGTAAATAATGGACAGTCAACTATTCCCCCACTATCAAACAATCATGAGGTTGCTTGCACAGCAACTGACAAGGCTAATCTGCTTGCCAGTCAGTTTCAAACTCCACACTGAACTCGGTACACCACTCACTCCCTGATTTTCCTCTGCGAACAGACACCACACTAGACGATTTGAAAATCACCCCCTCTCAGGTACATGCTATTATAAAAAACCGAGACACCTCAAAAGCATGTGGACCAGATGTCATCCCGGCTGTGCTATTAAAAAAATGCTCTGCTGAGGTTACTCCAGTTCTCTTCAAACTTTACCATAAATGCCTTAACGAATCTTGCTTTCCCGACTGCTGGAAAACCGCCTCTATGGTACCAGTCTTCAAGAATTCTGGTGAAAGAACTGACCCACTAAATTATCGCCCCATTAGCCTCCTCCCGCTTTTCGCCAAAATATTTGAGTCCTTAGTTAATCAAGCTCTAGTCCAGCACCTAACAGCTGCTAAACTCCTGACTGACAAACAATATGGATTCAGGCAAACCCGTTCAACAGCAGATATCTTAACTGTAGTTTCTGAACGTATATACCGTTCATTGGACAAAACAGGGGAAGGTAGAGCGGTAGCCCTCGACATATCTAAGGCTTTTGACAGGGTATGGAACGATGGTCTTCTAAGGAAAATTAGATCATATGGAATCACTGGAAGAATTCATAATGTAATTAAATCCTTCTTAAGTAATAGAAAAATCAAAGTTGTCCTCGACGGTCGTACATCTAAACAATATGACATAAATGCAGGAGTATGTCAGGGGTCTATCCTTGGACTTTTATTATTCCTGATATTCATAAATGACCTCCCTGATAAAATTGTTTCGGGGATGGGTATATTTGCCGATGACACCACTCTCTATAACAGATATGAGGGGAAAACAAATGAACACATATCCAAGGAAATGGCAGAAACACTAGAGGATGACCTCCAATCTGTAGTGGAATGGGGACAAAAATGGATGGTCACATTCAATGCTGCTAAGACTAAGCTTGTTTCCTTCAATAACTACAAGAAACTTCCTCTACCATCAATACCAATGGCCAAGAACACATTGCCTGAAAGTACTTCTTTTAAACTCCTCGACCTAACGTTTACAGGGAATATGAACTGGAATAGATACATTGAGAGCATTGCCAAAGATACATTGAGAGCATTGCCAAGGCTGCTGCAAGGAAGGTTGGCTCCCTCTACAGTGCTAGAAAACTACTTACGCCTGACAGTATCCTATACCTCTATAAGGCCACCATTCGCCCATGAATGGAGTACTGTTGTCACAACTGGGCTGGTGCATCTGCTGCTTGTCTCTCGTTCCTGGACAGGGTTCAAAAGAGAGTTGCCAACCTGATAGGTCCTGAACTGTCATCTAGGCTTCAGCCTCTGTCCCATCACCTGTTCTACAAATACTTTAATGGTGAATGCTCTGACGAATTGAAAACACTTGTACCTCCTCGACGTAACTACCCCCGACAAACCCGACAAGCTACTAAGTCTCATCCCTTTACAGTAGAGATCCCTAGGTGCAAGAAAGCCTTTTACTCCAATAGTTTCTTCCCCTGAACAGCGGGTCTTTGGAACTCCCTTCCGGGATTCTGCTTTCCCAACTGCAATGATATGCAGAAGTTCAAGTGCAATGTTAACAAACATCTTTCTACTCATCTCCCTTCATAATGACCCTGCTAATTAAGTTCCTGATAGTAGCCCCCTGCTTCAAAGTGGCACTGTGCCTTGTTTGGGGTGAAAATTGAATTAAAAAAAAAAAAATCATAAGCATTAAAATAGATAAGCTTATATTTTTAAGTTAATGCAATAAAGTAATTTTATATTTGTTCAGGAGTGAGGAGCTGGCAAAAAAAAAAGATTTTTAAAAAAAATGACACAAATCAATATTAACGCCAATCATTGGTTCGAGTTAACTCATTTCACAGATTGGAGATTATGGACTGGCATTTACAGAAACATTTTCTGAAAATCTTTTAAAATGCTATCACCATTTTAATTTAATTAAGGTTAAAAGATGACTGTCAGAGTTGTCGATGATAATGGAAGGGGAGGGTAATTCTAGTTATCTTTTATTTGTTTTACCTTATTCATTTTATTTTGATTTTAAAAAAATTTTTGGTTTAAATATTAAAATTAATTTTTCTAACAAATTTATAAGATAAATATATGAAAAAAAAAAAAATTTTTCAATTTATTTATGTAGATGCTCTTTAATGTCATTTCCTCAAATAATGGTGCAAATAAGATCTAATTTTTTGGTATAAGCACTTATACTAATACACAACTTTTGGGGGTCTAGCCAAGTTGATGTATAAAGAAAAAAAAAAAAGTGAAAAATCGATATCCTTTACCCTATCTAGTCTTAAAATGTATCTCTTTCAACCCTTCCCCACCTATTTTTTTTTTTTTTTTTTTTTTTTTTTTTTTACATATTACATATATCTGTTGGGAGTTCTATATGTGCACTATGCATAAAGTAATATTAGCTTTCTGGATATGAAACAATCATTCATTTATGAACCCGACACCAACCATAATGACTAAGGCTATGACAACAGCATATTCTTTTCGTTGTCTTGATTCTCGGGTATATATCGGACACGGACACAGTGAATAAACCAAGAACCACATCACTCTGTATAAAAGCATATAAGATATCAACGGATACACACTCGAGAGTCAAAACAATTAAAAGAATATGGCAATAATCAAAGATTTGGACCATTATAATTATAGCTGGGGGATAAGTAAAACAAGGCCGATAGCCATTAGTCGCGTGCTCTCGTGTAATGAATGAATGCGTGAATGTAGGATTGAAATGAAATTCTTAAAGATAAATTAAAATGACCGAAAAATGGGCTGAAATGACTTAAATAAATAAAAAGTAAATGACTTAGAATGACTTTAATGAACTTAAGGATGAATTGAATGACCTTAAGAATGGATTGAATGCTTAAAAAATAACTGGAATCCTTCAAAAACAACTTGAATGATCTGGAGAATGCCTTGAATGGCTTTGAGACTGACTAGTGGTAAAGTGGGTGATCATTTTACATTAAATTAATACAGAAAAGTGATCCCCCACTTTATATCACAAAGTTACAAACATAAGTACAGCATGTAGTAAGAACAGATACTACACTTTGATCTTTGCCAAAAGGCCAAGAAAAGGGTATTTATTTGCTCCCCCACCGAGCAAATTAGGCACAAGGCCGATTTTTAATGTGAGTAGTGAATGGGAAATGGGGACCAGCTCCCCGGGGAGTAGGGGAGCTGGATAGTGACAATTGGTATGAAGGGTTGCCCCTACATCGACCAAGGTCTTGTATGTGGGGTGGCCCCCACATATGGTCTTTGCTTGCAGTATCTGCCGGAACAGATACTACACTTTACCAAAAGGCCAAGAAAAGCTTAAAAATCTAAGAACAGCATCTATTAACAACAGACCTTTGATCTTAACCAAAAAAGGCTAAGCACAAAAGTGTTACGGATAGTCAGACCAACCAACCGACGGAGTGACTTATAGAGTCGCTTACACACGACTAAAAATGTTATATCTTTGTTAAAACAAGCAATGAAATTTGCCACATCAGTGTATTTTTGTACAAGGAATTAGAATATGTCACTGAAAATCTCCAGAAATTAATGGTTTCCAAATAATCTGCAATAAATGCACATAAATATGCTACAATTCCTTTAAAATGCCATGAATCCATTAAAAGAAAAGAAGTTAGAGAACTTAAAATGCATTACAATTCAACTTTTATGTACAAAAAAACTGAAATCTAAATCCAGGAGTGTTTAAAAATGAATATATTGCAATATTTCTTTAGTATTATTGTAGATTTTGTAGATCCATTGCCCCTGCCCCATCTGACCACTTCTCCAAAATATGTGATTCTATCTTTTTAGACAATTAGGTATGAACACTTTAAAAAAATTTAATGAAAGGTAAACAAAAGGTATTTTAGAATTTAATGTAAAATGAGTCCCCATTTCGAGCCATTCTAGTATTTTAGGGGAGTTAATCTATTTTTTTTCTTTGGGAGAGAAACACTCTGCATTTTTTTTTTTTTTTTTTCTACAGATGATTATGTGTGGTCTTAAGAGGGTCTTTATGCAATTATGGGAGGATAGGGAGGCTTACTTTGACTTCGGATTAATGATAGGGCTAAGGAAAATTATGTGAACATCCTGCAGACTCGATAGAAAACAAGACAAAAACAATTTTAGAATTTAAAATAATTCACCAATTCGAAACCATTCTAGCGTTTTAGGACAGTTCACCAATTTATTTTTATGGGAGATAAATCATGTTCATTTTTCTTTAAAGAAGGATCTGTTTTTTTTTTGTTTTTTTAAGACAGTTATATGTAGCTTATAGAGGAATTTGGTGGGAGCTTGCCACTTGAACTTAGCATTATTGTTAGAGCTACAGGTTTTAGGATGCTTGCCACTCATACTTAGGGTTAGAGGTAAGATTAAGGGAGTATTTTTTTTAAAGAGCGTGTTTGACACTCATTTACGGCTAGTGGTTCATAATTATCGGCTTTTGAAAATGTTATGGCTTAGATTTTGAACATCGAATTACTTTTTAAAAATGCAAACTTATGTAAATGAGGGTGTGAAACTTTATTAAGACAAACAGCCAAAAATAAAGTTTATTTAAAACAAGTGACGTCACTAACAGAAAACGTGATGTTTGGAAAAGTGTCAAGTATTTTTTACCCACCTATTTAAATATCAAAAGAACTTTTTGCTGAAGTTGACAAATCGTTCACTCACAAATTTTGGATGAATTTGATTTTTATTTTCAACTAGCCTGGGTGTTGAGCAAAAACAAAAAAGTTGGAGTAGGCAGGCAGGCTTGAACTCGTGACGCAAAGGTGGGAAAGAAAGTGGAGGTTTGTGTAAGGGTGTTGGTTGAGAAGAAAAAAAAAAAAAAAAAAAAAAAGTGGTAGTAGGCAGGTAAGCTCAAACCTATACCAAAGGAGAAAAGAAAGTGAAAAAAAAAAAAAAAAAAAATGTGACGCATTAGCTGTTGTGCCAATCACCAAACCAGAAGTGACATAGGCTTAAATTAAGGCTAGACAACCGAAAAGAGGTGATGACTTTCGAAAATATCGGCGAAAAAAGTGACTCCTCCCTGTAGAAAAGTGCCAGGTGAAGGAATTAATGTTTTTGGCCAATTTTTCGATATTTGTCGTCCGAAGGGTCGAGCTTCAAAATGATACCAATCTTATGAAAATCCGTCGCCTGTCAAAAGTTTTTGCAAGACATATAAACATACATACATACATACATACATTTAAACAGACAGGTGAGATTTATATTATAGATTACATTTCTCAACCTTGTCTGAGTGACGCATTATTTCATTAGACTTTTCCAGTTTAAGATGTTTTGGGGGGATTTTTGGGTTTTTTTATTTCTTAACTTCCCTAGAGAATGAGCATCCTATACAAATATTTAAATATGGATTTTCCATTTTTTTTTTTTTCTTTTTTGAATAATCTAGTAGATTAGTGCCCATCCGATAATTTGTTGAAAACAATTGTTAAAAGAAAAAAAGTAAAATAAATGGAGTTTTTACCATTCGTAAACCTGAACCAAAAAAATTGTTTCATATTTTCGGTTGATAAAAGAAAAAAAAAAAAGTTTAATTCACCGACTAAAAATAAAAGGGAGATGAACAGCAAGATGTCTGTTCACATTACACTTAAACTTCTTGGCCTTCGGGACAAGATCAAAGTGTAGTATCTGTTCTTCAGATGCTGCACTTCTATTTCTTGTTCTCTTTCGGTGGAGGAGAAATCCTTCACGACTGAGAATTTTTATTTTTGTACCTTTTCTCCACGTTAAAAAACGACCCTGGTGTCTAACTCTGTCCTGTGGGGAGGCATAGTAAATAGGTACACTTAAACTTCTGCATGTCAGTACAGTTGGGAAAGCTGAATCTCGGAAAGAAGTTCCAAAGTCTAGCAGTTCTGGAGAAGAAATTATTGGAGTAGAAGGTTTTCTTACACCTAGGGATCTCTACTGTGTAGGGGTGGGATTTAGCTGCTTCTCAGGTTTGTTGTGGGTATTTACGTTGAGGGTGTACAAGTGCTTGTAGTTCGTCAGAGCATTCACCGTTAAAATACTTGTAGAACAGGCAGCTCCCTTCATAATAACCCTGCAACTTATGTCCCCGATAGTAGCCCTCTACTTCAAAAGGGCACTGTGCCTTGTTCAGGGTGGAAATTGAATTAAAAAACATAAAAAAAGTTTATGATCTGCTGTAATGAATGACGTCATAAAATGTCATCAGAGTACCGTTGTTCCATCTGGACAGCATGCAGTGTTAAGTTGATCATAGAGTTGAGACTAGATTCTCTGGTGCACCTCTAGTGGTCTTTATCAGGGCATTGGGAGATCTCCGGTTCAACATACAATCAATCCTCTATGATTGTGAAAAATGGTCAATAAAGTGATTGATCAGTGAAGTTTTTGGCAATAACTGCAGCATCTGCTGCATCTTGCATTGCTGGTTGGTTGACCATGTCCCAATTGTTCTCAACTAATACTTCAATCTAAAATGTCTGCTATCAGTTATCGTGCACCGACATTTCATTTGGAACATGGGCATGACGTTTGTCACCTTGAAGGAGGCTTAATTTGCAATGTAATCCTTCTTACCTATCTGCCTAGTGTACGTTATTATTTATTAATTCATTTGAAAGTATATTCATTTCCTAACAAAACAGACTTGAAGTGCTTTGCTTTTTAAAATATGACGATTTTAGTAGCACTACCTTTAAATCTGTTATTATCCAGAGCGGTTTTTCGTCCGTGTGTAATGCTATTTCGAGCACAACTAAATTTTATTCAACTAAAAAATATTTTAGAGGTTTTGGATTTCAGCTTCTTAAGCAGTTCAGCCACCACCTCAACAACCATCATCAGACAAGAAATGAAGGTATAGTAGCTGGGATTAATACAAATCATGCTCAAGTATAAAAAGACCCTCCCTATACACACATCTATTTGCAACTGTTCTTAATTTGCAGCTTTGATGATTTCTGCCAAAAGAAAAAAAAAAGACAAAAACATTTGGTTTAGAATTTTATTATTATTTAATGTCTTTGAAGTATTGTAAACCATTAAATACATGCTCCACACAGCAACAGTTGGTAGAAACAAAGTCTGTCACACTGTTTTTACCAGATCAGCAATACTTACAGCTGTCTGTATTCATCAATACAGAATGTTTTCTTTTTTGTCCGTAACCTCTTGTTACATAAAAAGGTGAAAAAGAATGTCTCGAATGTACAGGTTTTCCACGCGTAGAAAAGTTAATTGACAAATGTCCGTCATCCGTAGCAATTAGAGTCAAATACCGAGTAGAACATGGGGCAGCAGGGTTTGTACTTCCGCAAAAAAAGTTGCAGAGGAGGGGGAGGGGGCTTTTAATAACTGGAATTATGAGGAGAAGGGTAGATTTTTTGTTAAATTAAAAAAAATTTTTTTATTTACTGTTAAAAATGTAGGAGGTTAGATGTATCAGTCAAGAAAAGTAACACAAAAGCAAGAGAAAAAAAAAATTTTGTGTAAAAAATAAAGATTTTTTTTTTAAATTTCAGATCAAATATTCATACTAAAACCTGTTTTCGTTATGTGATTTCCAATTGTAAACATTTTATCAATAACAATCAGTCATTGATAAAGACTGAGTATATCATTCGTAAAAGTATTACAAATATAAACGAAAACACTGATGAGGATGGAGAAGAGGATTTAAGAGATTTACAGTAATTTACCTATATAAACTAAAACAGTAAATGTATGTGTGTGTGTGTGTGTGTGTAAATATTTAACTGATAAACTCTTAAACTACTTGTCACATGACACTGAAATTAACAGAAAATATTCATCATGCACCAAGGATGGTGTATGATGAGTAAAATCTTTGTTTGGATGGATGAACAAATTGTGTACAGAAGGCAGCAAGTCGAAATGCAAAATGTTCATTTTAACTTGCCGATATATTTGTATTAGTTTGTGCATACATAAAACTAATCACAGCTAAAAGTGATTTAATTTTATAAATCTCTTATCTGTCGGGTTAGCTGAAATGGTAGTAAACGCAGCTGAAACACCAACTGTTTTGGTTTCGAGTCTAGCTGATGGTACCCAATTTATTTTTTGAGGGGAACTTTTGAAATCAGTATCATATATAATATAATATTCATTAGAGAATTGGCTCTGTCATAACAAATATGAAATCTGCATGAATTAAAATATATTCAAGCACATTTTACGACCGGGCAAAGTCGGGTGCCCACCACTAGTATATAGTTAAAATAATTTATAAGAATTGGTTTGAGATCAAATGATAAGGGGGTTAGGTTTAAAAATAAATAGATCACATTTATTGTTTTAAGCAATGTTAAAACACTAACCAAACTTTCAAATGGAGACCCCAAAGGATGTAATTTAATAAAGCAAAATCTTAAATTTTAAATAAAAATAAGAAAAAAAAAAAGAAAATGTGAGAATTTTAAGAAACATGATTACATAACAGAATTAAAAATGGAAAAGAAACTCAGAAAAAAACTGCCCAGAAATGTTTTATACATCAAGTTATAAATTTAATTTTTAATTTTATCTAGAAAAAAATCATTTTAAGGGGGTAGTTTGTTAGAATCAACTAATATACTTATCAAAGTTTGGAAATGTTTTTTCTTCTTCCTTAAAATAATTAGTAAAACCAGTCAGCAGTAAGACAAGGACTAGAAAAGAAATATAAATAAAAATAACACTATTATCAGCAGTAAAAAAACCACCCCCAGCAAATATTGGTTTTCTAAAATGAACTTTTATAGAATTAGATAAAACACACTGTAAAGACTTTATTATTGTCATTATACGTATGTAAAATTAAAAATTGTTTTGTTTTTTTACAATTTTCTCAGATATTTTCTTATATTTAAAGAATCTTTTTTTTTTTAATCACAATCATTCCTTGATCTGAAATTTCAAGTGAATTTGAGATTTGAAAAAAAAAAAAAAAAAATTTCTATGAAAAAGAGAAATTAAGGATATTGCAAATAAAAAAAAATTTAAAAAATCAAGAAGATAAAGCCGTTTGCTTTTGTGTTACCCAAATAGACATAAGCAAATAAGAATCTTTAAAACACTTGTTAGTGTCTTCAATTTTAATCTTTCATGGAATCTGTTTTCGTTCAAAGTAGTAACAGAAATGTAAGAACACTGAGGTGTAGATTTAAAGTTGCAATATCACACAGCAATTGCAAGGATATCACACAGGAGTTACTAGGTTATCACACAGCAATTGCAACAACATGGTGAGCAGTAAATAGAACGTGTTCAGAATACTTCAACTATCATCAACTGATCTGTTTTCATCATTTTTATTGTTTAATAAACAGACAATACAAAAATGAACCCAACTGAATATCAGCTGTTGTGGTTTTTTAATCCCTCCCCCTGCCCTCACAAGAGTACCAACTCCTTAACGACTAACCAATTAAGTTGCCTCATCCACCACAATAGCCATACCACCGCTACCAGTGATGCTACCAGTGTTTTTTAACCATCATCTCAAAATCATATTTTGTTCCTATGGTTTGTGTCACCTTTGCTCTTATTGGCTTATATCGCTGCTGCTGCTGCTGCTGCTCCTGCTGGATGAGAAGAATGACAAGATTTTTCATTGGTTGATGAGAAACAAATTCACTCTCCTTATCTTCCTCCCCCACAGTTATTCTATTCTGGCCATTTGCTCGCTTCAGTTCATCACAAACTTTCATCACTTTCCATAGCTTGCAACTGTAGATCTTCGTGGTCAATGTTGGAGATGTTTGACGAGTTGCTTTGTGAGCCTGCCTCCTGAGAATCGGCCTCTCCAACATTCTCCTCCAAACCAACTGAAAACAAAAAAGTCACTATTATTACATGTGTGTGTGTGCTCATTTAAAATTGCAGATATATTAAGATCAAGAAAATAGTCACAAGTTCAAAGTTTGGTACAAGGTTAAAAAAAAAGTTTGGTACAAGGTTAAAAAAATATCTGATGTTTCTGAAATCTTTTTACAGTTATTAACCTTTGGTGGAGAAGTTTCATATGAAACTGCAGAAACAGAGCTGTCAGCATTAAAGGCATTTTTGTCTAAACACAAGAATCACAGGCAATAAAAAGATATGAACCAATAAAATCAAACGATAATGAGATCCACATGAAATTCTTGTCAATTGATGAAACTTGGACAAAGTTAAATGTTAAAGTAGGCAACATAGCATGTTTGTAGGATTCACAGACGTGCAAAGGCTTAACATCTACACCACAAAGTTGACCCCATCCAATATGACAAAAAGGCAAATAATCAGAAAGATAGGAACACCCATTTCTACTGAAATTTTCAATTCATGCAAGTTTTTTTCACAAAAAAATAAAAAAAGATGAAATAAAAAAAATAAAAATTCATTAAATAATCATTTATTTATGACTTTTTGCAGTCAAATTAAAAAAATGTACAATTGTTTCATTTCTCTCTTGATCTCTCTTTCCCCTCACTCTCTAAACAGATATCAAATTTAAAAAAAAAAAAAAATTCACAAGCAATTACTTTCTCTCTCCATTTTTTGCCAAAGACAATCAGCAAATTTGACCTAGATAAATAATCTGCTGTGCTTTAATGCTTAGTAAAAATAAAAAAAGTCACTTTGTGAAAAAAAGCCTTTCCCTTTCAATAACTAGCTTAGAACCACACAAAATCTCCTGACGATATAAGGTTTGTAAGAGTATTTTGTGACTTCTAACCCAATACGGAGACATTTCCTTATAGAGGAGAGAGATCAAAAAAGACTTTGGCAAAAACTGGTATGAATGCAGATTTAAATTTATTGAAAAAAATTATTTTTCGGATACATTTTACAACAAGCTGAAAAACTGATAACAAAACAATTAAACATTATCAAAGACGAGAGAAGTTACTCTTCTACCTACCGAAATAAATTTTTGTGCTTTAATGTATTTTAAAATGTTTATCTACTTTGAAACCCTAGTAGTGCCGTGTTGTCGAGTTAGAACAACCATAAGATGGCGAAAATGAGGATGCCATTTTTAGAGTCTAAATAATTGCTCAAAGCTCGAAAAATAAACAAAATACTGGTAGAAATCTACCCAGTAAGTGTCAATGTACCATTTCTTACTAAAGTAGGTAGAAGAGTAACTTATACTGCCTTTGGTAGAATTTATTTGCTTATATATACATATTTTTTACAAAGGCACGAAGGCCACTAGAGGATAAGGGTTAATGAATATAAGTTGGTAGTGTAGTAATCATTGTGTAAGTTTAGTAGAATTTGATTATTGAAGAGGACTGCTCAACAAGAACTTATTTACATTGGACTTGAAGGCTACAATGTTGTAGTCAGATGGGAAGCAGGCGAGTGGAACAGTGTTCTACAGGTGGGCAATTCTAGGAAAGACGCTCTGTTCATAGAATCTGCGTTTAGGTTTAGGTATATATAGAGAGTGGGGGAAATTGTTGATAGTGATTGTAGCTAGTTATGTGTGTGTGGGGGAGGGGGGTGAAAGTTCGGCATTTGTTTCACCACTTTTTTGGTTGTTGTCTATTGTAAAACATAACCGATTTTTATAAAATGTTGCAAACAAAAAAAAATGTTTGACAAATTAATGTACTAGCTGTAGCTACACATAATTGTTTTTTTCTGGAGGTCATTGTTTTGCCAAACATTTTAAGATTTTAAAAGTTAAATTTAATGCTTACACTATCATTTAATTATTAACGATAATTTGTTATGACAATCTTGTTTTGATATCTACTTATAAAATTATTGTAGGTCAATAAGGCATCCAATCTTTTTAGTAAATTTGCTAATAATTTCAAAGCCAGTTTAAATGCTTACAAATCCCTTTAAAATTTGAAAGGTTTTTTTTTTTCGGCATTAAGAAAATAGCCGACTTGTTTCAGATTAAACTAAAATGCATTTTTTTTTTTTTTTTTTTTACATAGGCATCACCACTTATCAAGGCCAAAAGGCCACTCGAGGATAAGGGTTAAAGAGTGTACAGTAGAAATTGGACAATATAGTAATCATTAGTAATGGAAATTCGGTAAATTTGTTAACTTATATGGAACAGCTAGTCAAGAACTTGTTTACGTTAGACTTGAAGACAACCATATTGTAGTCAGCTGGAAAGCAGAAAAACGGAAGACAATTCCATAGGCGTGCAGTTCTAAGAAGCTTTGCTCATGGAATCTACGTTTAGGTTTAGGCACAGATAAAGAGCGGGGGAAATTAGTGATTGTGTTTTCTGCTAGACGAGTGTTTGTGAAAGTTTGGCGAGGGGGGAACCATAGAATGGAGCTCAGCCAAGCACTTGCCATGAAAATAACGATAAAGCAGAGACAAACTCGCAACATCTCTTCTGTAAGAAAGAGGTTGCAGGGAAGAGAAAAGGACATCCCCCACAAGGCTACGAAGTTTATTTTTGAACTATCAAGGCAGGACAAGTCCTTTCTAGCAGCTCCTGCCCAGATGTTGGATGAAGATTTCATTATGGATTCTTTCTAAAAAAAGATTAAAAAAATTTTTTATATTAATAATAAATAATTCACTGTAATTATCAAAGTTATGTCGACTATACACACACAAAAAAAAGTTGTCTCATAACTTTAACAATATAGATAAGCAAAGAAACAAACATTAGAATGCTGACAATTTGTTCATTAAAAGAAACCATATCACAAAGTTTGCAAGATTTGATTCAGCCATGATTGTATTGCAGTTGCAAGTTTACGATGCAGTCATATTTGGCAGTTAGGAATATGAAAAGAGAAAAAAGTTTTTCTAACCTGGATCGTTCATTTTAACAAGCGAGTCATCATCATCGGTTACATAACGTTTGTCTATGCCTTCTTTTATTTGATTATTTATTCCTTTCGGATCCAAATCCATCGCCCAGGAGAAATTGGACAACGCTAAGTGTGTATTACCAAGTTTTTTATGAACCTGAAAAAAAAAAAAAAGCCATTTTAAAATGACGATCAATAAGAGAAAAAGATCAGACATTGCACAGAAATGCGAAGGCAAGTTTTACTCAACGTTTTGTTTTCCTACAAATTTTCAAACAATATTCAAAAGCAAATTTATGAACATAACTTTGATTCAACAAAAATATTTTTACACCAAGAAATTTCCTACCAAGAATCAAATAAAACGAAAATTACTTTAATTATACAGAAAAATTTATTTTTCAAATATCAATTTAAAATAATTTTTTTTTCTACAAGGTGACTCAAATTAAATGCCACTCATCCATGAAATCATTAATATGATTAAAAATCCTATAATCCAACAATATTTGATACAATAAAATTACATCTGTGTCAGACATTTCCAAGTTTTACTCATGAATCCAACAATGTGTTTTATTACTGTTCAAGGACGTGTGTATGTCTGCTTTACAAGCAAACCTTGGATTTTCACTGTTATGATCCACTTCTGTTCCGGAATAACGAAGAGATTGTTTAAATACGCAATAACTTTGAAATAAGCAAGCAAATGAAAAAAAAATTTCAAATATATAAATAAAATAAATATTAAAAAAATTTTTTTAATTTTTTTTAATATTTATTTATTTATTTTTATTAAATCGAGGGTGGAAATTGGGAACCAGAATGTGGAACGCATTCAGGCTAACACTGACGAGACAATAACAAAAGTGTCTCACATGTGATTGAACAATGATAAAAACAAAGAATGTTGGATATTCATGACTAAATCTTGATGGACAAGTCAGACATAAACCAAAGTTTGTTTTTATCAAATATGGTTGGATTGCAGAAGAGATTGTAAATTTTATTAATGATATGATGTTAAAAGAATTCAGTACTTAATGTATTGACATATTGATATTCTCAAGAGATGGTTTTTGTAATTTAAACATTGTTTAACTGAAACCCAGGCAAATATAGATGCCAACTTTAAAAGAAATGGAGAATTCTTTTAAGTAATATTACACCTAATATTATCCTACAAGCCATCTAAACTTGCTTCCTTCTTTAATAATGAAGACAGCTTCAGCCAACAATTAAAAATTTCTTAATTTTTTCTTCGCAATTTCATTCATAATGAAGGAAAAAAAACATTTACAAATTACAGATAAAGATCTTTTGATGCAACAAGTTTTAAAAATATCCACCCCCACCCCCAATTTATAGCCGATAAACCGAGAAAGAAAATGGAAGTGCTTAATATTTAAGGTAAATATCCAGGGGAGGTAATTCTTAGAATAAATATCTAGATTGCTTCCCCTTGAAATAGATAAATTGTAAAGGGAAGTAATTCTTCATTTTTTCCTGTTTTTTTTTTGTGTTTTTTTTAATTCCATTTTCACACAATACGGGGCACAGTGCCACTTTGATGTAGGGAGTTGAGCAACAAGATGTCTGTTCACATTATACTTCAACTTCTTCATGTCTATGGTTCTCCCTCTCCTGAATTTCATGAAAAACACTAATCTAGCTGAAACCAGTATTAATAATTTCCCCAACTGTGCCTAAACCTAAACAGATTCCATGAACAAAGCTTCTTTCTTGGAACTGCACGAGTGTGGAACTGTTCCGTTTTCCTGCTTCCAACTGACTACAATATGGTTGTCTTTAAGTCCAACATGAACAAATTAGCCAAACCCTTAAGTAATCCCATTTAACACTACTAATGATTACTAGAATGTTTCCCTTGACCACTGCGCACTCATTAATCCTTATACTCGAGTGGCCTCCGGGCCTTCATAGTTGGGGAAGCAGGAACCTGGAAGAGAATTCCAAAGTCTAGCAGTTCTGGGAAAGAAACTATTGAAGAAGGCTTTCTGACATCTGGAGGTTTCTACTGTGTAGGGGTGGGATTTTGTTGCTTGTCAGGCATATTTACGTCAAGGGGACACAAGGGCTTGTAGTTTGTTGGTTGATTGATTGATTGATTGGTTTTACGGCATATCAACCTATGTGGTCATTTAATGCCGGAGTCCTTTTTTTTTTTTTTTACTTTTTTTTTATTGGGAGGGGGGGAATGACTTTTTCAGCCTTTCCTCCCTTTTTTTATAAAATTGAACTAAGAAATTAAATGTATTTATACATGGATGTGTATATTTGGGTGACTTTAAATTTCCTTAAATTTTCTTATATAAATTTACTTTCCTTAGGTATGCTAGAATATTTGCTGAGTTGACCTTTTCAAAAAGGTCTTCCATATTGCTTTCTGTATAATATAATTTTCTAGTTGGGGCAAGGTCATCACACCCAACTAGGATATGTTTTACTGTGAGTGTCTCCTGGCATGGGATGCACTCTGGCGCCGATTCTCCATTTAGTATATAAGAATGAGTAAAGTTGGTGTGTCCTATGCGCAGCCGAGTCAGTATCACATCTTCTCGGCGTGATCTCTTGATGTCCGGACATCGTTCCTTAAGTTCAGGTTTGATTGAGTATAATTTGTTGCCCTCTTGCTGACTCCACCGCAGTTGCCATTTTTCCTGTATGTATGCTTTTATCTGGAGTCTAAGATCAGTATGTGGAATCTTAAAATTGTCAGTGGAAGGTGAGAAGATCTTTTTGCAGCTGTATCTGCTCTGTCATTGCCTTTGATCCCCACATGGCTGGGGATCCAGACAAGAATAATGTTTTTAGTAGTTGAAAGGATATTGATTTTTTCTATTAATTTTGTTGTTAGTGGGTTTTCTTGTTTTTGATTTTGTATAGATAATAGGACTGATAGAGAATCTGTGAGAATGATGAAGTTTTTGGTGGTTTCCTCTGAAATTATGTTGAGTGCTAGATCGATAGCTATAGTCTCTGCAGTGAATATAGATGCTTCATTTTGAAGATTTCTCTTCATTGTGGTTTTATGGTACGTTGCTGCACATCCAGTGTGATTGTTGCTTTTAGACCCGTCTGTGTAGATAAAGGTGTAGTCTGAATATTGTAATTTTAAATG
This sequence comes from Euprymna scolopes, assembly GCF_053919585.1. Classification (NCBI taxonomy): domain Eukaryota; kingdom Metazoa; phylum Mollusca; class Cephalopoda; order Sepiida; family Sepiolidae; genus Euprymna; species Euprymna scolopes. The sequence continues at coordinate 8,221,892 of NC_136491.1, read as the reverse complement.
TTGAAGTTCATTGTGGTATTCAATAGGGTTTGTGGTAGATTTGGACTTTTTGTTTAGGTTGAGTTTTATTTCAACTTGTTTCATGGTCCATGGGGGTGTTTTAGGCAGTATGAAGTTGTGAATGCTGGAGATTGGAATTTTCGATTCTTCAATGCTTTCCTTCATTCGGAGCCCGAACGTTTTGATAGTTTTTCTTCTCATGTTAAAGAGTTCTTCATATTTAGGATAGAAGATACATTGGTATGCAGGGTTGTTTGGGCAAGACTTCAGTTTCAGTAAATATTGAAGGGCTAACTTTTCTCGCCTTAGATCTAGTGGGGGTTCGTGTGCTTCCGTGTATAGACTGCTCACGGGGGAAGTTCTGTATGCTCCTAGGGCCAATCTTAGGCCAGTATGGTGAATAGGGTCTAGGCTTTTTATATATGATGTTCGGGTTGATCCATATATGAAACAACCGTAGTCTAGCTTTGAGCGGACTAGTGCTCTGTAAAGTTTAAGGAGTGTTTCCCTGTCTGCACCCCAATCGGTATGTGCTACCACTCTCAAAAGATTTACAGCTTTGTTACATTTTTTTTTCAGATAGTTTATGTGTGGGATGAATGTTAACTTTTTGTCAAATAAAATCCCTAAGAATTTGTACTGGTCAGTAACAGGTATGGGCATTCCTTCCATGGTTAGGACAGGATCATTATGCATGTTCTTTAGTTTGCAGAAATGCATGCATTTCGTTTTTCTTTTGGAAAATCTAAATCCATTCTCTTCCGTCCATCTCATTACTTTGTTTAAGCACAATTGAAGCTTCCTTTCTATTATAGATATATATCTAGATCTACAGCATATTAGGAAGTCATCCACATATAGGGAGCAATCTACCCCAGGGTTAAGGTTTTTTTACAATGTTGTTAATTCGGATACTGAACAGGGTCACTGACAGTATACTCCCTTGAGGTACTCCATTCTCTTGTTCTTTCAAGTCCGAGAGAGCTGAGCTGTGCCAACCTTTATTCTGAACCGTCTATTTTTTAAAAAATTTTCAATAAAAATTGGCATTCTGCCTTTTAGTCCAAGCGTCTTCAGATCCCTTGTAACACCGTACTTCCACACAGTATCGTAGGCTTTTTCCATGTCAAAAAACACTGCTGTTAAATGTTCCTTCCTTACAAAGGCTTCTCTGATGAAGGTTTCAAGTCTGACTATGTGGTCTATTGAACTTCGGTTTTTCCTGAATCCTGTTTGAAATTCTGTAATAAGATTCTGTTTCCAGGAACCAGATTAGTCTTTTGTTTATAATCCTTTCCATGGTCTTACAAATGCAGCTTGTTAGAGCTATTGGCCCGAAATTCAATGGATCTGAGACGTTACTTGATTGGGATTGGATGTTTGAGTTTTCAGATTTGGGGATTGGTATTATTGTGGCCTCTTTCCAGGTCTCTGGTACGTTTCCACTGGACCATATAATATTGAAAATTTCAAGTAGGTATTTCATTGAGATTTCTGGAAGTTTTTTGAGGATTTCATATGGAATTTCATCGGGCCCTGTAGCTGTGTCATGGGATTTGGTTAGCGATTCTTTTAATTCAGGCAAGGTAAGAGGTTGGTTGTATTTTTCAGTATTTTGTGATTTAAATAGAATTTTCTTTTTCTCTTCCTTTTCTCTAATCTTTTTGAATTTCTCTGTCTGTCACATGATGAAATTTTTGATAAATTATCTGCCAGGTTATTGGAAATGTCTTTTTGATCGGTGTATATTTTGTTGCCTTTAGAGATGTGGGATATTGGTGTACTACTACACTTTCCTTCTATTTTCCTCATCATGTTCCAAACTGTTTTCGCCTTGGTATTCACATTAATTTTGGATATATAATTTCTCCAAGTTGTTCTTTTGGATTCCTTTAGGATTCGTCTGGCTTTTGCTCTGTTGTTTTTGAAGAAATCCAGATTTTCGCTTGTTGGATACTTTTCGAATTTTCTCAAGGCAGCTCGTCGAGCTCTGATGGCTTTTCTGCATTCTTTTGTGAACCAAGGTTTGTTGCGATTGTTGGTTTTGGTTGTTTTCGGTATGGTATTATTTGCTATGTTTGTGAGTGTTTTAATGAAGTAGTTCAAATGGTCATCTTCATCATTCTTTTCGATAATTAATTGGTTTTTGCACTGTTCCTGGAAGTCTTCCCAATCCGCTTTATGTAGGTTCCATTTGGGTGTTTTTTGTTCAGTGCTAGTACTTAGACTTTCCATGATGATTGGGAAATGATCACTCCCACAGGTGTCATTGTGTACTTTCCAGTCATAGTCCATATATATGGAAGGATCACATAAGGTAAGGTCAATGGCGGTGAAAGTACCTGTTGCTGGGTACATATAGGTGTAGTTTTGATTATTAAGGAGGCATAGATTATTTTTATTTATTATGTTTTCTATTTCTTTTCCTTTTTTATTTGTTTCTTTACTTCCCCATATTACATTGTGACTGTTGAGATCTCCTAGTAGAAAAAAGGGTTTAGGGAGTTGTTTTATTAATTGAGTTATCTCAGTTTCGTTGATTGTATCTTTTGGAGGGATGTATATTGAGCAAAGTGTTATAGTTCTATGTAGAGTCACTGAAACTGCAATTGCTTGCAAGTTTGTGTTTATATTTATTTGTCTTTGAGGGACTTCATTCTTCACGAGTATTGATGTGCCTCCAGAAGCTCTGTCCGTATCTTTATTTATGTAGTTGTAAGATGTGTAGTGTTTTATGTTGATGGTATTATTTTCTTTCAGAAAGGTCTCCTGTAGACAGACAAGTGCTGGGCTCATATTTGTTATTAATAATGTGAGTTCATTTTGGTTTGCTTTTATCCCTCTGATATTCCATTGTGATATTTTGTTCATCATTTGGAATTGTGTTCAACTTCCATCGTCTCCAATCCCTCAAATCTATTTTCTGTCGGAGTCCCTGTTCGAGATATAGATCGGGATCTTTCTTTCCCTGTTTTTGTTTGTTTGTTTTTTTTTGTCTGGGGGGATTTTTGATTCTTTTCTGGCTTGTGATGTGTTTGATGGTTGTTCGGTTGTTTTTGTAGAAATGGTTTGTGGTTTTGTTTCTTTTTGTGGTTCAGTAGTGTCTTTACTAAATATTATCCTTGGATTGGTTGCAGACATTGCACTATTCATTTTCCTCATTTCTTCTAATAGTTCTTTCATTTCCTTTATTTAGTTTGCTTAGGACATCAATTTTCTTGTCAGTTGTATCCGTTACATGTATATGACCATTTTGATTGTTGATTGGATTAGTTTTTTTTGTTGCATCTGAATATGTTTTAGTTTCGATGATTTTCCTGGCCTCTGGGTAGGATATATTCTTTATATGTTTTAGTTTGGTCACTTCTTTTTCTCTTTTCCATATTTCGCAATATCTAGAGCCAGCGCCATGGTTTCCCAGGCAGTTGGCACACTTGAAATCTTTTCTGCAGTCAATGTGTGGACCGCTTTCTCCACATCTTCCACACACTGGTAATCGTGTGCACCGATCTTGATGGTGTCCAAACTTCTGGCACTTGAAGCATTGGAGGGGGTTTGGAATATAAATTTCTACATTTATTTTCATATATCCGACTTTCACTTCTTTGGGTATGGTGAGGGAATCAAAAGTTAGTATATATGTATTGGTATCGATTTTCTCAGTTTTTTTTTTTATTTGAACTCTGCGAACATCTAACACATTCTGTTTCTGTAAGTTTGTCCTGATTTCCTCCAAGGGACAAAGTGCAAGTTCGTGGCTTTTCACTACTCCTTTGCAGGTATTTAGGGTTGGATGTCTGTAGCATTTGACTTTGATGTTTTCAAATAATTTTAGTTTCAATATTTCTTTAGTTTGTTCTTCGTTATGGGTTTCTATTAGTAGGCTGCCATTAAATTGTTTTTTAATAGACTTTGGTTTTAGAGTTTTAAGATTTTTTTCAATTTTAAAAGGTGATAGTTTGCTCAAAGGAGTTTCCTCCATTGATTCTATTACTACGAATGTTGAGTTCCTTGGTTTTATCGTCTCTTCGTCAGAGCTACTGATGTCAGAGACATCAGAGTGGGTTCTCTTTGGGTGGTTGGGTGGTTTTTGGGAGGAATAAGCCATATATTTTGTTTTCTTTTTTCGTCATCTTTGTTCCCCACCCACCTCGGAGTCCTATTTGGGAAGAGCCTGGGGGGAAACCCATTCGCCCAGCCTCTACAGGGATACAATGATGATATAACCGACTTTGATGGTATCATAATGATTATCTGTTCTCTCTTGATATTGCTATGGGATCTGTAGCAATCCTGAGGGGTTTATAGCCTCGTCATCGATATTCACACCTAATCGATTGACCCTCAGCCACCGCTTTCCATCATATATTAGGGAGTAGGGTTATTTGTGGGAGAGGGGGGGATGTGTTGTATTAGTAATGAGTTTTTGGAATGGGCAATATATGGTGGGGCTTGGCGTGACTGGCCGATTGGTCGGATCGGGCCTCTCCGACCGCCCGTTCAATCGAAGTAAGGGCCAAAGTGATGTGTTGCGGTGCCTAAACTTCTATGTATCCTGGTTTAGGTTTGCTCAATCACCAGGATCACGTCCTAAGACTTTACGGGTAGCAACCCACGGCTAACTGGTTGCCCCATTGAGGGATTTTTACCCTCTGCAGGGGGGCAGTCGGTTTGTACTCATGCCCTACCAACAGGGCAAAAAAATAAAAAAATAGATAATTTAATAGAATATATTTGTTTTCTTTTTCTTTCTTTTTTTGTTGTTTCTTTTCCTTTTTAAAATCTGTTTCTATTTAACCCATAGTTGGGACCCTAACAGGTACTACCACTCCGGGTCAGGGTGGACCTGGGAGCAATGGCAATTAAGAGGTGGCTCCACACTCCCCAAGCCCGTAAGCCGGACCTCACCATCGGATGTAGTTTAGGGTCATATCCAGGACCGGGAGTAAGGTAGGAAAAATAAAATAAAAAGGGGAGGGAGATAGGCTGTTGTTTTTGTTTTTGGTTTTGCAGAACATAATTAAGTTTTACAAAAAAGATCAGAAAACAAAAAAAAAACGTCAATGTAGGTGCATTTCGTCTCAGGAAGCCACAGGGCAGCCTGATCTAGTAGCACCAGGGTAGTTTTTGGAGCATCCACCATTAAAATACTTGTCAAACAGGCAGAAGGATGCAACATTTCGTCGATGAGACAACAGTTGAAGCTTAGATGACAGTTCAGGAGTGAGAGAGTAGTAGCAGATGCACCAGCCCAAATGTGACAACAATACTCCATACATGGGCGAATGGTGGCCTTGTAGAGGTACAGGATAGTTTCAGGTGTCAGTAGTTTTCTAGCACGGTAGAGAGAGCCTACCTTTTTCGCAGCGGCCCTGGCAATGTTTTCAATACAATTGTTCCAACTCATGTTCCCTGTGAACGTTAAGCCGAGGAGTTTGAACAAAGTACTTTCAAGTAATGTATCTTTAACCATAGCTATTGATGGTTGAGAAGGTTTCTTGTAAGTATTAAAATATTAGCAAGTTTTCCACTATTGGCTTAGATATGTGTTCATTCATTTTCACCTCATGTCTGTTATAGAGTGTGAGGTCGTCAGCAAATATGCTCATCTCGGACAATTTTATCAGGGAGGTCATTTATGCATATTATGAATAATGAAGGTCTAAGGATAGACTCTTGGGGTACACCCGCATTTATATCATATTGTTTTAACATATGACCATCGAGGACAACCTTATTTAAGGATTTAATTATGTTAAGTATTCGTCCAGTAATACCATAGTTTCTGATTCTCATGAAAAGACCATCATGCCATACCCTGTTAAAAGCCTTGGATATTTCTATGGCTACTGCACTCCCCTCACTTATCCAGTACATGGTATATATGCTCAGAGATTACAGTTAGAATATTAGCAGTAGAACGGGCTTGCTTAAATCCATATCGATGGTCAGTCAAAAGTTTAGCAACTGTAAGGTGGTGGACTAGAGCTTGATTAATTATGGACTCAAATATTTTTGCGAAAAGAGGGAGTAACTTAATGGGGCGATAATTTTATGTGTCAGTTCTTTCGCCAGAATTCTTGTAAACTGGTACCACAAAAGTAGTTTTCCAACAGTCAGGGAAGCAATATTTGTTATGGCATGTGTTGAAAAGTTTAATTTGTGGAGTAATTTTGCGATTAGGAGGTTGTCCATCTTTTTATTTTTGATAGCTTTTAAAGTAGATTGGGAGTGTAAATTTGGATTCTTTATTATTGGAAGCTAGACTGAGAGCATGTATTTCAGCACTGAAAATTGATGTTTCTTTTGGGAGGTTTGATTTGTTAAGTATTGCTGCACTGGCTGTTGCATTATTTTGTTTAGACCCATCTGTATGTGTGTGGTTTGAACACTTTCCTCTGATTTTATTGAGATAATAATGGTAAGTTTGGGTAGGTTTCTTTTCATGTTTACTTAGATCGATATTGGGGGTTGCGATTTTCCAGGGAGGGGTTTTGAGTAGGACAGTTTCATGGATTTTGATTATGGGTAAATTTGCTTCTTTGGAGATCAGTTTTATTCAGAGTCCAAAAGTTTTGATTGTATTTTCTTTTTGGTCAAAAAGGTGTTTATGATTTAGGTTTTAAGCGCTATTGTGTGCTGGGTTTATGGGGTTTACTTAATTTAGTGTAGTACTTAAGACCAAGATTTTGGTTTCTGAGCATTGGAGGGGTTTCAAGTGCTTCTGCATATAGACTTTTTACAAGGGAGATTTGAAACACTCCCAGTGCTAGTCTTAGTTCGGAGTGGCATATGGCCGGAGTGGTTGTGGGTTTTTAGATATGATTTTCTGGTGGATTGATATATAAAGCAGCCATAGTCTATTTTTCATCTGATTAATGTTCCGTATAGTTTAAGTAATGTGTTCTTGTCAGCTCCCCAATCTGTATGGGTGATGACTCATAGGAGTTGTAGTGTTTTATTGCATTTGGTTTTAATGTAATTGATATATGGAATGAAGTTTAATTTGTTATCAAAACTGATCCATAGGTGCTTGTGTTCATTTATGAATGGAATTTTTCTCCTTTAATCTGTAAGGTTGGGTCAAGGTGGAGTTTGTGTTGGTTACAGAAATGGATGCATTTTGTTTTAGTTTTGGAAAATTTTAAACCATTTCTTGTTGCCAATTTATTAATTTTATTTATGTTATGTTGTAATTTTCTTTCAATGGTGTGAATGTGTTTTGATCTGTAGCTGATTGAGCTGTCATCTACGTATAAGGAGCTATGTATATCAAAAGAGAGTTCTTTTATAATATTGTTAATTTTGATGTTGAAGAGAGTTGTTGACAATATGCTGCCTTGATGCACTCCTTAATTCTGTGGATCTGATAAAGTAGAGTCTATGCGCACTTGGAAAGATCTGTCAGGAAGTTTTTTATGAATTCAGATAGTCTGCCTCTTAGTCCAATGTTGTGGAGATCTTTTATGATGCCATGTTTCCAAGTAGTTTCGTATGCTTTCTCAAGATAAAAAAAAAAATTTTTTTTTAAATTAAAAAAATAAAATAGATGTTACGTGCTCCTTATTAATGAAAGCTTCTCTGATGTAATTTTCGAGGTCAGTGATGTGGTCTATACATCCTCGATTTTTTTGGTATCCATATTGAGTTTTTGAAATTATTTTGTTGCTAACTACCATATGAGACAGTAGTTGATTATTCTTCCAAATGTTTTGCATCGGCAACTTGTGAGATCTATTAGTCTGTAGTTTTCTTGGTTTGATGTATCTTTACCTAATCTGAGTATCGGTATTATTGTTGCTTGTTTCCATGAATGTGGGAAATCTTGTTTCCCATATTTTATTATAAATTTTGAGGAGTTTTAATGATTCAGATGAGGTTCGTTTAAGGAAGCTGTAGTGCACTTCATCTGGTCCTACAGCAAAGTCGTGGGATTTTTCTAGAGCGGTTTCTAGTTCATTGAGTGAAAGCTTTCATTGTAAGGCTCTTCGTTTTTGGAGTTAATTTATTTTGTACTTTTCTTCAGGTTTCTTATTTAAAAGTGTTTATTGTAGTGTTTTCATGATGAATTTTCAGCAAAGATTTTAGCTAGTGTGTTGGAAATATCTTTTTCGGTTATTTTCTGTTTTTTTGTATAAGATGTTTTATTCGGTTGGAATTATATTTTCTGGACATTTCCCTAATCATTTTCCAGATGGTTTTGGATTTAGTGGCAGTGTTGATTTTGTTAAATTGTTGTCAGCAGATGCTTTTGGATTCTTTGTTTTTCAAGTTTTAGCTCCTTGGTGTTCGTATTCTATTAAGTTGTTGGTTGTTTTTCAAATTTTCTTAAGGCCGCCTTTCTGCCTGACAGCCATTTTACATTCTGGATTGAACCACGGTTTGTTTGTTTTTTCCAGAAGGAATATTTTTGGTTATGCACTTTTTTGCTATTTTTATGAGTACTTTGCTGAATTATTCCATTGTTTGGATTTGGTGTTCTGTTAATTGCAGTGAACAGAGTTCTTTGAATTTGGCCCAGTTGGCTTTGTGTTCCATCTGGGTATGTGGTTTTGGATGGAGTTATTGTAATTGATTATAATAGGGAAGTGATCACTTCCACATGGTTCTTTGTAAGCGCTCCATGTATAATCTAAGAAGCTTGATGGATCACACATGGTAAGATCAATAGCACTAGTTGATCTATTTGTTGGATTTAAGTATGTGAGATTTTTTAGATTGAGGAGGTATTAGTCATTTTTGTTAATTAGTTGTTCAATTTTATTTACTTTTGAGTTTGTGACTTCACATCCCCATAACGTACTGTGGTAGTTAAAGTCTCATAGGAGGATGAACAGTGAGGGTAGTTGTTTTATTAAATTTTCTAGTTCATTTATTGGTTCATGAGGGGAGGGGGGGTATATTGAGCAGATTGTGATTATTTTGTGTAATGTGACTTGAGTTGTGATTGCTTGGAGATTTGTTTTGACAGAAATTACTTTGAGGTATGTTATTTCTTACAAGAATTGAGGTGCCTCCATTAGCACGAAAGCCTGTGTTATGGAAATAGTTGTATTGTTCATAGTTTGGCATTTTGAAATGGTTATTGTTTTGTAGGAAGGTTTCTTGTAAACAGACAATGGCTGGGTTGAAGAGTGAAATGCATATAAGAAGTTTGTTACAATTAGATCTTTTTCTACGACAATTCTATTGGATGATTTTTTTTTTTCCATCCTCTTTAGAGGTAGAGGTTTATCTTTCGTCTGAGTGTCTTTGGTAAAGTGTTCTGCAGAGTTTTTTCTTTTTGTTTGGATGTCAATTTGGGTCTTGCTTGAAATGTTTTGCCTTGTTCATTTTTTCCATCTTGATTATTTGTGTTGGTTTTCTTTTTTTTATCTAGTGTGTTTTTGGTTTCCATTTTTCTAGAATTTGGAATTTATTTTGACTATTGTTTGGTTTCCTTCTTTTCTGGAGAGTTCTTTATTTGCTGTTTTATCACTGCTTATATTTTTATTAATTTCTGGTGATTATTTTGTTGGTTTCTGTGATATTTTTTTTTAAATGTTTCTGTTGTAAATCGAATCTTACTTTCTTTGGATTTATTTCTATTGTTTTGGTTTCCAGATTTGAATATTTTTCTTTTAGGTTATTTTGAAATTCTGGCCATTCTTTAATGTTTAATGTAATCTGTTTATCAGTTCCTTATATTGATCATGTATTTCATTATGTTGGCATGGTTTAGTTGTAGTTTTTGTTGTCTCAGCATATGTGTTGTCTTTCAAGTACGTATTAACTATTTTTCTGGCTTCTGGGAAATTTTTTTTTATTTTTACTTCCATTATTTCTTTTTTATGTTTTACATATTTTAGAGAAGACCAGCTGATCTTCCCTGCAGTTAACACATTTCACCTCATTTATACATTCTTCTTCGGTGTCATCTCGCTCTCTGTTGCTGCATTTTCCACATATTCTTTTTCCTTTACAGATTTCTTTATGATGCCCATATTTTTGCCAGTTGAAACACAATGGAACTGGAATGTATTGGTCTACTTTTATTTTTAAGTAGCCGATCTTTATTTCTTTTGGTATTGTGGGTGTGTTGAAAGTTTATATGTGTGTGTGTGTGTGTGTGTGTATGTGTGTATTATTAGTTATTTTATTATGTCTTTATGTTGATACGGATATGTCGGACTCCTTGCTTTTAATTTCATTTTTACTTCTTCCTTTGTTGCTAACAATAAGTCGTAGCTTCAAATCACTTTCATGTAGAAAAACTTTACATTTAAAATGGAGAATTTCTACGAGTTTAAGTAGAGATTGGTCATCTCCATGATAAGTTACTTCGACTGGTAAATTTCTGTCTTTTTTTTTTTTTTTTTTTAATTTGTTTTTGGCTTACTTTTTATTGATAATATCTTTTCTATTAGAAAAGGTGATAGGTCTCCATCTTTTTATTTTCTATTAACTCAATAACTAGGAATCTTGGGAAGTTTCCTTCGCCTATAGATGGTACCGTTTTCTAGTTTTGGATCTTTTTTTTCATCATCTGAGCTAGAGAGGTCAGAGTCACTGGAATGGTTTCTTTTAAGGGTTTTGAGGGAGAAGTATAATTTTTTTTCCAGCCATGTATTTTGGGGTTTATTTTTCATCAATGATGCTCCCTACCACCTTCGAGTCCAAAATTGAGACAAATTAAGGGGGAAACCCATTCACCTTGACTATGTCGAGGCTACATGGAGGATATACTCTTTTGGTAAGGAGTTGTCAAGCACTTTCTATTTCCTGTTCATTATGTCCTCAAAAATATATATGTTCAGACAGAGTGTTAAGTTCTGGTCCTTCCAATTGATTGACCCTTGCCACCACCTTCTAGCATAGGACTAACTTAATTTGCATATTTTTGGTAGTGAGGAAAAAAGATGAAGTACCTTTGAGTTTTGTTCTTTGTTATGGTAGTTGGCATTTTGAGTGTAAGTGCTAGAGGTTGGCGTGACTGGCTGATTTGTTGGATTGGGTCTCTCCAATCGCCCGTCTAGTCAAAGTAAGTTGGTTGGTTGGTTTTGTTTTATGGCATATCAACCCTTTTCAGGTTATTTAATGCTGAATCCAAAAATTTTGAAGAAAAATTTTTTAATAGAATATATTTGTTTTCAAGTCGGTTTCTATTTAACCCATAGTTGAGACCCTAACAGGTACTATCACTCCGGGTCAGACTGGACCTGGGAGCAATGGCAATTAAAGGGTGGCTCCACACTCTCCAAAGCCCACAAGCTGGAGCCTCACCACTGGATATAGTTTAAGGTCATATACAGGACCAGTCAAAGTAAGAGCCAAAATGTGTGCCTAGACTTCTATGTGCCCGGGTCTAAGTCAGCTCAATCACCAGAATAACGTTCTAAAGTGTTACAGCTAGCAACCGATGCCCTACTAACAGGGCAAGATAAACAAAAAGAAGGTTTATACTTCAAGTTGTTTAAATCTTCCTATATTTATTCATGAGTTCTGATTTACTGATTTTGTAGAGTAAGATAGAGATAAAGACTTGTAGTGGATTTTGTTTTTATTCCCAACCCTGCAGATAATGACTTAGCTCTGCAAAGAGAAAGAGTTTATAATATTCTTGGGTGTGTTTTAAGTTAGGAAGCCAGTAAGGAAGTGGGGGTGGAAAAAGAAAAAAAGAGAAGGAGGGAAAGTGGACTACTGGTTTTGTTTTGGGGTTTGGAGAACAGGATTTAGTTGTGGAAATAGTTAAAAAAAAATTTTTTAAAAAAGGTGTTAATGTAGGTGCATTTGAATCAGGAATCCATCTTCAAAAGGCCTGATTTGGTTGCACCTGTCGTATTTAAAATTTTCCGTTCATTGTCATCTTGTGACATACACACACAGTAATCCAAGTAGGAAGTATCAATCGTCATTTCAAAAATTGAAAAAACATTAAAATTTAGGATTTTTTTTTTTTTTTTTTTTTCTTCCCACAAAATCGATCTTAATGTTATTTAACGGGTTAGCCATCATAAAATCATTTTTTTAATGCAGATGATTAAAAGTAAAAAGAAAACTGCAAATCTACAAGAATTTCCATTAAACCAGAAATGTGAAACAAATCTTAATATATTTACCTTTCCTATTAGAAAATATACTAATGATTCTTTCGGGACAATTTGTTTAAGTTCTTCTAATTCTGCTAAGGCTTCCTGCAAAAAAAACAAAAAACAATATATTTTCAAAATGGATCAATTAGAGGAACGCATTGATTTTTCAGCTGAAACAAACAAAAAAAATGAAGGAGCGGAAAATTATGAAGATATAAGGGGGTAGAACACAAAATATAATTGAACATTTATTTCTGGTTCAAGTTTCAAGCGTGTCTTACTAACTCAACCCCGTGTTATAATTTAAGGAGAGTAAAATATGGATCTTGAGTTTATTTTTGGCAGCCACAGAATTCTTGCTTTCCTTATTTTTTTCTTGCATTACAGGAACAATGTTTCTGACAAAAAGGGAAGAATTGCTATTTTCTGGGTCAGAATCTATTCCATCTCGCATTTATCACTGGCAAGGTTTTGACCTTGAATTTTTTTTTTTTTTTTTTTTAGCTCTTACATCAAGGGGCTTTTTGCCAAGTCTGGAGCAATTTCCATAGAGGGTTTATACAGATTTTCAATGTCAATTTTTAAAGGTTTTTCAAGGACTTCTCCAGACAAGATTCAAGTTTCCAAAACAAAATTTTGGGTTTGTTTTACAATCTACAGTGATTTGAAAAAAGTGATAAAAAAAATCAAAATATACAACAAATAAATGTTACCAAATGTTACAATTACTTTGCAACCTACCTGCATCATTTTTTGGTGTTTTAAGTAGTTCTAAATGATTTGTATTTCATCTTAAATATTAAATCTCTTTATGGCTTTTAATCTACAACCAAGATTTTTGCTGTCTTGTCCATTTTTTTTTTTACGTCTGGCAGGCCTAATTTTAAATTATCACAAGTTTTTTTTTTTTTTTGGTTTTTTTTTTGGGGGGGGGGGGGTCATTGGAGAGTTCCGTTCATACAAGGAAAGTATTTTAGCATGCAACTACATCAGGTAGTTTTGTGATATGCAATTTCAGAACAATGTATTTCGATTTTATGTTCAATATTTAAATAATATTTTAATGTTACTTTTATTAACATTTAAAAATCAATTTAATTGTATTTATTTTGATTTTCTAATATTTCAAGACAAATTTTTACTGGACATAAAGAATACAATTTTCAAGGATTTTTAAGACATTTTTCCATATTTTCAAGATTTTTTCAAGGTAATATTAGAAATAAGGTCTTTTCAAGGCAAAAGTCAAAATTCAAAGAATTTTCAAGTCTATACGAACCCTGCCATAAATAATAACTAGAAAAAAAAAAGGGGAAAGATTGCAGAAACAAATATGGAGACAGTAAAAGAAAATTGCATAAGTTTATCAGGTTTTTTGATGGCAGAAAAGAACATGCATGTAATTTTAACTTAAATTTAAAAAATACTTCAAACAAAGTAGAAAGACTTTAGAACGTCTCCAAAACCAAAAGGCGCCATAGATATTTGCATTTAACGTAAAGGCAGATCGCACACATAAAAATATAGAAATTCTTTTGTTATGAGAATTCAACCAGGCTTTTTCATGCTTGCACGTGAATAAAATCAATAAAAAAAATATTTCACGATTAAGAAGGATGAAAAATGAGGTCTAATTTCATATTCTTTTACGACACTTAGTCATTTCTTCCCTCTTAAAATAGCATTCTGGCTACAGAAATTTTCAAAATTGGAACCAAGCTGAAAATCATAGCAGTAAACGTTGCACATATGAAGGGCTTAATATTCTCTTGAATAGAGCTTTATGACAATAAAGGATGGATGGATGGTTTATTTAACCAGCATATCAACCTTTATGGTTCATTTAATAGTGAGGAGGTTATTTTGTTATGTTTGTTTGTTGTTTATTAGGTATTTTGATTTTGCTGGAAAGGTTGTTTGGTTGTATTTTGTTTGTTATTTGGGTTTTAGGTTTTTCTGAAGTGGTTATTTGGTTATGTTTGTTTGTTGTTTATTAGGATTTTAGATTTTGTTATATAATCTTGTTTCTCTTAGGAATTTCAAGATATTGCTAGGGTCCACTCCGTGAAAAAGATCTTTTAGACTAGCCTCATTCGTATCTGCTGGAGATCCACACAGTCTATCAGGATATGTTTCACCATGTAAAGCTCATGACATGACACACAGAATGGGGCCTCTTCATCTTTTAATAGGTACGAGTGAGTGATCCTGGTGTGTCCTATTTGAAGTCTTGTCATTACTGTTTCTTGTCTTCTCCCAGCCAGAGGTCCCGCCCTCCGTTCTTTTCCCGAGGTTGGGCTTCACCTGCTGGAGCTTATTATTCTTGCAGGCATTCCATAACTTCTACCACTTTGAAGTGATGTATTTGTTGATTAGTGGTTTGTAATCAGTGTGAGGTACTTTTGTATTGCGGATATTTATTCTGAAAGATTTTTTTGCTGCTGTATCAGCTTTTTCGTTGCGTTTGAGTCCTATGTGGCTGGGAATCCAGCAGAATACGACATCAGTGTTTTTGGAAAGGGAAGTGATTCTTTCCAGGTTTATGATTAAGGGTTGTTCAAGTTTTTGTTATATAATAACGTTAAGACTGAAAGTGAATCAGATAATATTAAGTATTTGTTTGACTTGGTTTTTTGGATGATGTCTAAAGCTCGGTCTATGGCTGTTGATCCAGCACTGAAAATTGAGCAGTTGTCTGGGAGACGTTTTTGTAGTATAATGTTAGATATGGCTGCACTTCCAGCTTTGTTTAGTTCTTTGGAGCCATTTGTGTAGATGTGTGTCAAGTTTTGATATTGTTCTAATATATTATTGAAGTTATTTGTATAAGTTAGGGGATGTGTGTTGGATTTAGAAGATTTTGTTACATTCTTGAGGTTTAAATTTACCGATGGCTGTTTAATTAGCCAAGGTGGAGATTTTGGTTTGAGGGAAACCTGGATTTCTGTGGTATCTATTTGGGCTTCTTAAAGAAGGTCTTTTATACGTAGGCTGTATGGTTTAATAATATTTTCTCTCCCATTGAAGAAGTTTGTGTGTTGTGGGTGGAAAACAATTGTTTGCAGGGTTTGATGGACACGAGTTTTAAGCAGTACTGAAGGGCTAGTTTTTTCCGTCTAAGTGTCAGTGGAAGTTCGTTAGACTCGGTGTATAGGCTTTCCACTGGTGAAGTGGTGAAGGCTCCGACAGCCAATCTTAAGTCTTGGTGGTGTATTGTGTTTAGTTCTTTTCTATATGATTCTCTGGTTGTCCCATATATGAAGCATCCATAATCCAGCTTGGATCTTATTAAGGAACGGTATAGTTTAAGTAGTGTGGTTTTGTCAGCGCCCCAGTCAGTGTGGGATAGGACTTTGATCAGTTTAATGGCCTTGTGACATTTTGTTTTTCGATTTTTTATGTGAGGTATGAAAGTCAGTTTCCTGTTGTATATTAAGCCCAGGTACTTGTGTTGTTCTACGACAGCGATGTTATTGTTATCCAGTTTTAGGATGGGATCATGATGAGTTCTTTGGAGTTTACAGAAATGGACACAATTTGTTTTTTCTTTTGAGAATTTAAAACCATTTTCTGTGGCCCATTCGTTTATTTTATTTCGACAAAGTTGCAGTTTTCGTTCAGCTGTGGTTATGTATTTTGATCGGTAGCAGATGAGCAAGTCGTCCACGTATAGGACGCAGTTAGCACCAGGGGTTATGTTTTCAATGATTTTATTTACTTTTATGTTGAAAAGGGTGATGGATAAGATGCTACCCTGAGGTACCCCCATTTCTTGTTCTTTTTGGGCTGAGAGTGTGTTGCCTAATCTTACTTTGAAGTGTCTATTATTTAAGAGATTGCAAATGAATTCTGGCATTCTGCCCCTAAATCCAAGTTCATATAGGTCCTTTTTAATGCCATATTTCCAAGTAGTGTCATATGCTTTTCTAGGTCGAAAAAGATTGTTATTAGGTGTTCTTTTCTGGCAAAAGCTTCTCTGATGAATGTTTCTAATCTGATTAGGTGGTCGATGGGGCTTCTATTTTTCCTGACGCCTGATTGATATTCTGTTATCAGGTTTTTGCTTTCAAGATACCATGTTAGTCTTTTATTGACCATCCTTTCGAAGGTCTTGTATACGCAGCTGGTGAGGGCAATGAGTCGGTAATTTGTTGAATCTGAATGGTCTCTTTTTGGTTTAGGTATTGGAATTACTATGGCTTCTTTCCAGTTTTTGGGGATGTTATTGTTCATCCATATGTCGTATGTTTGTAGAAGGTAGTTGAGAGATGGTTCTGGTAAGTTTTTTAGAAATTGATAGTGGACTTCGTCAGGGCCTACTGCTGTATCATGAGATTTTTGGATAGCCTCTTTTAGTTCTGTTCTGTTGAATGGTTGGTTGTAATGTTCTTTGTTTTTGATTTGAAGTTAATTCTGTTCTTTTCTTTGTTCTGTTTTAGGGTTTGGAATTTCTTTGATTGGTTTTTTGATGAGGAGTTTATGGAGAATTGTTCAGCTAGTTTGTTTGCAATATTTTCTTTGTTAGTAATTTTTATGTTATTGCAAGTAAGGTGTTTGATTGGGTCTTTATTGTTTTTCCCAGATATTTTTCTTACCATCTCCCATACTTTTTTTGATTTTGGTGTTCGCATTTATTTTTGATACAAAGTTTTTCCAGGTCTTCCTTTTTGCTTCTTTGATGATTTTTCTTGCTTTTGTTCTGCTGTTTTTAAATTGATCTAAGTTTTCCTTAGTTGGATTCTTTTTAAATTTTCTTAGTTTGGCACGTCATATTCTCACTGCTTCCTGGTATTCTTTGTTATACCATGGTTTGTTGACTTTTGTAGGGGGAGAACTTTTTGGTACGTTTTCTTTTGCAATGGAAAGGAGTGTATTGTTGAAATATATTATGTGATCCTCAGTCTAGGTGTTTGCTTCTGGTATCAGTCTAGATTTGCAGGAGTTTTGGAATTTTTTCCAGTTTGCCTTTTTTAAATTCCAACGGGAGGGTTTGTCGTCTGGTTCTGGGTTTTTGTTTTCTAGTATAATTGGGTAGTGGTCGCTTCCGCATGTATCATCATGTGTTTTCCAGTTGTAGTCCGTAAATAGAGTTGGGTTGCAAATTGCTAAATCAATAGCTGAGAGAGTGCCTGTTGCTGGGTGTAGATATGTATTTTCTTTGGTGTTGAGTAGGCATAATTGATTTTGGTTAAGTAGCGTTTCGATTATTTTACCACGTTTGTCATTTCTTATACTACCCCATAGTTCGTTGTGGCCGTTTAGGTTCCCCATTAGTATGAATGGTTTTGGTAGTTGTTGGAGTAGGGCATTTAGTTCAGCTCCTTTTATTCTTTCACTTGGTGGGATGTATAGTGAACACAATGTTATTGTTTTATGGAATGTTGCGGTTATTGCATGTTTGTTTTTAGGTTTATTTCACTGTGTGGGATGTTTTTGTTTATAAGTAGTGATGATCCTCCTGTAGCTATGTTTGAATTCTTGTTTATGTAGTTATATGAGCAGTAGTGTTTTATATTAATTGTATTAACTTTTAGGTGGGTTTCTTGTAGAGCAATTATAGCAGGGCAGTAAGTTTTTATAAGGAGTAATATTTCTTCAAAGTTGGGTTTTGTTCCTCTTATGTTCCATTGAAGTATTTTATGAGCCATGGTTTTCTGGTTTTGAACTGTTGGTGTTTATGTCTACGTCCATAGTTTCGATGTTTGCTTGGGTGTTTCGGGTTTCAGATTGCGAATGGGGTCGCGGCGGGTGGTGGGGTCCTGATCTAGAGGTTGAGTGGGATCTGTTTATTTTGCTTTTATTGGTAGCGGTCTTGTGGGGTTCTTTTGGGGTCTGTTCATTTTTTATTTTTTCTGTTGTAGGGGTTGTTTTTATGGATGCTGTTTTCAGTTTAATAGGTTTTTGTGGTAGAGTTTTAGTTTGAGGACTTTTTTTTATTTTGATTATATTCTTTCAAAAATCTTTACTTTCTGTGATGGTTTGTTTCATGGTTTTTTAGTTCTCTCATTTCGTTGAGTAATTTCATGAATAATTCAGTTTGGGGGTTTGAGGGATTTGTTTTTGTTGTATTATCATTTGGTTCGAGGTTAGGCTGTGTATTTCTTTTTGTTATCTCAGAGTATTTTGTATTTTCTGCTAGTTTACGGGCTTCTTGGAAACTTATGTTTTTGGTGTCTTTTATTCTGAGAATTTCTTTTTCTTTTTTCCATTTTTCGCATTCCTTTCAGTTTGCGCTATGATTTTGATGGCAATTGACGCATTTTGGTGCATTTTGACAATCAGTATGTGTTTCTTTGTCTCCGCATCTCATGCAAGTTGGTCGTGTACATCGATCTTTATGGTGCCCATATCGATGACAATTGTGACACCTGAATGGGCTTGGTATGTATCCTATTTTTATGTTGTTAGGTATTTAAGGAGTATCAAATGTTTATATGTAATATGAAGTGTTGCAGCTGATACCTATGATTTTGCCGGATTTTGTTTTTATCTGAATTCTTTTGATATCAATGACGTTTTGATTTTTAAGATTATTTTTTGTTTCTTCTAAGGGGCACAGGACTAGTTCGGGGCACCTGATTACACCTTTGCTAGTGTCCAATGTTCTGTGGGGGTAGGTTTTTATTTTTCGAGCATCGAAAAGTTTCCATTTGTAAATTTCAGTTGCTTGTTTCTGGTTTGTTATTTCGATTAACAGTGTGCCATTTTTTTGTTTTTTTCCAGTTTTTGGTTTGATTCCTCTTGATAGTATTCTTTCTATTTTGAAAGGAGACATTTTTGTTATTTGTTCTCCTTCAATTGTTTCTATTACAAAAAATCTCGGGAAGATTTGTTTGTTTATTTCAGTTTCTGAGTCTGAGCTAGTCAGATCAGAAACTTCTGAATGACTTCTTTTTTGAGGTATTATAGTGGGCCATTTTTGTAGTTCGTAATTTTTCTTCTCTCGAGCTCCCCACCCACCCCGGAGCCTTATATGGGAGGTGTTGGGGGGGAGGGGAACCCATTCACCCCAACAGCAACAGGGATACACGGGAGGTATACTCGTCTCATTGGTGGACCTAAGCACCTGTAGTTCATCCATTTTTACTTAAATATTTTTTCAAAAGCCTCCTTTTAGTAAGAATATTTGTTTTTCAGCCGTGATAAGTCCATTTGTCCAGTGAGTTGATTGACCCATGAGCCACCGCTTTCTAAATCTGTTTATTGTAAAAAGGTGGGGAGTGCGAGTGGATTTTTTTTTTGTGTAAGTCAGGTTTAGATTTTGACGTGACCAGCCGATTGATTGAATCGGGCCCGTCCAACCGCTCGTCTAGCCCAATATGAGGCCAAAGTGGAGTGTTGCAACTGATACCTTTGTTTTCCCTAGGTATCAGTTACTCAGCCACCAGGATCCCTTTCCTAGGCATTACAGGTCGCCACCCATGGCCAACAGGTGGCCCCATTGAGAGGTTTTTACTCTCTGCAGGGGACCAGTCGGTGTATTATGCCCCACCGACGGGGTTGGGTAGTAGGGATAGAAAAAGAAAGGAGAGTGGAAGGGGCGAGCTGTTGCTTGTTTTAAATTTTGCAGAACATAATTAAGTTTTACAAAGGAGAATAGAAAACAAAAACAGAAAATCGATGTAGCTGCATTTCGTCTCAGGAAGCCAATAGAAAGCCTGATCTGGTAGCACCAGGACAATAAAGGAAAAATGTGACTTTACTCTGTGTGTAATCAACATTCAAGCTTTTGAGGAAAATAGTAGCATACAAACATACATATGTAACTCTTCAAAACTTCTGGCCTTGATGGAGGAGAGACTAAAACTAGCTGTTATACTTTCAAATGAGTTGAAATAACAGCAAGGGGAGACTTGATTCCAAATATTTCTCATGCCTTATATCTCCCCTCTTCTGGAAACAGGGTATGATTATGAATATCTCCAGTATCAATCTTTATAAACTGTAAAATTTACTTGATGTATGAAAACCAAAGAAGGGAGATATAACATATGAGAAATATTTGGAATCAAATCTCCCTTGCTGTTATTTCAGATCATTTGAAACTATAGCAGCAAGTTTTAGTCTCCACTCAATCAAGGCCAGAGGTTTTGGGGAAATACCAGATATTTTGTAATTCATATGCAAAACTAGCAAAACAAATGATCCCCATAATGTGCCACCTTAAGGAAAAATGTCACAGCCCACCACATAATTCAGGTCATTACTTTTCCAACGAACCTTCACTTGTTAAATTCTGATCAATACTCACTGAGATTTGGAACTTATATTGCCAAAAAAAGTTGTGTGTGTATATATATTATAAATTGAAATGCTTATATCTTTGGTTCTATAAGACAAAACTACATGAAAATTTGCAAGCTTTTTGAAGATTATAATACTATTTTATGGTTAAAATTTTATAACAATTGGTAAAAAAGTTCCTATATTTTCAAATTAATAAAATATGCCCAAATTTGCCTACGTTTGTATATACAGTGTCCTGCAAGCCAACTTCAGTTTTGTTGCTCCAGTTGTCTCCCCTGTGGCCTTGTCAGGCCACTTAAAACACACACACATAATAAATTTCTTAGTTCTATCACTTCTATTCTAATGCAGGAAATACAACATAATTTGTCTTATTTAAGTTGGCAATTAAACAAAAGAAAAAATACAGAATATGGATATACTTACTCTATGTTTATCATTAGCAAATAAAATGGAAGCTCGATGGAATTTACAAAGAGGATTATTTGGGTCGATAGAAATGGCCTTGTCTAAGGTTTGGAGGGCCATTTCAGATTTTTTGAGGGCATGCTGTACCTGCAAAATAAAATTTGATGCAATCAAAAAAAAATTTTAGGATTTGATGTTTACACAAAAAATATTGCAAAAATATTAAATTCTTGTAACTTTTTACCTGTGAAAATAAACTTTAATGCAATTAAAAATATTAAAGTAAATTTCTAAATAAAGTTTCAGTATTAATTAGTCTTTATATTACAGTTTCAGGTGAGCAAATTACACCCACCCTATCATATCCCACATGAAAGTGCTGCAATCAAGTTGAATACTTACAACGCCAACGTGACAAAGCAAAGCTGGACTTTGGGGATTGATCATTAATGCTTTACTGAAATGCAATTCAGCGAGATTGAATTTTTCTTGTTTATAATAGATCATTCCAACACCATACCTACAAAGAGAAAAAACATCTTGCGTCACAAAGGTATTTTATTAAAAGATACACAACAAAACATAAAAGAAAACAATATTGCTAAGTTAACTTATTCTTTTGTTTTATACAAAATTTTATGATACAAAAGTTTTGTTTTTTTTATTAAGTTTTATTCAATCAAGGAAAGAAATATTGATTTTTATATTTCAAGTGGGAATTTCTTTTTTTCATGATCAAATATGGTTTCATAGTCTGACGGGGTTTCCCTTTGTAAATGACAAACTACTTATAAAGGATATGACTTGTGTCGACACTCTTAAACCCTTGTCACCGACAGAACTGGCAACAAACCTTGGACATGCAGCTGCCACAGCAGAGAACCACACGCAATCAAATATGCCAGCTTTCGACAGATTTACACTTCAAATGATTGCTATGAAGACGAATGAAGCGATAAGCCAAGTCATGTGCAATTTCATCAACAATTTGGGACTGTTTACGATGCAAAACTCCGGGGACCAACATGAATTGACTTGGTTTTATGAGTGCCTCTCAAATGTCACTATTCATGAAAGCACTAAGCCTTTTCTCAATCTGCCAAGCCACCAGGATATCCAATGAAACTTTCTGATACTTGCATGTTGAGTCATTTCTCCTTGTAAACACCCCGGATATCTTAGCATTAAGTGAAACTAACCTTCACTCCTCCATTCCCTCTAACCACTTTAACATGCCTGGTTATCTCCCACTCTACCGTAAGGACTCGGACAGACATATGCATGGACTTGGAGTCTATATTCGAAACACCCTCCCCCTAACTAGAGAAATAAAACTAGAATCAGAGGGCCAGGCCTTTATGTGCTTCAGACTAAATAAGCAACACAATATTAGCTACTTGTATTTTCTCTACTGCTCTCCCTCAAACCAGGACTGCACCTAATAAACAAAGTCTCTGATAGCATAGATATAGCACTCTCCCTCGATACTAGCACACAAATACATGTATTTGGTGACTTCAATGTCGACCACAGTAACTGGCAGGATTCTCAAATCACAGACGTAGCTGGTAGCGCAACTCATAGCTTCTCTATATCTCATTCCCTATCTCAGTTGGTTACATTTCTGACACGTTTCCCAGACCAGCAAGATCAACATGCCTCACTTCTAGATCTCTTTCTGACAACGGTTCCCAATGACTGTACAACAAATGCCCACAGCCCACTCGGGAATGCTGATCATGCTGTGATAATGGTAGAAATCAGCCTAAATTCTTGCCCTAAAACTGAAGACCCACTACTCAAAACAACGAGGTATTACAAAAAGGCTGATTGGGAAGCCATCAGGGAGCTCATCAGAGATGCCCCATGGCAAAATATCTTTACTCTTCCAGCGGAACAGTGTGCAAATGAGACAACTGAATGGTTCAAAACGGCTATTGAAGCACATGTTCCCGCACGGAAATACTATAGCAAGCCCCACTCTCCCCAATGGTTTACTTCTGCTTGTGCAGCTGCCATTTGTCAAAGGCAGCATGCGTTCCGCAGATTCAACCGACATAAGTCCAGCTCAAATAAACAGAAGTTTATAGAAGCTAGAAATAATTGTAAGAGAGTGATAAACACAGCTAAGACAGATTACTCTGAAACCACCAGAAAGCGCATCGAAGCACAGAAATTAACACCCGGGATTTTTGGAAAATCTACAACAGCGTAGTTAATAATGGACAGTCAATTATTCCCCCATTAACAAACAATCATGAGGTTGCTTGCACGGCAACTGACAAGGCTAATCTGCTTGCCAGTCGGTTTGCTTCAAACTCCACACTGAACTCGGTACACCACTCACTCCCTGATTTTCCTCTGCGAACAGACGCCACACTTGACGACTT
This sequence comes from Euprymna scolopes, assembly GCF_053919585.1. Taxonomy (NCBI): domain Eukaryota; kingdom Metazoa; phylum Mollusca; class Cephalopoda; order Sepiida; family Sepiolidae; genus Euprymna; species Euprymna scolopes. The sequence goes on along the minus strand of NC_136491.1, from coordinate 8,198,776 downwards.
GAAAATCACCCCTTCTCAGGTACATGCTATTATAAAAAACCTAGACACCTCAAAAGCGTGTGGACCAGATCTCATCCCGGCTGTGCTATTAAAAAAATGCTCTGCCGAGGTTGCTCCAGTTCTGTCCAAACTTTACAATAAATGCCTTAACGAATCTTGTTTTCCCGACTGCTGGAAAACCGCCACTGTGGTACCAGTCTTCAAGAATTCTGGTGAAAGAACTGACCCACTAAATTATCGCCCCATTAACCTCCTCCCGCTTTTCGCCAAAATATTTGAGTCCTTAGTTAATCAAGCCCTAGTCCAGCACCTAACAGCTGCTAAACTCCTGACTGACAAACAATATGGATTCAGGCAAGCCCGTTCAACAGCAGATATCTTAACTGTAGTTTCTGAACGTATATACCGTTCATTGGATAAAACAGGGGAGGGTAGAGTGGTGGCCCTTCATATATCTAAGGCTTTTGACAGGGTATGGCACGATGGTCTTCTAAGGAAAATTAGATCATATGGAATCACTGGAAGAATTCATAATGTAATTAAATCCTTCTTAAGTAATAGAAAAATCAAAGTTGTCCTCGACGGACATACATCCAAACAATATGACATAAATGCGGGAGTACCTCAGGGGTCTATCCTTGGACCTCTATTATTCCTGATATTCATAAACGACCTCCCTGATAATATTGTTTCGGAGATGTGTATATTTGCCGATGACACCACTCTCTATAACAGATATGAGGGGAAAACAAATGAACACATATCCAAGGAAATGGCAGAAACACTAGAGGATGACCTCCAATTAGTAGTGGAATGGGGACAAAAATGGTTGGTCACATTCAATGCTGCTAAGACTAAGCTTGTTTCCTTCAATAACTACAAGAAACCTTCTCTACCACCAATAGCAATGGCCAAGAACACATTGCCTGAAAGTACTTCCTTTAAACTCCTCGGCCTAACGTTTACAGGGAATATGAACTGGAATAGATACATTGAGAGCATTGCCAAGGCTGCTGCAAGGAAGGTTGGCTCCCTCTACCGTGCTAGAAAACTACTTACGCCTGCCAGTATCCTATACTTCTATAAGGCAACTATTCGCCCATGTATGGAGTACTGTTGTCACATCTGGGCTGGTGCATCTGCTGCTTGTCTCTCGCTCCTGGACAGGGTTCAAAAGAGAGTCACCAACCTGATAGGTCCTGAACTGTCATCTAGGCTTCAACCTCTGTCCCATCGACGAGATGTTGCATCCCTCTGCCTGTTCTACAAATACTTTAATGGTGAATGCTCTGACGAACTGCAAACACTTGTACCTCCTCGACGTAACTACCCCCGACAAACCCGACAAGCTACTAAGTCTCATCCCTTTACAGTAGAGATCCCTAGGTGCAAGAAAGCCTTTTACTCCAATAGTTTCTTCCCCAGAACTGCGGGTCTTTGGAACTCCCTTCCGGGATTCTGCTTTCCCAACTGCACTGATATGCAGAAGTTCAAGTGTAATGTTAACAAACATCTTTCTACTCTTCTCCCTTCATAATGACCTCGCTAATTAATTCCCTAATAGTAGCCCCCTGCTTCAAAGTGGCACTGTGCCTTGTTTGGGGTGAGAATTGAATAAAAAAAAAAATTTTTTTTTAAATGTTGGTTTCATGAAGAGGCATTTTATTGTCATTTGCTATCCGATTTTTATCTTCATTTTTATTTTTCATTATTTAATTTTTGTTGTTATATTGCTGAAATGCTATTGCGGTCTGACATTTTCCCATTTTGATCAGTAGTTTTTGACTTTGTTTTAGTGTTGATAATTTTAACATTATTCAAAAGTTTACTTTGTTAAAAAAAAACAAATATAACATTGATCCAGTAAGTTATGAATTGTCTAGTATAAAAGTTTATGGATATAAGTTTGTTTAAAGGCAGTAGTAGCAGCTATAACTTGAGATTTTGAAACATTCTGGACACACACTTTAAAATGATACTTATATGTTGGTTTCGGGAAGGATAATTTTTATCAATTATTTGCCTCCCCATTTTTTCTCAATTTTTTTTTAGTCAACTATCATTACATTTGTTTTTTTTAATCAACTATTATTATATTTTTGTTTTTTTTAATCAACTATTATTACATTTGTTTTTGTTTTTTTTAGTCAACTATTATTACATTTTTGTTTTTTTTAGTCAACTATTATTATATTTTTGTTTTTTTTAGTCAACTATTATTATATTTTTGTTTTTTTTAGTCAACTATTATTACATTTTTGTTTTTTTTAGTCAACTATTATTACATTTTTGTTTTTTTTAATCAACTATTATTACATTTGTTTTTGTTTTTTTTAGTCAACTATTATTACATTTTTGTTTTTTTTAGTCAACTATTATTACATTTTTGTTTTTTTTAGTCAACTATTATTACATTTTTGTTTTTTTTAGTCAACTATTATTACATTTTTTTTTTTTTTTAATCAACTATTATTACATTTTTGTTTTTTTTTAATCAACTATTATTACATTTTTGTTTTTTTAATCAACTATTATTACATTTTTGTTTTTTTAATCAACTATTATTACATTTTTGTTTTTTTAATCAACTATTATTACATTTTTGTTTTTTTTTAATCAACTATTATTACATTTTTGTTTTTTTTTTAATCAACTATTATTACATTTTTGTTTTTCTTTTAATCAACTATTATTACATTTTTGTTTTTTTTTTAATCAACTATTATTACATTTTTGTTTTTTTTTAATCAACTATTATTACATTTTTGTTTTTTTTAGTCAACTATTATTACATTTTTGTTTTTTTTAGTCAACTATTATTACATTTTTGTTTTTTTTTAATCAACTATTATTACATTTTTGTTTTTTTTTAATCAACTATTATTACATTTTTGTTTTTCTTTTAATCAACTATTATTACATTTGTTTTTTTTTAATCAACTATTATTACATTTTTGTTTTTTTTAATCAACTATTACATTTGTTTTTGTTTTTTTAGTCAACTATTATTACATTTTTGTTTTTTTTAATCAACTATTACATTTGTTTTTGTTTTTTTAGTCAACTATTATTACATTTTTGTTTTTTTTAGTCAACTATTATTACATTTTTGTTTTTTTTAGTCAACTATTATTACATTTTTGTTTTTTTTAATCAACTATTATTACATTTGTTTTTTTTTAATCAACTATTATAACATTTTTGTTTTTTTTTAATCAACTATTATTACATTTGTTTTTGTTTTTTTTAGTCAACTATTATTACATTTTTGTTTTTTTTTAATCAACTATTATTACATTTTTGTTTTTTTAGTCAACTATTATTACATTTGTTTTTTTTAATCAACTATTATTACATTTGTTTTTTTTAGTCGACTATTATTACATTTTTGTTTTTTTTAATCAACTATTATTACATTTTGTTTTTTTTAATCAACTATTATTACATTTTGTTTTTTTTAATCAACTATTATTACATTTTGTTTTTTTAATAAACTATTATTACATTGTTTTTTTTAATCAACTATTATTACATTTTGTTTTTTTAATAAACTATTATTAAATTTTGTTTTTTTAATAAACTATTATTACATTTTTGTTTTTTTTTAATCAACTATTATTACATTTTTGTTTTTTTTTAATCAACTATTATTACATTTTGTTTTTTTTAATCAACTATTATTACATTTTTGTTTTTTTTAATCAACTATTATTACATTTTTGTTTTTTTTTAATCAACTATTATTACATTTTTGTTTTTTTTTAATCAACTATTATTACATTTTTGTTTTTTTTTAATCAACTATTATTACATTTTTGTTTTTTTTTAATCAACTATTATTACATTTTTGTTTTTTTCAATCAACTATTATTACATTTTTGTTTTTTTTAATCAACTATTATTACATTTTTGTTTTTTTTAGGCAACTATTATTACTTTTGTTTTTGTTTTTTTTAGTCAACTATTATTACATTTGTGTTTTTTTTAATCAACTATTATTACATTTTTGTTTTTTTTAGTCAACTATTATTACATTTTTGTTTTTTTTAATCAACTATTATTACATTTTTGTTTTTTTTAATCAACTATTATTACATTTGTTTTTGTTTTTTTTAGTCAACTATTATTACATTTTTGTTTTTTTTAGTCAACTATTATTACATTTTTGTTTTTTTTAATCAACTATTATTACATTTTTGTTTTTTTTAATCAACTATTATTACATTTTTGTTTTTTTTAATCAACTATTATTACATTTTTGTTTTTTTTTAATCAACTATTATTACATTTTTGTTGTTTTTTTAATCAACTATTATTACATTTTTGTTTTTCTTTTAATCAACTATTATTACATGTTTTTTTTTTAATCAACTATTATAACATTTTTGTTTTTTTTAATCAACTATTACATTTGTTTTTGTTTTTTTAGTCAACTATTATTACATTTGTTTTTGTTTTTTTTTAATCAACTATTATTACATTTGTTTTTGTTTTTTTTAGTCAACTATTATTACATTTTTGTTTTTTTAGTCAACTATTATTACATTTGTTTTTTTAGTCAACTATTATTACATTTGTTTTTTTTAGTCAACTATTATTACATTTTTGTTTTTTTTAATCAACTATTATTACATTTTTGTTTTTTTTAATCAACTATTATTACATTTTTGTTTTTTTTTAATCAACTATTATTACATTTTTGTTTTTTTTTAATCAACTATTATTACATTTTTGTTTTTTTTTAATCAACTATTATTACATTTTTTTTTTTTTTAATCAACTATTATTACTTTTGTTTTTGTTTTTTTTAGTCAACTATTATTACATTTTTGTTTTTTTTAGTCAACTATTATTACATTTTTGTTTTTTTAGTCAACTATTATTACATTTTTGTTTTTTTTAATCAACTATTATTACATTTTTGTTTTTTTTAGGCAACTATTATTACATTTTTGTTTTTTTTAGTCAACTATTATTACATTTTTGTTTTTTTTAGTCAACTATTATTACATTTTTGTTTTTTTTAGTCAACTATTATTACATTTTTGTTTTTTTTAGTCAACTATTATTACATTTTGTTTTTTTAATCAACTATTATTACATTGTTTTTTTAATCAACTATTATTACATTTTTGTTTTTTTTAATCAACTATTATTACATTTTTTTTTTTTTTTTAGTCAACTATTATTACATTTTTTTTAATCAACTATTACATTTTTTTTAGTTAATTATTACATTTTTTTAATTATTACATTTTTTTAGTCAATTATTACATTTTTTTAGTCAATTATTACATTTTTTTAGTCAATTATTACATTTTTTTAGTCAATTATTACATTTTTTTAGTCAATTATTACATTTTTTTTAGTCAATTATTACATTTTTTTTAGTCAATTATTACATTTTTTTTAGTCAATTATTACATTTTTTTAGTCAATTATTACATTTTTTAGTCAATTATTACATTTTTTTAGTCAATTATTACATTTTTTAGTCAATTATTACATTTTTTTAGTCAATTATTACATTTTTTTAGTCAATTATTACATTTTTTTACATTCCTAAAATGCTATTGATGTTCGACATTTTCTCATTTTTGATTAATAGTTGTCTTTGTTATTTACTTTTCAACATATGTAATTTTAACAGTAATCAAAAGTTTTATTTGTTAAAGACATTTTTTTCCATTCCCAAGAATAGGGTTTTAACAAGTTAAAAATTTACTTTCACCATGTTTGTGCAAAAAATTTTTTTTAATCCAAGGCATTTTTATTGAGAAAAGTGCAAACAAATAAATGGATGAACAGTTTGGGAGCAACCAGGATTATCTCGTTCTTGCAAAAATTTACTTTCATTATTACTCGTGTTTGTACAAAATTTCCAAACCATTCAAGGCATGGTTATTGAGAAAAGTGTGAACGAACGAATAGGAGTAAAATATTAAGTCCAATCCTTTTCTAAGTGCGTTTTATTATATAACAGTTTCAAATTGAAAGTAATTCCTATAACATTTAATGAATGCAAATAAAATATTCTCTGAATCAAGTATAAAGATTTAAGCAAAAAAAAAAAAAAAATCCCAAGTGAGACAAAAAAGTTATGGAGATCCAAAAACGGCGGAGAATATGTCACATGATTGATGTAAACAAAAATATTAAATACAGGTTTAGAAATAATGCAATATTTACCATGCATTGTAATGTCTTGGATCCACTCTGATTGAATTACGGAAACTGGATAACCCTTTCTCAAATTCCTCGGTAAAGACAAATTCATGGCCCAATAAAGTATAGGCATAGGCAAAATTGGGGTCAACCTAAAGAAAAGAAATTTTAATAACGTTTAAACATTTGGTGACGATGAATTCATATTTGGCAGCTAAGGGTAGGTTGTCATAACAATAGGAAACATGTTAATGTATAGGAGTTTTGTCATAGCATTTCTCAGCAGAGTGCGTAGAAGAAAACAATAAAACCCAATCGGAATCATTGTTTATACAATCACATGAAATTAGATTAAACAATTTATATAACTTTACAAATGAAAAACAATAATTCAAATGGTTTTTGTTATATTGTGAATTTCAATATAAGGAAAATAATGCAAGGTGGAATAATTATACAAACATACATTGGGGAAATGCAATCAAATAGTACAAAACAAGACAGAGTCTAATATTACATATAATATTGTTACAAAATCAAGACAACAAAATATAAAGTAATAACATCATATGGTGTATTTTATGTTCTTTTATATTTTGTTGTTTTGACTTTGTAAAAACATTATATGAATGCTGGGAATATGAAAACCGATAATCATGAAGCCTAATTGAATCAATTAAAATTGACTTTGATTTTATTGGTATATGAACATTACTGAATTTTAATATATATAAAAATTTTGGTAAAAAAATTATATATATATATATATATATATATATATATATATAATCTCCAAGTCTGTAGGTAAGTATGAAAAGGATTCCACTTACAAAGCGCATGTGGTGCTCCTTTCTTCCATCTGTGTGTTAAACTCTTCCTTTTTTCTATCTTTTTTTCTGCCATCATCTCTCATGACTAGTTAATGATTGTTAGTATTAGAGGGGTGCTAGAATTTTCCATTTTACATCATCTCCCAAGTTAAATTCTTCCATAAAATTTTGCTAACATAAACATTCATTCCTTTTACTGCTCAAAATTTGAAATGGTGTATTTTTAGTTTTTGGAGAATCTGCAATTTTTGAAGCTGATGCAAACTCCATCAGTACTTCATTGTTAATCTGGAAAGTCTCTTCTAACACTTCTATTCATAATTCCATATTGTTTTCGATTGTTTCCATGTATCGGGGATCTCAATTGATTTACGACTTTTATGGAAAAATGTATTTCCTTATATTACACAGACCATTTTCCCAATTCTTTTTGAGACTATACTTCCAGAAAACACTTTCCTGTCCAACAGTTCCTTCAGAAAAAAAAAAAAAAAACTATCGCATTACTAATATTTTATACTTTGCATCATCTTTAGTAAAAAAAATTTATTATGTGTTAATATCCTATCGAATACTGAACATATCTTTCTTTCAATCATTAATTTTATCCGGTGATAAATTTGCATTAGAATTTTGATTTGATGTTATCCTATAAATCGTTAGGATTTTTTTAATACTTTTTCTTACGTTTTATATTGTCATTCTTTTTCAATGCTCTTTTGAAGATGTCAGCAAATTTTTTCGAGCAATCCTTTAGACCTAGGGTTGTACTTTAGTGTCGTAACATATTCAGTTACCAACAACTCACAGTAGTTCTTAAATTCATGTCCTATAAACATTGTACTATTGTCGTTTAGAATTGTAGTTAGTACTCCAAAACGACTAAATACTTTGTCTAACGCCTTTATATGTCATTTGATGATAAAATATTCAAGGCTAAAATCTGTTACCAACTTCCTTTCTCTATTTTTCTTTCCATCATTTCTCACGATAAGCTAAATACTATTAGAGGGGTGCCAGGTTGTTCTATTATAACAGCTTTTTAAGAAGTGTGACTTACTTGAATAGATCGCTGAAAAAATTTGATCGCAGTGTCATGTTCTTTCTGCAAACTAAAGCAATTCCCTGTTGCACACCAAGCCTGAAATTAAATCAAGATACATTCACAACATGAGATATATATATCAGATTATAAAAACTTTAAAACACTCTTCTTAGATCTAAAATATAAATATTTTAAGGAAAAGGCACAGGCTGGAAGATGAGATTTGTAAAAATAACCTAACACATTTTTACAATTCATTTGATCTAAATGAATAGTATAAATAAATATGGAGGACTATAAGAAGGCTACAGCAATGCAGAGAATGAGGTATTGAAGTGATGTGATGTATGAACAAAAAGACAAACAAAAGTTCCGTTTTTACAATATTTTCCCCTTTTTTTAACGATATTCTTTTCGATTGATTGATTGATTGGTTTTACGGCATATCAACCTATGTGGTCATTTAATGCCGGAGTCCTTTGTTTTTTTTTTTAACTTTTTTTTTATTTGGGGGGGGGGTGACTTTTTCAGCCTTTCCTCCCTTTTTTTTTGAAATTGAACTAAGAAATTAAATGTTGTATTTATACATGGATGTGTATATTTGGGTGACTTTAAATTTCCTTAAATTTTCTTATATAAATTTACTTTCCTTAGGTATGCTAGAATATTTGCTGAGTTGACCTTTTCAAAAAGGTCTTCCATATTGCTTTCTGTATAATATAATTTTCTAGTTGGGGCAAGGTCATCACACCCAACTAGGATATGTTTTACTGTGAGTGTCTCCTGGCATGAGATGCACTCTGGCACCGATTCTCCATTTAGTATATAAGAATGAGTAAAGTTGGTGTGTCCTATGCGCAGCCGAGTCAGTATCACATCTTCTCGGCGTGATCTCTTGATGTCCGGACATCGTTCCTTAAGTTCAGGTTTGATTGAGTATAATTTATTCCCCTCTTGCTGACTCCACCGCAGTTGCCATTTTTCCTGTATGTATGCTTTTATCTGGGGTCTAAGATCAGTATGTGGAATCTTAAAATTGTCAGTTGGAAGGTGAGAAGATCTTTTTGCAGCTGTATCTGCTCTGTCATTGCCTTTGATCCCCACATGGCTGGGGATCCAGACAAGAATAATGTTTTTAGTAGTTGAAAGGATATTGATTTTTTTTCTATTAATTTTGTTGTTAGTGGGTTTTCTTGTTTTTGATTTTGTATAGATAATAGGACTGATAGAGAATCTGTGAGAATGATGAAGTTTTTGGTGGTTTCCTCTGAAATTATGTTGAGTGCTAGATCGATAGCTATAGTCTCTGCAGTGAATATAGATGCTTCATTTTGAAGATTTCTCTTCATTGTGGTTTTATGGTATGTTGCTGCACATCCAGTGTGATTGTTGCTTTTAGACCCGTCTGTGTAGATAAAGGTGTAGTCTGAATATTGTAATTTTAAATGTTGAAATTCGTCGTGGTATTCAATAGGGTTTGTGGTAGATTTGGACTTTTTGTTTAGGTTCAGTTTTATTTCTACTTGTTTCATGGTCCATGGGGGTGTTTTAGGCAGTATGAAGTTGTGAATGCTGGAGATTGGAATTTTCGATTCTTCAATGCTTTCCTTCATTCGGAGCCCGAAAGTTTTGATAGTTTTTCTTCTCATGTTAAAGTTCTTCATATTTAGGATAGAAGGTACATTGGTATGCAGGGTTGTTTGGGCAAGACTTCAGTTTCAGTAAATATTGAAGGGCTAACTTTTCTCGCCTTAGATCTAGTGGGGGTTCGTGTGCTTCCGTGTATAGACTGTTCACGGGTGAAGTTCTGTATGCTCCTAGGGCCAATCTTAGGCCAGTATGGTGAATAGGGTCTAGGCTTTTTATATATGATGTTCGGGTTGATCCATATATGAAACAACCGTAGTCTAGCTTTGAGCGGACTAGTGCTCTGTAAAGTTTAAGGAGTGTTTCCCTGTCTGCACCCCAATCGGTATGTGCTACCACTCTCAAAAGATTTACAGCTTTGTTACATTTTTTTTTTCAGATAGTTTATGTGTGGGATGAATGTTAACTTTTTGTCAAATAAAATCCCTAAGAATTTGTACTGGTCAGTAATGGGTATGGGCATTCCTTCCATGGTTAGGACAGGATCATTATGCATGTTCTTTAGTTTGCAGAAATGCATGCATTTCGTTTTTCTTTTGGAAAATCTAAATCCATTCTCTTCCGTCCATCTCATTACTTTGTTTAAGCACAATTGAAGCTTCCTTTCTATTATAGATATATATCTAGATCTACAGCATATTAGGAAGTCATCCACATATAGGGAGCAATCTACCCCAGGGTTAAGGTTTTTTACAATGTTGTTAATTCGGATACTGAACAGGGTCACTGACAGTATACTCCCTTGAGGTACTCCATTCTCTTGTTCTTTCAAGTCCGAGAGAGCTGTGCCAACCTTTATTCTGAAGCGTCTATTTTTTTTAAAATTTTCAATAAAAATTGGCATTCTGCCTTTTAGTCCAAGCGCCTTCAGATCCCTTGTAACACCGTACTTCCACACAGTATCGTAGGCTTTTTCCATGTCAAAAAACACTGCTGTTAAATGTTCCTTCCTTACAAAGGCTTCTCTGATGAAGGTTTCAAGTCTGACTATGTGGTCTATTGAACTTCGGTTTTTCCTGAATCCTGTTTGAAATTCTGTAATAAGATTCTCTGTTTCCAGGAACCAGATTAGTCTTTTGTTTATAATCCTTTCCATGGTCTTACAAATGCAGCTTGTTAGAGCTATTGGCCTGAAATTCAATGGATCTGAGATGTTACTTGATTGGGATTGGATGTTTGAGTTTTCAGATTTGGGGATTGGTATTATTGTGGCCTCTTTCCAGGTCTCGGGTACGTTTCCACTGGACCATATAATATTGAAAATTTCAAGTAGGTATTTCATTGAGGTTTCTGGAAGTTTTTTGAGGATTTCATATGGAATTTCATCGGGCCCTGTAGCTGTGTCATGGGATTTGGTTAGCGATTCTTTTAATTCAGGCAAGGTAAGAGGTTGGTTATATTTTTCAGTATTTTGTGATTTAAATAGAATTTTCTTTTTCTCTTCCTTTTCTCTAATCTTTTTGAATTTCTCTGTCACATGATGAAATTTTTGATAAATTATCTGCCAGGTTATTGGAAATGTCTTTTTGATCGGTGTATATTTTGTTGCCTTTAGAGATGTGGGATATTGGTGTACTACTACATTTTCCTTCTATTTTCCTCATCATGTTCCAAACTGTTTTCGCCTTGGTATTCACATTAATTTTGGATATATAATTTCTCCAAGTTGTTCTTTTGGATTCCTTTATGATTCGTCTGGCTTTTGCTCTGTTGTTTTTGAAGAAATCCAGATTTTCGCTTGTTGGATACTTTTCGAATTTTCTCAAGGCAGCTCGTCGAGCTCTGAGTGCTTTTCTGCATTCTTTTGTGAACCAAGGTTTGTTGTGATTGTTGGTTTTGGTTGTTTTCGGTATGGTATTATTTGCTATGTTTGTCAGTGTTTTAATGAAGTAGTTCAAATGGTCATCTTCATCATTCTTTTCGATAATTAATTGGTTTTTGCACTGTTCCTGGAAGTCTTCCCAATCCGCTTTATGTAGGTTCCATTTGGGTGTTTTTTGTTCAGTGCTAGTACTTAGACTTTCCAGGATGATTGGGAAATGATCACTCCCACAGGTGTCATTGTGTACTTTCCAGTCATAGTCCATATATATGGAAGGATCACATAAGGTAAGGTCAATGGCGGTGAAAGTACCTGTTGCTGGATACATATAGGTGTAGTTTTGATTATTAAGGAGGCATAGATTATTTTTATTTATTATGTTTTCTATTTCTTTTCCTTCTTTATTTGTTTCTTTACTTCCCCATATTACATTGTGACTGTTGAGATCTCCTAGTAGAAAAAAGGGTTTAGGGAGTTGTTTTATTAATTGAGTTATCTCAGTTTCATTGATTGTATCTTTTGGAGGGATGTATATTGAGCAAAGTGTTATAGTTCTATGTAGAGTCACTGAAACTGCAATTGCTTGCAAGTTTGTGTTTATATTTATTTGTCTTTGAGGGACTTCATTCTTCACGAGTATTGATGTGCCTCCAGAAGCTCTGTCCGTATCTTTATTTATGTAGTTGTAAGATGTGTAGTGTTTTATGTTGATGGTATTATTTTCTTTCAGAAAGGTCTCCTGTAGACAGACAAGTGCTGGGCTCATATTTGTTATTAATAATGTGAGTTCATTTTGGTTTGCTTTTATCCCTCTGATATTCCATTGTAATATTTTGTTCATCATTTGGAATTGTGTTCAACTTCCATCGTCTCCAATCCCTCAAATCTATTTTCTGTCAGAGTCCCTGTTCGAGATATAGATCGGGATCTTTCTTTTCCTGTTTTTGTTTGTTTTTTTTTTTTGTCTGGGGGGATTTTTGATTCTTTTCTGGCTTGTGATGTGTTTGATGGTTGTTCGGTCGTTTTTGTAGAAATGGTTTGTGGTTTTGTTTCTTTTTGTGGTTCAGTAGTGTCTTTACTTAATATTATCCTTGGATTGGTTGCAGACATTGCACTATTCATTTTCCTCATTTCTTCTAATAGTTCTTTCATTTCCTTTATTAGTTTGCTTAGGACATCAATTTTCTTGTCAGTTGTATCCGTTACATGTATATGACCATTTTGATTGTTGATTGGAGTAGTTTTTTTAGTTGCATCTGCATATGTTTTAGTTTCGATGATTTTCCTGGCCTCTGGGTAGGATATATTTTTTATATGTTTTAGTTTGGTCACTTCTTTTTCTCTTTTCCATATTTCGCAATATCTAGAGCCAGCGCCATGGTTTCCCAGGCAGTTGGCACACTTGAAATCTTTTCTGCAGTCAATGTGTGGGCCGCTTTCTCCACATCTTCCACACACTGGTAATCGTGTGCACCGATCTTGATGGTGTCCAAACTTCTGGCACTTGAAGCATTGGAGGGGGTTTGGAATATAAATTTCTACATTTATTTTCATATATCCAACTTTCACTTCTTTGGGTATGGTGAGGGAATCAAAAGTTAGTATATATGTATTGGTATCGATTTTCTCACTGTTTTTTTTTTTATTTGAACTCTGCGAACATCTAACACATTCTGTTTCTGTAAGTTTGTCCTGATTTCCTCCAAGGGACAAAGTGCAAGTTCGTGGCTTTTCACTACTCCTTTGCGGGTATTTAGGGTTGGATGTCTGTAGCATTTGACTTTGATATTTTCAAATAATTTTAGTTTCAATATTTCTTTAGTTTGTTCTTCGTTATGGGTTTCTATTAGTAGGCTGCCGTTAAATTGCTTTTTAATAGACTTTGGTTTTAGAGTTTTAAGATTTTTTTTCAATTTTAAAAGGTGATAGTTTGCTCAAAGGAGTTTCCTCCATTGATTCTATTACTACGAATGTTGAGTTTCTTGGTTTTATCGTCTCTTCGTCAGAGCTACTGATGTCAGAGACATCAGAGTGGGTTCTCTTTGGGTGGTTGGGTGGTTTTTGGGAGGAATAAGCCATATATTTTGTTTTCTTTTTTCGTCATCTTTGTTTCCCACCCACCTCAGAGTCCTATTTGGGAAGATCCTGGGGGGAAACCCATTCGCCCAGCCTCTACAGGGATACAATGATGATATAACCGACTTTGGTGGTATCATAATGATTATCTGTTCTCTCTTGATATTGCTATGGGATCTGTAGCAATCCTGAGGGGTTTACAGCCTCGTCATCGATATTCACACCTAATCGATTGACCCTCAGCCACCGCTTTCCATCATATATTAGGGAGTAGGGTTATTTGTGGGAGAGGGGGGGATGTGTTGTATTAGTAGTGAGTTTTTGGAATGGGCAATATATGGTGGGGCTTGGCGTGACTGGCCGATTGGTCGGATCGGGCCTCTCCGACCGCTCGTCTAATTGAAGTAAGGGCCAAAGTAATGTGTTGCAGTGCCTAAACTTCTATGTATCCTGGTTTAGGTTCGCTCAATCACCAGGATCACGTCCTAAGACTTTACGGGTAGCAACCCACGGCTAACTGGTTGCCCCATTGAGGGATTTTTACCCTCTGCAGAGGGGCAGTCGGTTTGTTCTCATGCCCTACCGACAGGGCAAAAAAATAAATAAATAAATAAATAGATAATTTAATAGAATATATTTGTTTTCTTTTTCTTTCTTTTTTTGTTGTTTCTTTTCCTTTTTAAAATCTGTTTCTATTTAACCCATAGTTGGGACTAACAGGTACTACCACTCCGGGTCAGGGTGGACCTGGGAGCAATGGCAATTAAGAGGTGGCTCCACACTCCCCAAGCCCGTAAGCCGGACCTCACCATTGGATGTAGTTTAAGGTCATATCCAGGACCGGGAGTAAGGTAGGAAAAAATAAAATAAAAAGGGAAGGGAGATAGGCTGTTGTTTTTGTTTTTGGCTTTGCAGAACATAATTAAGTTTTACAAAAAAGATCAGAAAACAAAAAAAATGTCAATGTAGGTGCATTTCGTCTCAGGAAGCCACAGGGCAGCCTGATCTGGTAGCAGCAGGGATATTCTTTTCGTACCTTTCTTTTTGAAAAAGGGATAATATTCTTGAAATATTGAAGACTTTCACCATTCCAGTCATTTCAAACAGTAATTCCATATTTACTGACTTGCATCTATGATTGTTTTGGAAAATATAGATAAGAATACTCACAAGACTTTCTTTTTATTCATTTATTTACAAACTATTTTCCTCATCTTCTATAGTTGCTGTTTCACAATGTTTCAGCCAACTATTCCACCGACCTTCATCAGGTTAACTGCAACAGGATAGGAATTCTGAATCTTCAACTGTATCTTCAGTAATTACTGCCTTCCATAGTTGTCGTCTCACCATGTTTCGAAGATTCAACATTCCTATCCCGTCGCGGTTAACAACCTGATGAAGGCCAGAGGAATAGTTTACCGAAACGTTGTGAAACAAGAATTCCATAAATTAAAATATAGGATTTTGTTTTCGTTCACATCGCTTCAACACCCGGTTCCACCAGAAATGCTTCACGCAAACTACTTTTTATTTTTTTACTATATATATATATATATAAATTATCTTTTATGTTTTCAAAGTATCGAGGTTTTCAGTTCATGGATTATGATGAAAATATTCAAATTTTGAATTTGACAAAATAAAAAGCTTGTACATAAATTATTTCCGTTGGATCGAAACGGCAAAAGACATGCAATAAAATTATTACCATTATCATAACAAAATAAAGAAAAAAGAAAATTGGGAAAGTTTGTTTTTTTTTCCTCCAAAATGAATAGGATAAGGAATTTTGACATTTAAATATAGAATTTGGTTTTATGATGAAGGATTAAAAAAATTTTTTTAAATCCACAGATTATCAAATCAAATGAAAAAAAAATAGTTGTTAATTATGCAATTTGACAAAGAAATATTTCCAGGTCAACAAGCCACGAGTAAAAATCTACTCTCATCCTGACTAATGTTTGTTTGTTTGACCAGCATATCGACCTTCTTTGGGTCATTTAATGCCGTATATAAAATTTTAATTTTTAGATGCTTTTGAAGTTGATTTTCGTTGGATACATTCAAGTAATGTTTTGGTATAGTTTTTTATTTGATGGTATTTATATTTTATGGTAAAGATTTGCTCTTTAGGAAATTTAGAATAGCTTTAAGGTTTTCTTTTTTGAAGAGTTCTTTTGTGGCCTTGTAGTAGTGGTGACGAATTTGTGTGAGATCATAGCAGTCAAGTAAAAAGTGTTTCACCGTATAAGGTTTGTGACATGGTATACATTTGGGAGGTTCTTCACTTTTTAATATGTGGGAGTGAGTTATGTATGCGTGTCCTATCCGGATACATGATTAGACTACTTCTTTACGTGATTTCCTGGTATCTAGTAGGTTTTGGGGTTTTTTTTTTTTTTTTTTTTTTTTTTAAGTATAGGCATAATTCGGAAGAGTTTGTTGTTTTGGCAATTGTTCTGATTTTCTTGGCATTTCTTTAGCTCACAATGTAAAAAAACAAAAAAAACAATTGACATTGTAGTTTGAATATGGGACCTTTATGTCGCTTATTTGAAGTATTTTTGGTCGCCATGTCAGCTTTTTTAAGTGACTAGGAATTCAACAACAGAAGAAAGTTCTGTATTGTATGATAGAATGGATCTTTTGTAACAGTTTGATTAGTAAGGCATTGTTTAGTTTTTGAGTTTTTAATTATTATAGTACTGATAATGAATCTACAAATATTATGAATTTCTTGGCATTTTCGTTGGTGATAATGTCTACAGCCAAGTTTATGGCTGTAAATCCTACACTATAGATTGAGGAGTTATTTGGTAACCTTTTCTGTCGAATAGTCTTTTCTGAAATAGCGGCACATCCCACTTTGTTTTGATTGATTTGATAAAATTATCCTGGAAATCTGTTCTGGCAAAAAGTTTAGCCTATCAACAGCTCCATGGTCATTTCAAGCCAAAGAAATGAGGTGTTTTTATTATTGTTTTTTGGGGGGAGGGGGGGGGCAGTCTTAATAGAATAGGTATTCTTTAATTTTCAGTATATCAAGGTGAGTTTGGAGGAGTTTTGTAAAGGATTGGAGTTGAAATTTTTTTTTGGAAAAGTAGATTTATATTTTGGAAAAAAGTTACTTGTTTCAAGTATTTAGGATTTTTTTTTTTTTCATTTATATTTTCGAAGAGATCTTTATGCTGTGATGTTTTTGGTGTAAGGGGGCTAAGTCAATGCAGTTTATTAGGAAATGTTTAACTGTAATTTTCTTAGCAGGGAAAGCATTCTGGTGGGTTTTCTTTGATCTTTGGAACCATCCATGTAAATGTGTGTCCAGTTTGAGTAAGAATCTAGAATGTTTAGTTTTTCTCTATTACTCTGACTAATGTTTGTACAAAATTTTTTTTTTTAAATTCAAGGAGTGATTATTGAGAAAAGTACAAACAGACGATTTGGGGGCAATTTTACCTCTATAATGGGTCCTAGGGGAACAACCAGAGTTATCCCAGAAAATCCATTCTGGCAAAAATTTACTTCTACCATGACTAATGTTCGTGCAAAATATCAAAAAAAAAAAAAAAAAAAAAAAATCCAAGACAGTTATTGAGAAAAGTGAGAACAAACGAACAGGAGTGAATTACTCTGTCCAATCTCTCCTTTGTCGGGGGGACTAGAAAAAAAAAAAAAAAAAAGGATTAAACAGAAACAATATTTGTATATTCTGAAACACTTGCTTAATATTTTGCTATGAGCTTTAATAAATCATCTTCATGATATTAATAAGATTTAATTCAAAGTTACCAAATTGTTTCCTATCAACATTATACATAAACTTTTGTTTAAAACAAACTTCCATGGAGAAAAAAAAAAATTTTGTAAAGAATCATAAAAAAAATTTGCCATTTTACCTCTGGGGCATTTTTATTCATATCCGTTAATTCCTGTGCTAACGCAGACAATTCAACTTCTCGTTGCAATTGCCACAAAGCAGTGCTGTACAGATCCATGCCTTCCATATGATACGGTTCCAATTCACGCAATTCAGCAAAAATTTTCTCAGCCTAAAAACAAAAAAAAAAACTTAATTATAACACATGAGGACAATGATAAAAAAAATATTTTTTTTAAATATATTTTTCTGTCCTCGGTCAGTAAAGAGGAAATCCTTTTATACTGGAATAATTTTAATTTTTGTTTCAATCCAAAGTGCCATTTTTAGGAAAGATTTCCACAGATTAGAAAACCTTGTATCTAGCTCTGCCAGCATAGGGAGGAAAATAAATAGGAATACATATAATTGTAACAAATATTTTTAAAAAATATACATATAATTGTAACAAATATTTTGTTAAAAAAATACATATTGTAACAAATATTTTTTTTAAAAATACATAATTGTAACAAATATTTTTTAAAAATACACAATTGTAACAAATATTTTGTTAAAATATACATATAATTGTAACAAATATTTTAAAAAAATATACATATAATTGTAACAAATATTTTTAAAAAATATACATATAATAGTAACAAATATTTTTTTTTAAAATACATATAATTGTAACAAATATTTTTTTAAAAATACACAATTGTAACAAATATTTTGTTAAAAAAATACACATAATTGTAAAAAATATTGTTAACAAAATACACATAATTGTAAAAAATATTGTTAACAAAATACACATAATTGTATCAAATATTGTTAACAAAATACACATAATTGTATCAAATATTGTTAAAATACACATAATTGTATCAAATATTGTTAACAAAATACACATAATTGTATCAAATATTGTTAACAAAATACACATAATTGTATCAAATATTGTTAACAAAATACACATAATTTTAACAAATATTTTGTTAAAAAAATACATATAATTGTAACATATTTTGTTAAAAAAATACATAATTGTAACAAATATTTTGTTAAAAAAAATACATATTGTAACAAATATTTTGTTAAAAAAAATAATTGTAACAAATATTTTGTTAAAAAAAATACACAATTGTAACAAATATTTTGTTAAAAAATATAATTGTAACAAATATTTTGTTAAAAAATATAATTGTAACAAATATTTTGTTAAAAAAAATACATATAATTGTAACATATTTTGTTAAAAAAAATACACATAATTGTAACAAATATTTTGTTAAAAAAAATTTAAAAAAAAAAAAAAATTTTATTTGCACAATGAAAATTGAACGATTTCAAACATAACTAAGAATCATTTTTTTGTTAGTTTTTGATTTTATTAAATTCTATTTCCATCCCCAGTCACCTTTTATATTTTTTATTTCTTTTTCCAACCAGTTCACAGGCACGGAAATACAAAATCAAAGAACTTGCAAAGTGTGGACTTCATCCATCAATGCAAACATGTTTAAATTTACTAATTCATTTATAACTAATTCAACTCTACACTGCCAAAATAATCAGTTTCCTTTCACATCTTTTAATGAATTCTTGTAATGATTTCCAATGTTGGGGGACCAGACAAAGGCTCATAATAAAAAAAAAATTTTTTTTTTTTATTAAGTGCAAAAGAAAAACAATTTTTTTTTCTTTTTTAATATTTTCATATTTAACTTTATAATTTAGTAATGATCAATTGTTTTTTCAGTATATTTTTGCCTGACAAAATTAAATTTTAAAATTTTTTTGAAACTTGTAAACTGCATTCTTTTAAAGGTTACTTAGCAAATCTATGCAAAGTTTTGTTTTTTGTTTTTTTAACACATACATAAATAGCCTTCACTCCAGATGGGTTGAACTGTTTTCCTCCAATGGAGGAAGTATCATAGAAATATCAAATTCACAAGCGATCCCGAGTCACATGTATATTTCAGTCAGAGGAAATCAGGAACACACAGTTTTTGCATGCAGGTGTTGATGTCCTTCTGCATACAGTGCTTGGTATTCCCAAATAGTCACTCATCTGGTACTGGACAAGGCCCAACATTGCTTAACGTTAGTGATCTAACAAGAACCACTGTGTCAATATGATTATGCTATATATATATATATATATATATATATATATATATATATTACAGGAAGCGATTTTGATGTTATGTTGTATGGTAAAAATGGCACAAAGTAAAAACTGGAGTGTGCAGGACTCAGCTCTTTCCTCTACAGTTTTAAATAAGGTTTAAATTTCTCCAATATTTTCTTATTTTCCAAATTTTTTCAGATGAGGATTAATAATTCATACTATTTGGACAACTGTTTACACCTCAAAAATATTTAGAATTAATGATTCCAATATTGTTTGTTTGTTTGTTTGCATATCAACTTCGGTCACTTAATGCTGTATACAAGATTTAAATTTTTTATACTTTTAGAGTCGATTTTCGCTGGGTATATTCGGCCAATGTTTTGGTATAGTTTTTTTATTTGATGGTTTTTATATTTTATGGTAAAGATCTGTTTGTTTTAAGAAATTAAGAATGGTTTTAGGGTTTGTTTGTTTTTTTTTCAAAAAGTTCTTAAGTTTGTAGCCTTGTAGTAGTGTTGATGAATTTGTGTGAAGCCATAGCAGTCAAGTGTTTCACTGTATAAGGTTTGTGACATGGTATACATTGGAGAGGTTCTTCGCTTTTTAGTATGTGGCAGTGAGTTATGTATGTGTGTCCTATCCAGATACGTGATAAGACTACTTCTTTAAATTATTTTCTGGTATCTAATAGGTTTGTTTGTATCTAGAAGGTTTTGTTTTTTTTAAGTATAGGAGTAATTTGGAAGAGTTTGTTGTTTTGGCAATTGCTCCAGTTTTCTTGCCATTTCTTTGTGATAAAATTTTTTATTGAAGGTTTGTAGTCTGTATATGGGATCTTTATGTTGCTTATTTGGAGTTTTACGGAATTTTTAGTCACCATGTCAGCTTTTTCAAGTGACTAGGAATTCAACAGAAGAAAGTTTTGTATTGCATGATAGAATGGATCTTTTGTAACAGTTTGATTAGTAAGGCATTGTTTAGTTTTGAGTTTTTAATTATTATAGTACTGATAATGAATCTACAAATATTATGAATTTTTTGGCATTTTCGTTGGTGATAATATCTAGAGCCAAGTTTATGGCTGTAATTTCTGCATTATAGATAGGAGTTATTTGCTAACCTTTTCTGCTGAATAATGTTTTCTGAAATAGTAACACATCCCACTTTGTTTTGATCTTTGGAACCATCCGTGTAAATGTGTGTCCAATTTGGGTAAGAATCCAGAAGGTTTAGTTTTTCTCTATAGTCTGAGGGGTGAGTATTGGATTTAGAATATATTGTCAGGTCTATTATAACTTTTGGTTGATTTAACAGCCAGGGTGGGAGTTCTGTGAGATTTTTCTCGTGGATGCTGGTTTGATCTTTGTCTGTAAGTGGTTTTATTGTTTCTTCCATATAGAGACTAAAGGCTTTAATTGAATTTTATTTTTATTTTTGAATAGATGTTTGTAGTTGGGATTGAAAGTGCATTGATAGGCAGAATTTTGGGGATTTGATTTTAGTTTTACATAATATTGTAAGCCTGATTCCAATATTGTATTGAATTTTATGTTAGGTTTGTTTAGAAGGCAATTGTCACTCAATATATGTGCTGCTTTGAAATGTCTTACAAAAAGCAGAACATTAGAAAGTATTTTTACTTTGTCCCATAAGAATAGACTTCTATTTGCTCTCTATATGTGGCCAGCTATACAAAACTAACATCTTCATATATTACAGTTCTCCCATTCTCTTCTAGCTTAACTTCTAGTGGCATATCTCATCTTTGTATAATTTTTCCACATTTATGTAGAATTGCATATGCACAGAATTATCCCATTTTTTTAAATTAAAACGATTTTAAATGGTCTGTAATAACCAATATTACACGTAATCTAAGATTTCTTTGAATTTTGTTGTGAATACATGATCCGACTAACAATACTTACTTGTAAATAATTATTCAATTCAAAATGAGCACGAGCCACCTGAGAGAGAACCCATCCTGTCTGATATTGATGTGGAGGTAACTCATTGAGCAGTTCAATGGCACGTTTGCACTCATATTGACTGAGTGCTTGGAATGCCCGACCCATACTTTGGAGAAGTTTCAAAATTCCAGCTGCAATAAAGTAGACAAAAATCATAAAAAGGTCTTTTATAACAAAAAGACAAAAGTAAAACATTAAAAAGTTTCATCAAAAAATGTCAGTATGAAATAACTTATAGAAGGTGATTAGGTTCAAATAAAATTCCCCTCCCCCTTTTTTTTTTTTTTTTTTTAACTAAAGAACCTCGGTGCATGCTCACAGCATCTTTACAGTATGTGCTGCAGATGCGTGTGCATTTTAATTGAATACAAAATAAATTTTTAAAAATGCATCTGAAGTAAACACACTATTACGTAATTACATGTCAAAATAAGTAAAAAAAAAAAAAAAAAAATTATAAAAAATGATTGGATAGAAAAATAATTACAAAAAAAATAAAATTCATCCAATAATGCAGTTTTAGAAGTTTAGTCTAACCCATTAAAAAAAATGACTTATTTCGCTTGTCTTTAACTTTTGCCATTTCAAATTAGAAAATGGCAGATCGATAGTAATGTTTTTCTAGAAGAAATACTTCTCGCAGATTTTCTACTTAGTTTTTGGAATTTTTATTAATTTTGACATGACAATTATCTAACAGTGTTTTTAATTAAAATACATTTTTATTATTTTTATAAGTATAATGCACAAGCACCATACTTCATTATTAGTCGTGTGTAAGTGACTCTATAAGTCACTTCGTCGGTCTTTTCGTCGGGCACTTTTGTGCTTGGCCTTTTTGGTTAAGATCAAAGGTCTGTTGTTAATAGATGCTGTCCTTAGCTTTTTAAGATTTTCTTGGCCTTTTGGCCAAGATCAAAATCTGTTCTTACTACATGCTGTACTTATGTTTGTAACTTTAATTTAATTAAAAATGATCACCCACTTTACAACCAGTCAGTCTCAAAGCTATTCAAGTCATTTTCCAGATCATTCAAGTTGTTTTTGAAGGATTTCAGTTATTTTTTAAGGATTCAAGGCATTCTTAAGGTCATTCAATTCATCCTTAAGTCATTCTAAGTCATTTACTTTTTATTTATTTAAGTCATTTCAGCCCATTTTTAGGTCATTTTAGTTTATCTTTAAGAATTTCATGTCAATCTTACATTCACGCATTCATTCATTACATGAGAGCACGCGACTAATGCCTATCGGCCTTGTTTTTTTTGTTTTAAGTCTAAAATTTTCTGTTCAAAGAGAGAAACATTACTACTCAATTGGCATTGAAACTTCACTGAATAGTTGCTTGTGTAACTACGCAACACTTACATTCAACATGAACACAAGTTTTGTTTGGGAATTGAACATTGTTTCTTGTGACCATTTTTTTCAGATTACAAAATTTAAGAGTCAATTCGATGGGGGATTCCATTGCAAATCATTCACATTCTAAAAATCCTACTGCAAAATAAATGAAGATGTGAAATCCAAAAGAATTTGGCAATGGAAGATTTTTTTAGAATCAATAGACTTTCCAAAACAGATAGAGTTTTGCTTTGCTTTTTATATTTTAAACAAGCATCTTTATTAAATAAGATTTTAATAGGATTTAATAATGTTATTAAATAGGATTTCAAACAACAAGCATCTTTATTAAATAGAATTTAGAAAATGAATTCATTTAAGTGAAGCATACTTCATTATTAAAAAATTATTATTGCACAAAAATTTTATTAACATAGCTCTTAGGTTAAAAAAAGTTGTACACCAAAATTTACAAATTCTTCAAGTATTTTTCTTTTTAAAAAAGTAAAATTAAATTTGATCGGTAAATGATTTCTAGCCTGTATTATTACTGTCTGTTGAATTATACCCCTTGGCCATTTACTTTAATGTAACCAGAAAATGTCAGAAGAGACATTTTCGTATTATTAGGATTCTCCAGACTACTGTTCTCATCTTGAGTGTCAGTTTCATGTTTTAGTCGATGTAACCTCCAACCTTCTTCAGGTGTATCTCGTCTAACTCTGGGATTTTTATCGAACTCTGGAATTTGGACATAATTTCAAACAGAACCCTTTATTTACTTCATGGGGGGTAGCATACTCTTGTTCTGTCAGCCATGATTAGATAGAGGTCCTAAGTAATTTGCAATTGTATATTTTTTTTTTACATTGACCGAAACATTTTGAAAATGATACGCAAGATGAGAACACTAGCTCGATGAATCCAAATAATACAACTAATCTTCATCTCAAAAATTCAAAAACGTAAGAGACATTTTGTCATTAAAATGTTTTTTCTTGTTTATATAAAAAAATATTTTATGAATTTGCATAATTTTTGCTATACTGTCTTTTTTAAACAAACAGAAGTACATAATAAATTTGTGCCATTTTGTTTTACTTGTTATTAGCAGTTTTCAAATATTGAGGTAAGATTGAATATGCGACAAAAGTATAAATTACAATTTCATAGAAATATGTTGAAACTATTCTTCATTGAAAAGACTGAATAAGCAGATGTTTTTTTCTTTCATTTTTAAATTTGGGTAAATCTTAATTTTGTTGGATTTTATCAACAAAAATTGATCTTCTGCTAAAGATTCAGCTTATGAATGGAATATCCAAATTTTATGATGCTTTTCAGCCGCCTTTTTTTTAGGAAAGGGTTTTATAATAAACTGGATGTCAACGATAAAAACAAAAAAACTTCCGGCATGCAGAAAGATTTTAGAAAAGAAAAAATTTGTGCCTCACGTTTTTGCAGACAATCACGATAAGCATGCAAGAAGGCGGCGGACAATTGTTTTACATTTTCTAAACATTTCTTTTCGAAAATTAAAGGTTGTGGAGTAGAAAATTAAAGAAAATTATAAAACTAAAATGCAACAAGTTTTCAAATATTTACAGTTTCGTTTTGTTTTCTTTCTTAAAAAACGTCTAAAATAAATCAGGTTCAGTCTTCATTGTAAACTTTCGGAGCACATGAATTTAGATATAACAGTCAAGGTTTTAACTTTTTGTTTGTTTAACCAGCATATCAACCTTTTTGGGGTCATTTAATGCTGTATACAAGATTTAAATTTGATACTTTTAGAGTCGATTTTCGTTGGGTATATATTCAGGCAATGTTTTGGTATAGTTTTTTATTTGATGGTTTTTATATTTTATGGTAAAGATTTGCTCTTTTTAAGAAATTTAGAATGGTTTTAGGGTTTTCTTTTTCAAAGAGTTCTTTTAAGTTTGTGGCCTTGTAGTAGTGGTGACGAATTTGTGTGAGGTCATAACAGTCAAGTAAAAAGTGTTTCACCATATAAGGTTTGTGACATGGTATACATTTGGGAGGTTCTTCACTTTTTAGTATATGGGAGTGAGTTATGTATACGTCCTATCCGGATACATAAAACTACTTCTGGTATATAGATTTTTTTTTTTTTTTTTTTTAGTATAATGGTAGGTCTTAACTTTTGCAAAAAAAAAAAAAAAAAATAGTATGTTACAATAGTATTCCATTTAATAAAGTAGATTTTTATTTGTTTTATTTGGGAAGAGGGTTATTGGGGGGGGGGGGGGGCTATGGGGGGGGGTATGGGGGGGGGGGGTATTTAAAAAATAATTTCAGTTAACTTTTGATGTTATATGCTTAAAAGATAAACTTTAAATTTTCATTTTAACTTCAAAAACCAACATTTAAAGAGGAAAATAAAGTGTACATAAATCAAAAATACAATATAACCATATTTGGTTGATTTAAACCAGATTTCAATTTTCATGATTATTCACTTGAAAAAAAAATTCAATGATGAAATATTTTACGTTATAAGAATTTAGAATTCTCTCCAACATAAGATCTTATTTTATGAACTGATTAATGGTTTTAACTTATTTAGATTGCAAAACTTTAATATTTCTGTTAACTAGTTTCTTTTTTTTAAATAAAATAATTACATAGATTTTTTACTAGAATATCAAATACAGCTAAATCAAATTCAGTAAAAATCATTTAATCAATTTTGCTATGGAAAATGAAAAAAAAAAAAAAAAATCAATTTATTTTCCTGTATCAGCAGCTCAATACAATAATTGAGGAGGACAAAACAAAAGTGCTTGTCTAGAATTCCCCGATATTAAAAACCTAAAATAAAGGAAAGATCTAAAGAAGAAAAAAAACTTTGAATAAGAAAGCGTCACGTAAATTGATCAAGCAATTTTATTTTTAGAAAAGAAAGTTAAAATTTATGGCTAACTAAGCAGCTACTGTCTCGTGACATTACAACGCCATTTTTAAAACATCTCCAGAAACAAGGTAGATAACTCAACATAATTCAAACATGCAAGATTTATTTTTAATGCCTATGAATTATGATTAATCACTTTTTTTATTTATTAAAAAAAAAAAAAAACTTAGTCAATTTATGATTTTTGGAATATGGTATTTTACTTTTCATCACAAGTACTTACATCATAGTTATCTTTTTTTAATATAGAGAAAAATCACCAAACCCCGTTTTTTTGTTGTTTTTTTTTTCAACTTTAAGGGATAAAAGTTGAATCTATATTTTTAATAACATTGTGATTAATTGATTTTAGATTTGATGGATTTTGTTGATTTGAAATTATTTTCCTTTTCAGAAGAGAGTAAAACATTCTTTTCAGATACATAAAATACTAATAAGCTGCTTAATGTCTCTCTTAGATTAAAAAAAGTTTAACTATATTTTCTGGACATGCTCTTTTACTGAAGAAATGCACTTTATTATGAGTCAATTCTAGCATCATAGATTTATTTAAGTTTGTAAAATAACTGCTATATTTTAAGCATCTACTACAAACAATGACAAACATGAAACAAGTTGAAAAGAAAGTTTACTTTGAAATTAAAGTGTGATAAGTAGAAAGTTAAAGCCTACTTACATCTTCCTGTATGTCCAGAGAAGATGCCAGATAAAAAGAAAGTCGTTCAAAGATAAAAACTCATCAAAAAGAGCAAAAAAAAATGAGATATCAAGAGTTTAGGCAAGCCAAATATTAACAGATTAGCAAAAGTAGAGAAAAAAAAAGAGGATTCAATTGTATTAGTTTTATTAAAATGCTTTGAAAACAGGAAATTCTTCATACAAATAGATTTATAAGAAATAAATTCAAATAGGATAAAAAAAAAAACATCCATTTTTACAAACACATTTTATCCAGTTGATAAGCAGAGCATAATTCCCGTCTTAATATTTTCTTTTTTTCTTTTAATTTCAGATTTTTTCATGTTTTAAAAAATAATTCACCCAAGAATCATGGGGCCAAACGCCAAATATAATTCTGAACTTTTATCATTGTATATTCAATAATAAAATAGCAAACAAGAATTTTAGATTTTTTTGAAAATTTTGATTTAAAAAAAAAAAAAAAAAAAAAAAAAAAAAAAAATTATATTCAAAATTTTATAGAAAATCTTTTCAAACTAGAAAAACATTTTGCAAAAAGTAATTTTCTTGTGAACTTTTACAAGAAATTTGGAAAAATGTTAAATAAAGCATAAAAAAATATTGGATTTATTTTGTTCAAGATTGAGACAAAAACTATTAAAATATCTGCTAGACTTTTTCTCTTGTGTTCATCATTAGTTTCATATGAAAAATATAATTTAGTTTTTTTTTTCCTTTAGAAATAGAATTGTAATATTGTGAGACCCCTATCCTTAGGGGCACTCAATACTTAACATGACTCTTCTTAAAAGGCTTCCTATGCCTATAATAGATTCCAAATGGTTATGCATAACATTGCTTTTGATGGTTATGTGTTACATAGCTATCAATTTCGCTGAGGGATTTACTTGTAACGTGGCAATATACCACAAATGAAAAAAGACGTGATAATCTGCACTTGGTATTTTTCAACAGTTAATCGGCTCGTCATTTCTCCAGCGAGTCAGAACACAAATGAGACCAACAAAATGATTTTACATTGGTTAACTTTCATTGCTTACTTTCACATTCATTTCTCCATGTACAATACGCTCCGTAATGGAGTGTGTTGATCAGAGAATAAAGCATAGAACATTCTTGCTTTTTTTAAATAAACTTTACTGTCATTTTCTGATCAAATCACCATAGTTATCAATATCTGTTTTTATTTTTGCACATTCCTTTCTGAACAACTGAAAAACGTTTGAAACTCAATCAGGAAAGTGTTTACACTTACTTCGAGACCATTAAATCTCTAATTCACTGGATTAAATGAAGATAACCGACTTGTAGCCTCAGTCAAAAAATAATGCGGCTCATAAATAACTGGATATTTAACTTTTCTCCTTCAACTCTCATAAGTGAGCAGATTTCAGACATTAAATGATCTCTATTTTTAACCAAAAAAAATACAGATATTTCATTCGCTCACCTTTTTTCTTATAGTGAATTTGCATATTGCTGTCTAATAACCAGTTGTTCCATTTCTCATTAAATCAGAGTTCGAGCCAGGTTCAAGATCTTCATGTCCACCACAACAGGGAAGTGGCAGTGTGGCTAAGTGATTAACAACACAGGGAACCTGATAAGTGTGCCAAGTTTGAATCCAGTTTGTTTCACAGAAACACTTTCACTTAGGAATGTTAACAACCTTCATGTGATCCCTTCCGTCTTTATAGAAAGGATTTTAAGAGCAACGCATGTCAAACAATTATCTTGATACTTTAACTACAAACTTTTCTAAATCACAAAGTGTCAAAACAGACTTTAATTTCAGTTGCAACCAAACCTTACAGACAACACATTTCAATCACTGACCTATATCTTGTGTAACCTATTATCTTGTCCAGCTTTATTATCCTTAGAATAATTTTAAAATGTTTACACAAGATAACTTTGGAGCAGAAATGTCAATTTAAAAACATTTTTACATAACTTCCATTAAATATTGCTACTAAATGAGATGTAAAATAAAAATGAAATCCAAGATGTATTAAAGACACTTACCTAATGACTGTTGCCTCATATGAGCTAACTGTGTATAATTTGGCCCCTCATACCCACACGACTGTTTACAATCAAGAATATTCTCGCCTTTATTGATTTCATTTAATTCTTGTTGTGATTTGCTCAGTTTGCTTTTAGACTTCTTTGTGCCAGACTTTGGACTTGTAAAGCGTGACTTACTCTGACTTTTGTTATTTTCCTGAAATACAAAAATAATCACTTGTGCATTCACCCTTTTAAAGACAACTTTTAAAATTCAACCTCATCATATAAAAATTTTAAATGGTACTCAACCACAATTATCCAGATAAAAAAAAATCTATGTATTCGTGACCGAAAGAAAATGTCTTACACAGAATCACATAAATTTATCAAGTAGTTTTATTTTTAAGAAAATGAAAGTTTATGATTAAACTACAAACGTTCTCGCAATGCCATCTTGAAAAGTCTGAAGAAACAAGAGATAATTCCAATTCAAACTTGTGAGAATTTAGAAAGACATTCTTAACATGGGGAGGAGTGGGAGTATTGGGAAAAATAAAACTCAAATTCACTTAAAAATGATTTTCTTTATAAAAAATAAAATTACTTTATGATTTTTCGGTATATGACATCATCTTTCCATCACAGGTACATACATCATACAGATGTTTATTTTTTAAGAGGGAGATAGTTCTGAACCAACACTCTAAAAACAAATACAAGATAGGTTTAGCATTTTTTTTTTATATATTTATATTAAATTTGAAATGGGTGGTAATATGTTCTTTTCAAATCTAACGCACGTTAAAAATATTGAAATCAGATAAATATTTTTTAACATACACATAATTTTAAAATATAGGCAGGGAGATACTTGGAAAAAAAAGTTTCTTAAATTCATAATTAAAATTATGATACAGAAATTGAGCAAGCGAATCCTAAAAGACCACATTAATTTTAAGATGTTTTTTCAACTCACCTTAACAGAACTAGAATTGCCAAAAAGTCTTTGGCTTCGTCGTACATTTGTTACATTTGTTTGCAGTCTGAAAAAAAAAAAGTGTTACAATGTAGAAATGCACATTAATGAAAAGTGCATAAAAGAGTAAGATATCTGATTTGCATTATTTGAACCACTGTTTTCATCTCAAGTGTTATTTGCACAATGTTTGGGTTGACCTACTTCAGGTGTATCTTGTCAAACTAGGGAACCTTTCTGTTGAACTCAGGAATTTACACAGAATTTCAAATGGAATGGAAGTAGGTTCTTGTTCTGTCAGCCATAATCAGACAAAAGTCTTAAGTAATTTGCAATTAATAAAAAAAATGATTGAATAGAAAAATAATTACAAAATAAATAAAATTCATCCAATAATACAGTTTTAGAAGTTTAGTTTAATCCTTATAAAAAACTGACTTATCTCCCTTGTCTAACTTTTGCCATTTCAAATTAGAAAATGGCAGATCGATAGTAATGTTTTTTAAGAAGAAATACTTCTAGCAGATTTTCTACTCAGTTTTTAGAATTTTTACTAATTTTGACATGACAATTATCTAACAGTGTTTTTAATTAAAATACATTTTTATCATTTTTTATGCACAATCACCATACTTCATTATTTTTTAAGTCCACAATTTTCTGTTCAAAGCGAAAGACAACATTACTCAATTGACATTAAAATCTCACTGAAAAATTGTTAGTGTAATTAGTAGGGCTAGGACAATAGAATATTCTTTTTATCATTTTGACTCTCGAGTGTGTATCCGTTGATATCTTATATGCTTTTATATAGAGTGGTGTGGTTCTCAGTTGATTAATTGTGTCGGTTGGTTGGTTGGTTGGTTGGTTGGTTTTGTTTTACGGCATATCAACCCTTTTCAGGTTATTTAATGCTGAATCCAAATATTTTGAAGAAAAATTTTTTAATAGAATGTTTTCAAGTCAGTTTCTATTTAACCTATAGTTGAGACCCTAACAGGTACTACCACTCCGGGTCAGAGTAGACCTGGAAGCAATGGTAATTAAAGGGTGGCTTCACACTCCCCAAAGCTCGCAAGCTGGGGCCTCACCACTGGATATAGTTTAAGGTCATATCCAGGACCATGATTAACTGTGTCAGATATATACTGGAGTCAAAGCAATAAGTATAGTCTTGTCATAGCCCTAGTAATTATACAACAATGACATTCAACATGAACACAAGTTCTGTTTGGGAATTGAACGAGTTTTATTAACCATTTTCTCAGATTAAGAATTTAAGAGTCAACTCACACTGAAGATTTTTGTCTTCAACTTATTTGTGCCTAAACCTAAACAGATTCTATGAACAAAGCTTCTTTTTTAGAATTGCTCACCTGTGGAACTTTTCTGTTTACCTGCTTTCCAGCTGACTACAATATAGCCGTTTTCAAGTTTAATGCAAACAAATTTTTGATGAGCCGTTTCCCTTAATCCAATTTACCAAATTTACACTTCTAACGATAACTATGATATTGTCCTTTTGACCACTGTACACCTTTTAATCCTTATCCTCAAGTGGCCTCTGGGCCTTGATAAATGATGATTCCTTCGGAAAAAAAAAAAAAAAAAGTGTCACAACTGAATTTTATTTAGTACATTATCTGCAATATTATGGGTCGTTGTGGAAGTAGTTTAAACAATCCAACTAATCCGAATCAATTGTCACCTGGAAAGCTTCAGAAATATTATCGGCTGCATAATACATGAGAGAAAAATATTATCTCTATATATAAAATGAACTACGAGCGTTATTTATTACTGATTCCCACTAAAAATTTATTGAATAAACAAACACTTCCCGAGTTACGATTTATTATTACAACGCAATGATATCGTGAAATTACTTGCGTTTCACTAAAAAAACAAAAACAAAATTAATGACCGTGCTCAACGTTCGATTAAGATTAGGTTGTTATGTTTTGCATTTTGTTTTTTACCGTAAGACGCACACTGCGAGACTACTCCGTTTTTACTTCCGGTTTTGACGACTCCAACCGAGGAATCTAACTACGAGCTTCAATTATTAGTGCTTTTAACTACACATTTTTTTTATGAAACAAACATTCCATTTTTTACAAATTACTATTACAACGCTACGATATCGTGAAATTACTTGCATTACACTTGAAACTCAACAAAATAAACATAAACTGCGTGACTACTCGGTTTTTAGTTCCGGTTTGGACTACTCTAATCAAGGAATCTAACTATGAGCATTTTATTATTTACATTTATTTACATATTTCTATCGGGAAATTACTTGCATTCCAATTGAAAAACAAAAACACAATAAACAACCCAATAAAGATCCGAAAACTAGGATTGCTTTTTCTTTACTAAAGAAATCTGCGCGTGTTTAAATTAACATTTATGAATGCTTCTTCTTCATTAACGAAATTACATTTGCTATATATTTAGTTCAAACATACAAATGATATTGCTTACGTTACGTTCAGGAGAGTCAGTTCAAACTAAAACACTGACACTGTTTTATATAGTTTTAAATTATTTACCCAAAGTTAACACATTCGCCAGAGTCCGCCACGATTTGTCTTCTCCAAATACATACATAAACACTGTGTTCTTCAAGATGATTAAACATTTTACATTAAATAAAAACACTAACAAATCAGGACCATTACGTACTGCAAGACTACCACTTTCTACATTTTCGCCTTTTTTCCCTTTTTGGGAGTCCATTGCTGTACTAAGACGATAAGAACCATGCATTTTCTCTTTTTATTAGACTTTTCCGTTACACCAAATTGAGCTACAACAACGTGTGGCAGAGTACAGCTAGTTGCTTAATAAGATTGATTCACCTGCTGTGAAATATTCATGTTGTTAACTCAAGTTTGAAAAGATTGTTTTTATTACTAATTAAGATGACAATTTTTGAAAAATGCACTCATTGTTTTTTAACCTTTTAAACAAAATTTAACATGAAAATAAAGATTTGATGAGGATTTTTTTTATTTATTCAATGTTTTTCAAAAACTTTATCACAGAAAATAGAAAAATTTATTTTCCGAATATCTATAAATATGAATTTGACTTTTTCTATATTAAATCAATAAAAGATAATTGGAAAATTTTATAGTTAAACCCATGTGAAAAGCAAATGATATATTCTAGATTTTTACGTGATATTCATCTCATGTTTTGAAATAAAACTTTAGAATTTTGCACAAAACAAATCTAGATCTGACCAAATGATTTAACTGAATATTAAATTTCTTACAAAAATTTTAAAATGTGACATGACCACAAAAATCTCAGCTATTGATTTTGATTGAATCATTTTTTATGCAATGCTTTCAGTACTTGTACAAAATCACTCCTCCCTAGGTAAAAACAAAGGAAAATCTGTATGATGTATGTACCCTTGATGGAAAGAAAATATACACCAAAAATCACAAATTGATAAAGTAGTTTTATTTTCATAACAAAAACCATTTTTAAGCAAATTTGAGTTTTGAAATGCTCCCCACTTCCTCATTAAGAATGGTATCCTAAAATCTCGATTTGACGTTATCTTCCTTGTTCCCTCAGACAGTTTTCGAGATAGTGTTGTAAGATCATCGCTAATAGTTTAGCCATGAAATGTTTTTCTTATTTAAAAATAAACATTTGATCAATTTATGGGATTTTTGTTCTATATTTTTTTTCTATCACGGGTGCATACACCATACAGATTTTTCATTTTTACATGGGGGAATTCTGGACAAGCACTATGCTTTCATTTTTTTTTTTTTTAACTGAACACGATGTTCTTTTTTCTAATCATAAAATTAGAAATAATTTTTTACATATTACTATTTTTACTCTTGAAAAATGGAAACTAAAATTGAAACGGATTTTCCAACTAAACTCGAGCAAAGAAAAAAACGAAAACATGCAACATGAAAAATGGGGTTGAACTTACCCTGATTGCTGGTTGGAAGTAGCCAATTCCCGTGTGTTTGTATTACCAGATTGGCTAAACACTGTTGGTTTTGGCATGGAGGGATTCTGGTTTTGATTTTGACTTCTGCGAGTGACAGGCTGAAATATAAACGAAAATTTATAGTCAAAACAGTTAAAAAATTTATTTTCCATAATTTGAGATGCCTCATACGACAGGAAATCCTGATTATTTACCAATAAACGAGTAGTGTTTCCTGTTGCTATATGTTCACAGACTTAAAATATTTCACGTTTCTGAATTTTTGAGATGAGGATTGGTTATTCGTATTATTTGGATTCATTCAACTACTGTTCTTATCTTGAGTGTGATTTTCAGAATGTTTTGGTCGATGTAACCTCCAACCTTCTCCAGGTGTATCTTGTCAAACTCATGAATTTGGATGGAATTTCAAATGGAACCCTTTATTTACTTAACAGGGGTAGCATGCTCTTATTCTGTCCAAGATAGAATCCTAGATTCTGTTCTGGATAGAGGTCCTCAGTAATTAAATGTATTTTTTCGGTCGCCCATACTAAGGATTGAACCTTCAACCTTTATGGGAATATCACTTTTACAATTGATTTTTCCAAGTACTCTAACCACTGCGCCATGGGTTCTTGCAAATACAAGTGCGAATTACTAAAAACCTCTCAGCAGTCATGGCTGAGAGTGAAGTAAATAAAAAGTTCTGTTTGAAATTCCCTTCAGATTCCCAGAATTCGACAGAAAAATTCCTGAGTTTAACAAGGTCAGAGGTTATATCGACTGAAATGTGAAAATGACAAGATGAGAACAGTAATATCTGATGACTTCAAATATTTTATAATTATCAATAGCTTCGCTTTAAAAGGCTAGTGATAACAGAACTAAATTAGTTTTGTATATTTTATTTAACAGGAATAAAAAGCTACATTGTTTTTTTTTGTTTTTTTTTACATAATTTATCATTTTTTTTTTTAATTATAGATTTTAATTTAAAACTAAAGATATTAAGCTCATGCATTTAGCTAAAAATTTGGAGAAAATATGAACGTTCAATTCTAAACAATTTGGTGGGGGGGGGGTAATTTTTAGAAATAAAAATTTTTTTTTTTAAATTCATTCAGCTTCACAGATTCAGCTATCTTTAACCATTTTCTGACAGTATTCCTCAAATACTAAGGGACAATAACAGAACCAATTTTTTTAAAAAGACTTCACAAAGTCACTAATAAAATAATTAAAATGGATTAGACACAAAGCTTTTTCAACAATAACCCTATGTCTGATTAAATGAATCGTATAAAAAAAAAAGGTTAAAGATAAAGAAAAATTTTTTTTTAAATCGACAGATTCGAATATTCTGCTGGAGATTGTGAATTTCTAAGCATCTTTAATGTAGAAAGCTGAAGAAAAGTTTCATTTGATCTAAATGTTTCCAAATAAATACAAAACAAGATTTTTGAAATTTTGTCACATTATCAAAAAGTTGAATAGAAATTTATTGCTCAGACGATCGAACCTTCTTTGTAGATTTTTTTTTTTAATTATTCATTCCAAACAAAGCACATTGCCACTGATTGTTTTACGGCATATCAACCCTTTTCGGGTTATTTAATGCCGAATCCAGAGATTTTGAAGAAAAATTTTTTAATAGAATATATTTGTTGTTTTCACATCGGTTTCTATTCAACCCATAGTTGGGACCCTAACAGGTACTACCACTCCAGGTCAGAGTGGACCTGGGAGCAATGGTAATTAAAGGGTGGCTCCACACTCCCCAAAGCCCAAAAGCTGGGGCCTCACCACTGGATATAGTTTAAGGTCATATCCAGGACCCCCATTGAGGGACTTTTACCCTCTGCAGGGGGGCAGTCGGCGTATTCTAATGCCCCACCAAGAGGGCCGCATGTTCATCGGATCACGTTTTATGGAATTACTTGTTACAACAAGCACACACGGATGCAACAATGTAACAAAGAATGCAAAAGCTATTAAATTGGAAATTCTTTCTTTGCATCATATCCAATAGGGAAAAACTAGTGGTGGGTGCAGCAACCAATGTGCCAACAATACTTCATGTATG
The DNA here is from genome assembly GCF_053919585.1 of Euprymna scolopes. Taxonomy (NCBI): domain Eukaryota; kingdom Metazoa; phylum Mollusca; class Cephalopoda; order Sepiida; family Sepiolidae; genus Euprymna; species Euprymna scolopes. The sequence continues at coordinate 8,163,193 of NC_136491.1, read as the reverse complement.
GGCAAATGGTGGCTTTGTAGGGATATAAGATTCTGCCAGATGTAAGAAGTTTCTTATCCTGGTAGATGGAGCCTAACATCTTTACAGCAAACTTGGCAAAATCTTCAATATACTTATTCCATTTCATGTCGCCTAAGAATGTCGGATCTGGATATTTGAACATTGGACTCTTGGGAAGAATGTTATCGGCCATGACAATCCATAGTCGGAAGAGTTTCTTATAATTGTTAAAGGAGAGGAACTTCATCTGGGTAGCATTTTTTTTTTTTTTTTAAATAAAAAAAACTCCAGACAAGGCATGAAGCCACTTGATGTAAGGAGCTTAAAAAAAAAAAAAAAAAATTTTCAAGATCAAAAATTTGCCAGTTAGATGGAATAGATACTGACCCCCTATCCCAAAAGATAAAAACAGCAGTTCTTCCCTCTTTGTCAAAAACATTACTCATGGAACGCGAGAACTAAAGAACAAAATAAGGGAAGCGAGAGTCATGAGTTTGGCGAAAGTAAACCCAACATCCACTTTTTACTTTTCTTAAATTATAACGTGGGGTCGAGTTACTAAGAAATCCTTGAGATCTGAACGAGACATAAATGTCCGAGCATATTTTTTCCATTCTTCTACCTCACATTATTTATCCTTTCTTCATTTTTTTCAACTGAAAAACCAATGCGTTCCTCTAATCTATTCGTTTTAAAGATAAGTTGTTGGTGTTGTCATTTTTTTTGTTTTTAATGTGACCATCCATTTTTGGTTTTGTTACAAATTGGTTCTTAATGGTTTACTTGATTTTCTTTTAGTCTCTAACCTCAAACCTTTGCAAAGAAAGCATCAATTTTCATCCAACTGGAACAGAAGTTTTGTCCATTTGTTTGCCCTACCTGCACAAGTTAAAAGATTAAGAATCAAGACTAACAATTTAAACAGATTCAACTATATAACCAATATAAAAATATATGGTTTGACTACACAAGATTTAGTTTGTTTTTATTAAAAACAATATAGGTATCTAAAAGGGGAATTAGTACTAAAGTTAGTTTCAAAATGTTATAAAAAAAATAAAAAAAAAACTTTGAAACTTAATTTCTAAACAGTCATTATTGTCATCAATTCCATGAAAATATTTTTAATAATTGACAAAGTTAATGGTGTAGATTACCTTTGGTCCTCGGGGAGCACGAGGAACTTCAGATACAAGGTTCTCTGAAAGAGCAACAGGGGTTACTTGGGAAATGTATGGGACACCTTCCTGAGGACTTGGTGTTTCTAAAGGCAAAAATCCAAAACTGAAAAAATAAATTAGATTTATTCAGTTAACATAAGACACAAGTTTAACAACTTATACTTTTTACTTATAAATAATTAAGATGAACAAAATACATACAAAGGTTCGAGACTAAGCATGACCCGAAAATGTGAGAACAATTTCGAACAATGGGTTTGCTTTTGTAGTATATATATCTTGTGTATCTGCATAGAATTTTGATTATTTATCCATTGGGATAAGATCGTTTCTATTTTGTCAGCCATGATCAGATAGGAATCTAAATTCTTAATTATATTACTACTATTGCCTGTACTGAGGATTAAATCTTTAGCCTTTAGAAGATTGTCCTTTAAAATGAATTATTAGATATCACTTTATCCATTACGCCATAGATTCCTAACTGACAAACTGCATTTAAAGAAGGTCAGCAGTTACATCATCTCAAGACAAGATTATCATTCTAAATAATTCAAATAATCATTCCTCGTCAAAAATTCAAAAACAGAAACGTAATATTTCTTACCTTGGAGTCAAAGGGCTGAGATTAGGAAACGTTAAATTATTACGGTTGCCACCACTAAAATACTGACCCCGACTCGCACGTATAGACTGGCTCCCTTGGTGTAAAGAGCTGTCTGTACTGCTTGGTGGACTCAAGGCATCTGGCGTCATAGCTAGCTTCTCCGCTGATAAGGGTGTTTCAAACTAAAATTTAAAAAAAAAAAAAAAAAGATGAAAACATGAAAATGTCATATTCCAAAAATCATGTAAACTAATCATGTAGTTTTATTTTTAACTAAGAAAATCAAATTTTCTTAAAAAGCAAGAGGGAACTGTCTCGCATCGCCAACTTGAAAAAACTACGGCAGATAACCTCACAATCATCTAAACTTGCAAGATCAGCTTGGTAATGCTAATGATTCCATATTAATTACTTGAAATCATTTAAAAATTATTTTCTTTATAAAAAAAAATTTGATCAATTTTTGGAATATGACATTTTTCCCCCGTGATGGGTACATACATCATGAAAACTTTTCTGAATTTTTACTTTTTTTTTTTATTAGATTGAATGCACCAAATATTTAAAATTTAAGGTATGTTTTATTAAAAGGTTGGCATTTTTGTTCCTTTTAAAAAGGAACATTAAATTTCTTCAGCTTTTACAGAAAAAATATTGCTGTATAAGATTTGATGATAATGTGCTTTTAAGGTGAAATTTAGATATAAGTACCCAGGTGTATAATACTAAAGTATAATTGACAAGAGGATATGATTTTGAAATCAGCTAAATCCATAAGAAAAGTACAGTTGATTGGTTGGTTTATTGACATGACAAAGATTTGAAGTTTTAATTAGTGTTACTATTTGAGAGAGGGTAGAGGTCATCTATCATTTTTCGTAAATAAGTGTCAAGATTCTTCATTTATCTTATGCAGACAGTCCAATCAGAAGAGATAAAGGAAATGGAGTTTCAGTAATTATGTTAAAGAAAATACATTTTAAGTTAAAATCATTGTAGTCTCCTTCATAAATATACCTTCCTCCAGAGAAAAGTCTCAACAGAACATATCCAGACCTGACAATATAACTGGTCTCATTAAAAAAACAATAGTTTAAATTTTTAATAAAATTTTTAATTTTAAATAAAATAAAAGCATTAAAAAATAATTAAAACTTTAAAAAAAAATTTTAAATGGTCTCCATTAAACAAATGAATTTAAAAGAAAAATGTTTTAATTTTATATTAAAAAAAATGTGCTCCTTTCCATGATGGCATATATCAAAATTCAATTCTATATAGCCAGATTCTTCTGAATTTCCTCGTAGAAATTAAGCACAAAATATGTGACAGAAAGGTTTATTATGATGAATGTGTTTCAAGTTCAACTTTGCTAGGGATTTTTATCCTGGGCCCCCAAAACAAACAGAGGTAAGAGCATTCCTGTAATGATCTGGTTCTTGTTGATTTTGCAGTAGGAGTTTAGTTCTGTATAGTTCTAGGAGGTTCACTTTTTGCCTTCTCTCTTCGAGAAGGGGTTAGTTTATTGCTAATCCCCTTTGGCACCCATACTATAGAATGCTGACGGGGCTGTCAAGGCACTTTTTGCATGTCAGAGTGTCTCTCCACACAGGTGCTGACTTCTCACTCTCACTTTCTGACTCTGGTATCTAAGTTCTTGCAGTGGGAGATAACTAAACAATAATAACGTGATTTCAAAAATCAAGTGTGGATGATGGAGTAATTTGGGTGAATGTTTGCATTTACAAACAAGCAGAGCATTATTGCTGTCAACCAAGGGAAGAATCTACCAGGTATGTACATGCAAGGTGATGATGCATGGAAGTTACTGCTGGCCAATCAAGATTGAGGACATGCGTTGCATAGAGAGAAATTATGAAAATGATAAAATATGTGTAATGCGAGTCGTAATGATGACCTTAGAGAAAGATTCATTTAGACAATATAGAGCGATATGTGAAGAACAGGAAACTGATGGTATGGTCATATTGAAAGAATGAATGAGAGTTCTGGAGTTTAATGTAAAACAAATTCAGTTCACAGAGAAAAAAAAAAAAAAAACAGTAGGAAATGATAATGGACATCAGAGAAAGAGGGATAAATAAAAACCTAGCCAGATATAGATTAGTTTAATTTGGAAGTCAATTTTTAAAAGCAGTCTAATAATACCAGCATGTAAAATGGACATAAAACCAAATCTGTTAATACGATTTCAATCACATTTTCAAGTTTATAAAAAGGGGAGGAGGGTATTTTTGCTAACATAATTGTCTCTTAATTCTAACTAGCATCTGCTGATTTCTTTTTACCTTACACAGCCCACCAGGTGTGCTTTCCGACATGAAAGAGATATTGTCCTGAGTCGGAGGGATGATCTGTGGTGACTGTTGTTGCAGTTGTAATTGTTTCAACCTCCCATCCAGTTGTTGATAAAAAGGATTTGGATTCTGGACAGGAGTCGACTGTGTCTGTGCAACTTTGGGTGGTTGGAAGATCTTTGTAGCATCGACTTTCTCACCTAGAAAAAGTCGAAAACAAAATCGCATGTAAATTAAAAAAATGTCATATAATGCGCAATTGTTTTTTTTATTAGGAATCAATAAAAAAAAATCTGGAGAAAAACACATTGTAAAAAGAAAAAAACATTTCAAACGTATTTCATAGAATCTAATAATAGACATAATTCTCTGTTGATTCGATCTATTTATCATAATTTCCAAACCTTTAACTTTTGTAAATTAAAAAATAAAAATTAGAATTTCCAAAATTCAAGTGTCTCAGACTTTATTTTGCAAGCTTTCAATTAATATTTCTACCTCCAGGATTTAATCAGCCAGGTTTATGATTGAACGAGATAAAGTTACCTCCATGGATTAAATAAAAGTTCCATTCGAAATTCCATACAGATTCCAAAATTAAACAAAGATTCCAATTTGCCAAAACACTCACAGAAGATCTGAGATTATATTAATCAAAACATTGCGAGAATGATAGGCAAGATATGAACAGTAGTTCAAACGATTCAAATACAAATGGATATTATTTGGATTATTCACTCATATTCTCATCTTGAGTGTTATCCGAACAACATTCCAACCAATGTAACCTCTGACCTTCTTTAGGTATAACTTTTCGAACTTTAGAATCAGCAGAGAATTTCAAACGGAACTGTTTATTTAATTTACAGGAATAGCATGCTCTCGTTCCATTTTAAGTAATTCGCAATTATATTCTCAGTATCACCCATACTGAAGATTACAACTTCAACCTGCAGAAGAGTGTCACTTACAACTAACCCAGTACTTTATCACGCCACAGGTCCTTGCAGGCAATTCCAGTATGAGTTTTTATTTCAACAACTTCACAAAGTTTAACAATACACCTAAAGAAGGTTAGAGATTACATCGACCGAAACATGGTATGAATCTTACTGGAGTTTCATAACTTTTGGAATTTATACTAAATTTTCGGTGTTACATGCAAGTATGTAATGGTGTTTCCATCTGAAATGTATTTCAAAGTCTGCATTATTCTACACGAGGATTGTTAAGAGCATAAAAAATATTGACTGAAGAGGTTAACTTAAAAGAGTAGAAATGCAACTTACCTAAACTACAGAGTTTAGCAAACGAGCTCCACAACAAAGGATTCAATTTTAAACTTTTTTGATAACATTCTGAGGCATTGGCAAACCTTTCAGTTTTACTTGAAGAAAAAAAAAAAATTAAACAATGTATTTATGCGGTGGAAAAAATAAACATTTATATAGAACAAAAAACACCCGATCATCTTATATTTATAAAATCAAGAAAATAAAAGGATACATCAATTTTGAATTAAAAAAACAAAAAAAAAAAAAAAAAAAAACAATGCTTCATTTATATTTGAATTTTAACATTTTATTTGATATCACTCAGAAACTACTTGAACATTCAATTTGATTATGGTATATTAAAAAATATATTCCAATTTAGTTAGTTTCTGAAAACTCCATTTCATCAATAAAAAATTTAAAGCAAAGGTAATTATGAAACCAAAATTTACTTCCATAGAATACTAACTTTTTTATTTTTTTTTTTTTTATTTTATAGATCCTACTTTCAATGCAACAGCAAAAAACCCAGAATAACATTAATGGTAAAAAAGTTGTAAACAGAAAGCAAAAAAATAAGTATAAAGACGTCAAAAACGAAATGTATGCAGTACAACAACAAAAGTCCAATGAACAAGCTAAGCATGCGGGGGATCTCCTCCACAAGTGAAAAATTTACTTTTACTATGACTAATGTTTGTGCAAAATTTTTAAAAATCCAAGACATTGTTATTGAGAAAAGTATGAACAAATGAACAATTTGGGTACAATCTTGCTCTTAGAGGTGCAACCAGAGTTATCCTGGAAAATCTGTTCTGGCAAAAATTTACTTTCACCATGACTAATGTTTGTGCGAAATTACTATTATTGGGAAAAGTACAAATGGGAGTGAATTACTAGGTTCAATCCTTCCTTTGTCGAGGGACGAAAAAAGAAATTTAAAGAGTAAAATATTTTGTTTTGTTTTTATTATGGATTTTCTTTTAAGAATAGAGAAATCCTTTTAAGGAATAAATATTGGCTTGACCAAAAAGTTTAGTTTTTTTGTTTTTTTTTATGTCATTTGTCCGACATACTAAAGATCGTTTTATATTCTTATTCTTCAAATCCTGCATTTGCTGCAACGAGTATGTTGATGTCTGTGTAATAAGCCTTTGAGCAAAGTTCTTAAATGTTTGCTTATATTTCAGGTCTTGAAATGGAAAATCAGAGTACTACTAACATCAGTTTTTTTTGTTTTTTTTTTTAACTATAGAAAAGGAAAAAACTACAGAAACCTAATGCTCTTATAAAACGGGTATGTCAGAAATGGTTTGCTCGATTCTGAAATGAAAATTTTTCAGTGAGAGACACTTCTCACTCTCGCTGACCAAAGATGATCAACAGTGATCAAACGAAAGCCGCACTTGAACAAGATTGACATTTTATAACCAGACAAATTGCAGACATTCAAGATTTTGAAATCAAGCATGAAAAAATAAATTGCATAAATTTGGTTATGTTCTTAATCTACAGGTTTCTAAAAAAAAAAAAAAAAAAAATGAACATTTTGGTCAACTCAATATAAATTTTTTTAGAGGGAGGGACCCCGAAAACTTACACAGTAGTGAAGATTCCATAATTTTTTATGTATACAAGTTTTTATACATGTACTAGAAAAGGTGCTTGTGCAGAATAGTGGATTTTGAATCAAACGCATTTCAAGTAAAAACATTACATATTTATGTGTCATGTTTAAATTAGTATAAATTTTGAAAAAATAATAAAAAAAAAAAATGATCCAGTCGAATACATGCTAGATCTAGTTTTTACCAAAAAAATCATCCATAGTAAGAGTCCAACATTTTGTATTTTGAAACGGTGGAATTCAATTGAAAGCAAGCGAGATATGTCAGTTTTGTCAAAATGATCCATTGCAATTACTTCCCCTGGATCTTGAGAACTCTTCCACAATAAAAAAATGATAAAACTATAAACTGATAAACCCAAAAAATTTTGTAATTAGTTTTCTACATTCATTGTAATTTTTCAAATTCATACGAACTTCAACATAACACATAAGTACACAATGTTTTCACCTGAAATGTTTCAAGATCTATTATTGTGCACAAGATAAAGCGATACAGAAATCATTTCTGAATTTTTGAGATGGGGATTGATAATTTGGATTAATCTGACTACTGTTCTCATGAATGTTATTCTTATAAGGTTTCGACCAAGGTAAACTTTTTTCAGGTGTGCCTTATCCACAAGAACCTGTAGCACAAAGGATAAAAGTGCTATGTGATAATTCTAAGTGAGTCTTGTGGCAGTTGAAGATTCAATCCTTAGTGCAGGCGATGCTAAGAATGCAATTATAAATTATTTAAGACTTCTATTCTGTTATAGCTGACAGAACAAGAGCAAGCTACTCCTATAGATTAAGTAGATGGTTCTATTTGAAATTCCATACAGGTTTCAGTGTTTGTCAAGACACAACTGAAGTAGGTCAGGGGTTACATCAGCTAAAACACTGAGAATAGCATCCAAAATAAATAATCCAAATAATATATATTTTTATTAAAATAACTGACCACATTTCAGATTGTATATAATTCACATATAAATCAAAGTTACTGATTATTTCAATCATTCTTTAACCCTTTATGACCTGATTGAACTAATTCGTTCAGTCGTAAATAAATGAATATAATGGTATAAATAAAGTGGGAATTGATACAAATACGCTTTGTACGTATTAGTTCTGTATCTGGGTAGACATCAGATACTTCCAAATTGCATCTGTGCATTGCTTACTTTCAGTGTCACCATCTAAAATCAATTTTTTTTTTTATCATCTACATCAGGGGTTCTCAACCGGGGTCCATGGAATATTTCTGGGGGTCCACAAGCAAAACACAAAACTTATTATCATAATTATTATAGTCGTTATCGAATACTTTATTTGCATTAAATTAGTTTTCATTTAAAAATAAAGCTTAATTATATAATATTTCTTTGATTATTAAAACTAGTGTTGGGACGATTCCTAATTTTTATACGATTCCAGGAAAATATTGATTAACGATTCCGATACCAAGTACGATTCCGATTCCGATTCCTAGGGAATTTATTGTTTTGAAATATACCAGGTAGTTTTATACTTATGGTCGGTAGTTCCCAAATATGTTCCCTAACTTTGGAAGAGATATTTTATGTCTACACCGTCGTGTTTTGGATTAAATAAAATTATTATATAGCAAACTAAACGGAAAAATTAGCAAAATTTATTCTAGAGAAAATTTATTTTACTTAATTGGAATACAGAAAAAAAAACTCAAAGAAAATAGAATTTATCCTTCAGAGAAAAAACAAATAAAATAGAATTTATATAACAGAACAAAAACAAGAAAATTAGAGAATAAATACACACGATTCATTATTTTGGTCCTCATAATTAACAGATTTAATGAATTCAATAAAAAAAATATAGCCGAAGAGAAAGAAAATATATACTAATTAAATATAAAAAAGATAAATATTTAATTTAATAATTTATAAATTACTGTACACATAGATTCGAAAAAGTTGTCAAAAAAACAAATATATAACAAACAAATATTATCAAAGGCAAGATAAGTTACTTTTCTACCAAACTGGATACATTTTTTTTTGTTTTTATTTAATGTAACATGTTTATTCAGCTCGAAAAACATGCAGTGTTTACCGATGTATTGGAAAATTCAAAATGGCGCCCGACACTCTCTTTAACATGGTAAGTTCGGGAAAAGGTGTTATAAATAATAAACTAGACAAAATACTATTAAAAAACACCGAATATATATCAAAATATGTCACGGTAACATATATTGAGCGAGTTTCTAGCAGTATTTTGTATAGTTTATTATTTATAACATCTTTTCCCAAACTTACCGTGTTAAAGAGAGTCTCGGGCGCCATTTTGAATTTTCCAATACATCGGTAAACACTGTGTGCTTTTCGAGCTGAATAAACATGTTACATTGAATAAAAACCCGAAAAATATATCCAGTTAGGTAGAAAAATAACTTATCTTGCCTTTGATAACATTTATTTGTTATATATTTGTTTTTTGACAACTTTTTCGAATCTATGTGTACAGTAATACAAACCCAACTATAAGTCCTTAGTAAAATTCTATTTATAAATACTTTTTAAAATGAAATTATTTAATTAATCGTAAATATTATTTAGACATAAAAATTAATTGATTACAAAACCTTTTAAAAATATATATATTAATTTCTTTTTCGTTCGTCAAAGAACTGCGCAAAACACTTTTAATTTTCAATTTAAAATTCTAGAAAAAAGATTATATTATTCTGCTTTTAATATAATCAAATTCAGGGTTTTTATCTTTCTGGAGAAAAAAAAAATAATAGATTTTATTTCAATGAAATTAAAAAAAAAAAACTTGACTGAATTGAATTAATTACCCTTAAATTAACGAAGGGGGTTATTTAATAACTTTAGGTTTGGAAGAGATAGGTATGGGGTCGATTTTTTTGAAACTTCAAAAGTAACCGACTACTATCAAAGCTTTGCGAAATAATACGTGATCAATTTCATTTTAGAGATATTTCTTTCAAAAGCCTTCTTTTAAAAAAAGAAAAAAAAAGTATATTGTTCTATTAAACCTTTTACTGTTTAAATAATTTGACTTTGCTCGTTTTATTTTAAGAAAATAATAGTTGAAAAGGCATTTTCATTCAGTATTAGAAGATTTGTCAGTAAAAATTTAAAAAAAAAAAAATAAATAAAAAAAAAAAAATCGCCAAAAAGATAAGCGTTTTTTTAAATTTTTACTCGCAATGTAGAGCCCTGCATACTTCTTTTCAAGTTAACTCTTTTGTAGTTTTGATTACAATTTCCTTGGCCTTCGGGACAAGATCGAAGTGTAGTATCTGTTCTTCAGATGCTGCACTTCTATTTCTTGTTCTCTGTCGGTGGAGGAGAGATCCTTCACGACTGAGACAATTTTTATTTTTGTACCTTTTCTCCACGTTAAAAAACGACCCTGGTGTCTAACTCTGTCCCGTGGGGAGGCATAGTAAATAGGTATAATAGATCTGAATGAATGAACCTTGTAAGGGAGGGGCACTAAGCATTGCCCTGTTAATAATGAATTTCTTTGGTTTATTTTTATTTCTCTCTTGTGGTTAGAAATATCAGGAATTTTTTTTCTTTTTTTCAACATCAGACTAAAAGAATCGTAATGAAGGAATCGGAAAATTAAGGTATTTTTTAACGATGCGATTCCGATGCCTCCCAAAATACACGATTCTTACGATTAACGATTCCGATTCCGATTAATCGTCCCACCACTAATTAAAACCTCAAAATTTATATTAGTGAAAAATAGGAGATTGTCTTATGACCAATAGTTATGAAGGGGTCCACCAAGATAAGAGAAAAGGGGGTCCATGAGTAAAAAAAGGTTGAGAACCACTGATCTACATAATTCAGGTCATAAAGGGTTTAAAAAAAAAAAAAAAATTAACTTATTTGCTACTTTTTTTTATTATTATTAATAATAATAAAAAAAAATGTTTTAAATAGCAAATTAATATTATATTTTCACCCCAAATAAGGCACAATGTCACTTTGAAGTAGGGGGCTACTATTGGGGATATAATTTGTGGGGGCATTATGAAGGGAGATGAGCAACAAGATGTTCGTTCACATTACACTTGAACTTCTGCATATCAGTGCAGTTGGGAAAGCAGAATCCCGGAAGGGAGTTCCAAAGTCTTGCAGTTCTGGAGAAGAAACTATTGGAGTAAAAGGCTTTCTTACACCTAGGGATCTCTACTGTAAAGGGGTGGGACTTAGTTGCTAGTCGGATTTGTCGGGGGTAGTCACATCGAGGATGTACAAGTGCTTGTAGTTCGTCAGAGCATTCACCATTAAAGTACTTGTAGAACAGGCAGAGAGATGCAACATTTCGTCGATGGGACAGAGGCTGAAGCCTAGGTGACAGTTCAGGACCTATCAGGTTGGCAACTTTCTTTTGAACCCTGTCCAGGAGTGAGAGACTAGTAGCAGATGCACCAGCACAAATATGACAACAATACTCCATACATGGGCAAATGGTGGCCTTATAGAGGTACAGGATACTTTGAGGCGTAAGTACTTTTCTAGCACGGTAGAGAGAGCTCACCTTCTTTGCAGCAGCCTTGGCAATGTTCTCAATGTATCTATTCTAGTTCATGTTCCCTGTAAACATTAGGCTGAGGAGTTTAAAGGAAGTACTCTCAGATAAAGAGTCGTTGGCCATTGTTATAGGTGGTAGAGAGGGTTTCTTGTAATTATTGAATGAAACTAGTTTAGTCTTGGCAGCATTGAACATGACCATCACTTTTTGTCCCCATTCCACTACAGATTAGAGGTCATCTTCTAGTGTTTCTGCCATTTCCTTAGATATGTGTTCATTTTTTTCCCCTCGTGCCTGTTATAGAGAGTACTTAACTGTAAAAGTTTGGGCACGTAAAATATTCCATCAGTAGAATTCATAATCTAAATTGATAAAGTCCAATTTTAATAATGCTCAATACTTTTGATTGGACCCAAAGATGTACTCAGTATTGAGTGAAAGGGGATGTAAGTAAAGTGCGATTTATTAAAATAAATTTTGGTCGGTTTACACAATCTTTAATTCTCCTGCCCTCAAGAAACACCAGACATTTCCTGGGAATCAGAAAGAACATTGATTCACTTCTGCTCCAATCCTGAACCCCTCCATTAAAATTTCTATTCTCATTTCTTAAATTTTCAAGTTATATCTAGATAATAAAAATGAGCGTACGTATGTGCAGTTTGTTTTGTGGTACAAATAAAAATTGTATTTTATGAGGAAACATATGCCACCTCCAATTTTACATTTTTGCTAGTGTGGGAGAACAATATGGTGAACAAACATACTACACCCTAAAGAGGAGGTAATGATTGAGAAGATGGATCATAATGAACAAACACTACTCACTATCAAAAAAGAGAATTTAATGCCTGGGAGAAGACATTGTGACAACAGAACAGATACTATATTACAGCGACACACAAAAGAAAAAAAAAAAAAAAAAAAAAAAAAAAATAGGAGAAAGTAATCCTGGTAAAGCATCACGAGGAACCAACATATACTGTAACCCCCCCCCCAAAAAAAGGTGGTAATGCTCGGGAGTAATGTATCATGACAAATAATACATTACTACACTACCTCCCCCTTAAAAAAAAAAAAAAAAGAGTAAATAAAGCATGAAAAAATTCACCTGCACTCCACACACACACACACACAAAAAAAAAAAAAAAAAAAAAAAAAAAAAAAAAGCAGTGATAATGCCTGGGTTGGTTGGTTGTTTTATGGCATATCAACCTTTTTCAGGTTATTTAATGCCAAATCTAGTTATTTTGAGGAACGATTTTTAATGGAGTATATTTTTTTAATAGAATATATTTGTTGTTTTCAAGTCGGTTTCTATTTAACCCATAGTTGGGACTCTAACAGGTACTACCACTCCGGGTCAGAGTGGACCTGGGAGCAATGGCAATTAAAGGGTGGCTCCACACTCTGCAAGGTGGAGCCTCACCATCGGATATAGTTTTAGGTCATATCCAGGACCGATAATGCCTGGGAGGATATGATGAACAGACATCTACTACATTACTTCTCAGAAGAGGAAGAAATGCCTGACAAGATATTATGACAATGGAACATGCACTACACTAATCTCCCCAAAAAAGAATACCTGGGAGAATCCCCCCAACTCCCATTAAAGAAGATAAAGCTTATGAGTATGGTACGATGGGAACAGGACAGATAATAGAACTCACCACCTCATAATTTTTTTTTTTTTTTTTTTAATTTAAAAAAATTAAAAGAAAAAAAATTTTTTTTTGCAAAGATGGTCACATAACTATATAACCAACTCCCCCAGAAAAAAGAAAATAACTTTATTGCAAAGGATTTACATTTGTAGGAACAGGTAAAATAAACCCTCCCTCCATTCTTACCTATATAAATGACCCAGTAAGCTGAACACATGGCAAGCCACTGGACCATATTCCACTTCTATCTCCTCGAAAGTCTTGCTTTTGGAGACAGTATTTCCAACCAGTAGCTCTTCTGCTTCAGACAATCTGAAGAGTAAAAAAACAATTACAAAAAGAAAATTAATTTGTAACTCAAACTTTGCAGTAACATTTTAAACTCGATAATGAGAAATTAAACTCATCTTTTGCAATTTATGGTCAGCAGTTAACATATTCGCATACTGCATTTAAAAATAAAAAAAAAATACAGTAAAACTGAGTAAATCCAGATGGTAACACAAGTAAGCAAATAAATCTGTTCCCCCGACAACCAGCAAAGAATAATAGGAAAGATCATGAGTAGAAGAAGCAAAGGATGACAGCAAGAAACGTACACTGACAGTTCGAACAATGGGCAACAAAAAATAATGAGCAACAATGAATTCATAAATACTCGAGGAAGAGAGATAGATGGAGAGCCCTAGCCATCAAGGCCTGTACCACTGATTACTGTACACGCAATAACCTTTATCTCTGAGTGGCCTCCGGGCCTTGATAAGTGGTGACCACCATGTAAATAAAAAAAAGGCGGGACATTACTGGAATGAATGATTATATATATTTTTTTTTCTGTGGAAATTTTTTTTTTTTTTTTCAATTAGATTTCACTTTTTTTATAAATACTAATCCTTAATTCATGAAGCTCAATGTTAATACAGAGCATATAACAAACAAATGACAAAAGTTTATATTCAAAATTTCATGATGAATTTAAATTTTAATGACTTAACTTGAAAATTCAAAATGATGTATCTATTTACAATGCCTCCCCACAGGACAGAGTTAGACACCAGGGTCGTTTTTTTTAACGTGGAGAAAAGGTACAAAAATAAAAAATTGTCTCAGTCATGAAAGAAAGAGAACAAGAAATGGAAGTGCAGCATCATAAGAACAGATACTACACTTTGATCTTGGCCAAAAGGCCAAATTCAAAATAATGTAATAAAAGATAAAATAAACGGTAATTGCAACTTCTCTTCCAATTTTCGGATTTTGTAATCATGCCCAAATGCATTTCCTTTATAAGGAAAAGAAAACAAGAACAACTATTTGACCTCTATCGCATCCGTTGAAGTCAGCTGAATGGTTTTCACTACAGTTTGAGCATTTGGGGTCTTTTTTGCAGTCACTATTTTTTGAGTTTTCACCACATCTTACACAGATTGGTAATTTGGTGCATTTGTTGACAATTGTAGCACCTTAGAGGGTTTGGGATGTATTTTTCAACGTTCACTTTTAGGTAACCAATTTTAATCTTACTTGGGGGATTTGTGGAGTCAAAGGAGAGTATATATGTATTTGTCAATATAGTTTCTCCATTTCGTTTTATTCTTATTCTTTTTACTTCTGTAACACTTTGGGATGATAGATTAGATAAAATTTCCTCAGTCGAGCAATTTGATAGTTCACTGCATCTAATGACTCCTTTTGGGTGAGGATGAGTTTTAATTTTGATATTGTTAAAGGTTTGTCACTTGAGAATTTCTTTAGCTTGTGTTTTTTATTTCAATTCGATAAGTATGGTGTTATTTTACAGTCGTTTTATCATTTTGGTTTTATTTTTTGAGAGAAAATTTTTTCATTGTAAAAGGTGAAATTTTATTTATTTCATTTTTTTCAAGTGTTTCAATTACTAAAAAATATTGCGTTTTCTTTGAGCATTTCTGTTCATCCTCTGAACTTGAAATGTCGGAAACATCTGAAAAGCTTCTTTTTGGGGGCTTTTGTGGGTAATAAAAGCCATAATCAAATAAGATTGTTTTTTTCATTATCTTTGCTCCCCACCCACCTCGGAGCCCTATATGGGAAGTGCCTGGGGGGGGGGGGGCCCATTCACCCAGGCTCAACAAGGTACAAAGATGATATACTCGATTTACGTGATATCATTCATGAGCACCTGTTTTCCTTTGATGTTACTCTGGGATACGTAGTAATTTAAAGGGTTTGCAGCCATGTCATAGATATTTCACTTCATCGATTGACGCTCAGCCACCGCTTTCCACCATATATTAGGAAGTAGATGTTATTTGTGGGGAAGGGATAGGCATATTATGTTAATGATATGTTTATGGGGTGGGCAATATATGGTGGGGCTTGACATGACCAGCCGATTGATCGGATCGGGCCCCTCCGGCCGCCCATCTAGCCCAGTAAGGGCCAAAGTGGTGTGTTGGGAAGTGGGGGTACTAAATCCTGACCTCCAAGTCTCTCACCCACCAGGATCCCATCCTAAAGGTATTACTGGTCGCTACCTACGGCCAACAGGTAGCCCCATTGAGGGACTTCTACTCTTTGCAGGCAAGTCAGATGCAATTCAATCTTTTGTGGTACTTGTAAATATAGGGTACACCAGAAGTGCAGTGAAATTACAGGTAGACTGAGAGCAGATAAGCAGTTTATATGTAAAAAGTGTAAAACAAAGGAGATGGATGAAAACTCTGATGTGGACAAAGTATATTTGGACAATGAAGCCATTTAGGTTGTCGAGAAGTTTTGTTATGTTGGTAATACAATTGGAGAACAGGGTGGAGCAGGTATGAGTTAGTAGATAGAATAAGTTCATGGAACTTATTCTAACTAATCAGCTGAGAGTTAACAGAAGAGAAGAATCTATGTACATGCAGTGTGATGTATGGAATTGAAACCTGGCCAATGAAGATTGAGGACCTGTATTGCATGGAAAGAAATGCTATGACAATATGATATGATAGATGTGTAATGTATGTCTTAAAGGCAGACGATTTTGATGACCTTAAAGTAAAATTAAATCTGAACATTATAGCGAGGGGTGTGCACAACAGGAGACTTTGATGGTATGGTCACATTGAAAGAATCAGCAAGAGTTATTGGGTTACTAGATGTAAACAGTTAAGTAAACAGGTTCAGTTCACAGGGAAAAGTAAAACCTGGGGGAAATGATCAAAATAAATTAAAGAGAGAGGGATAAATAAATACCTGGCTAGAGATAGGCAAAGTTAGAAATCAATCCCTTAAAGCCATCCAACACATGCCAACATTTAACATGGATACTAGATCAAATATGATGATTATGATGAATACATTTCATTTTATTTAAATAAGAAAATTACACCATTTTTTTTTTTTTTTTTTTTTTTTTTGAAGTTTCAAGAAGAAACCACTTATGAAAACTTGAGCAGATGAAGATATGAATGCTTTATGGTAGTTTAAAGCTTTTTGGCTATATTTAAAAATTGGATGCTTAAAAAAAAAAAAAAAAAAAAAAAATTGGGTGCTTATTTAAAAAAAAATATTTATATATATACACACACAGAAAAATCATTGATGTACATACTCATCACGGAACAAACATATTCAAGAAATTACATCAATTGATTAAGTATTTCTTTTTACTAAAAAGAAAAAAAAAAATATTACGATTTTTAGCGATTTTAACACTAAACGTATTACATTATAAGGGTGGATTTGATCTAGATAGTTTGAACAGAGTTGTATCTCCCTTATTTATGCTAGATAAAAAGCATGGGCGACCAAAAATCACTACATCTTGTTTAGTTATAAAATTTTATTTTTTAGTTAAAAGAAGAAAAAAATACTTGGTCAATTTATGCAATTTTTGGAATATGGCATCTTTATTCCAGGACAAGTACGCTCATTATAAAGGTTTTCAATATTTTTTTTTTAATTATTTCTAAATAAACATCAAAAATTTTTTCAGTCAAATATCACTTAGTAGACCATGGAAAAAAAATGTCTGCAATGCAAGCGTAATCTTCAAAAAAATAAATTTAGAATGAAATTTGTTTTATATTTATTTATTGCGGACTATTATTCTCATCTTTATTAGTTGTTGTTTTACAACGTTTCGGCCAACTATTCCTCTGGCCTTCGTCAGGTGGTAACCGCGACGGATAAGAACTTTGAATCTCCCAACTGCATTCTCAGCAATTATTGCTATCCGTAGTTGTTGTCGTCTCACCACGTTTTTGGCCAAGTAAGCCTCTGGCTGGCTTTGGGTAGGATTGAAACCGCTATCTTCAGACAGTTCTCATCTGGAACCGTAGAGATTCAACGTGTCTATCAACTGCACCACAGGCCCCGAAAGGCGATCAAGGTTGGATTTTTTTATCTTATAAATCTATGTTTTATTTATTATTTGATTTTCCATTGTCAGGTCCGTACCGAATGGTATATATATATTTTAATTGGAATTCATTATTGAGAGGAGTATAAAGATGAGAATAATAGTCCACAATAAATAAATATAAATAATACTCATCTCAATAATGAATTGCAATTGAAATTTGTTTTATTTATCTGAATAGAGGAATCTATGTAGAAGTTTTAAAATAAGTTTTTACATATTTTTTAAACAATTTCATTGGTCAATCAGCATAGATAATTATCCAATGAAAATAAACAATGACTTTCCAAGTTTTTATTACTAAAATAATTATTAGGCTGGATAAAATATGTAATCAATGAAATTGATTGTAAAGAACAGACTAAAGTTGACTGGCTATGTAAAATTAAGATTTGTCAGACACAATGCTATAACAATCTAACTTTCCATTTTTTAATAAATTATTAAAACTACATCTATATATATATATAAAAATGTAATTCTTGGTTTGTTACAAGTGAATAAAACCATATTTCTACGTTACCAATTTATTTGAAATTTTCAGACAACCCATCTTTAGAGTCAAGGAATGTTTTTATGTTATTAAAATAAATTTACCTCGCGAATTATTAAAATATTAAATAAGATGAATATATTTTTTTAACCGTTAGTGCGAACCTGCTTTGTTGATAAAACTGAACTTCCGGTTCGATTCATTTCACAGCCACGAATTGACAAAAAAGAAGTAGATTTCATTTTCTGTTTACTCGATAAGTAAAAAAAACAAAAAAACATAATTCATTTGTTTATCTTCGAAATTTTTTAATTTACACATTTTTTCTTTATTATATAAGGCCAAAAAAAAAGTTTGTCGCTTGCTTTTTGAGTTTTTTTTTTGTTTTTCGATATAAGATTGGTTGGTAAAATTACAGTTTGGTGCTAATGCAAAGAGTGGTCCGCGCTATTTTTTAAATCGTATTTCAGGTTTAATTAAAGTTTTATGTTTTTTTATTCAATTGTAAGGTTAAAATACACCCTCCCCTCCCCATGTTAAGAATGGCTTTTAAAATATTAACATTATTATTACCACATGGATCACTCTCTGCATGAGTACTGTACTTTCACCTAACAATTTAATAAAAACATGGTACTTATGCAGAGAAAGTACCATAATAATATAATAGAATAATAACGTTATTTAGAAAGCCATTCTTAACATGGGGAGGACGTTTTGTTACTATTCTATACTTTCACCTAACAATTTAATAAACAAAAGATGGTACTTATGCAGAGAAGGTACCGTGCTGAAATAACACTTAAGAAAGCCATTCTTAACATGGGAAAGGGAGAGTGTTCTGTAACTATTTCATATTTTCACCTAACAATTTAATAAACAAAAGATAGTACTTATGCAGAGAAGGTACCGTGCTGAAATAATACCGTTATTTAGAAAGCTATTTTTAACATGGGGAGGGAGTTTTGCATCTATTCTATACTTTCACCTAACAATTTAATAAACAAAAATAGATAGTATGTATGCATAGAAAATACCGTGCTGAAATAATGTTATTTAGAAAGACATTCTTAACATGGGGATGGTATTTTGTAACTATTCTGTCCTTTCACCTAACAATTTAAAAACAAAACATGGTACTTATGCAGAGAAGCTACCCCGCTGAAATAATGACATTATTTAGAAAGCCATTCTTAACATGGGGATAGAGGTGTTTTGTAACTATTCTGGACTTTCACCTAACAATTTAATAAACAAAAGTTAAACTTAAGCAGACAAGGAACAGTACTGAATCATTAACATTATTTAGAAAGCCATTCTTAACATGGGGAGGGAGGATTTTTTTTTTTTTTTTTTTGCGTCACCACATTATCAAGGCCCAGACGCCACTCAAGGATAAGGGTTAAAGAGTGTACAGTAGAAATTGGTCAATATAGTAATCATTAGTAATGAAAATTTGATAAATTTGATAACTTATATGGAACGGCTCATCAAGAACTTATTTACTTTAGACTTGAACACAACCATATTGTAGTCAGCCGGAAAGCAGGAAAACGGAAGACAATTCCACAGCCGTGCAGTTCTAAGAAAGAAGCTTTGTTCATGGAATCTACGTTTAGGTTTAGGCACAGATAAAGAGTGGGGGAAATTATTGATAGTGTTTACAGCTAGACGAGTGTTTCTTGTGAAAGTTTGGCGAGGGGGGACCATAGATTGAAGCTCAGTCGAACACTTTCCATGAAAATAACGATACATTAGAGACAAACTCGCAACATCTCTTCTGTGAGATAGAGGTTGCAAGGAGGAGAAAAGGACATCTCCTACGAGGCTACGAAGTCTATTTTGAACTCTATCAAGGCAGGACAAGTCCTTTCTAGCAGCTCCTGCCCAGATGTGGAAACAGTATTCCATCCTTGGACGTACCTGGCTCTTATATAGATAGAGAATAGCATCAGCAGTGAGATATCTACCGGATCGATAGAAAGATCCCACCATTTTTCCAGCGGCCTTGGCAACAGATTTGATGTACGTGTTCCATTTAAGATCAGGAGTAATGGTCAAGCCCAGAAGCTTGTAAAAACTTGAGGCCTCCTGAAGACGAGAGCCATTCATTTCAATTGATGACAAATGTGGATTAGAATGTTGATGATGTAAAGAGAAAAGCTTGGTTTTAGATGCATTAAAAGTAACCAGCCACTCCTTTCCCCATTGTACTACGTGCTCAAGATCAGAGGAGAGAGAATTGGAGAGAACTTGGTCGTTTACTGTCTTAGATGTGGTACCATAAATGGTAGTGTCGTCAGCATAAATGTCTACAAATGATGTAAGGATATGATTTGGAAGATCATTAATGTAGATCAGGAAAAGAGTTGGGCCCAGGATGGATCTCTGAGGGACACCGGCATTAATACTGTGAGCTTCTGATTTTTACCCATCAACTACTACTCTTATGAACCTATCAGAAAGAAATGATTTAATAATTGAGAAGACTTTTCCAGCTATACCATAGCTAGCGATCTTATGAAGTAAACCTTTATGCCATACCCTATCAAAGGCTTTAGATATGTCAAGAGCAATTGCCCTAGAAAGATTGCCACCGTCGAGAGATTTGCTAATCCTATGCGATATAACTGTAAGGACATCTGCTGTAGATCTAGCAGAACGGAAACCATATTGAGTGTCACTAAGAAGGTTAGTTTTGTTGAGATGGTTGATTACTTCTGTATTTAACACAGATTCTAGCAACTTACTCATGACGCACAGGAGACTTATTGGCCTGTACTGAGAGGGGGATGAGCGATCACCTGAATTCTTAAATACAGGGCATACTGATGAGATTTTCTAGGTAGATGGGAAACTATTCTCCTTAAGACAACGTTTAAACAGTTTTGTAAGTATGGGCGCTAGTTCAGGTTGAAGTTTTTTGAGTACTATAATTGGAATACCATCAGGGCCAGTTGTTTTACTCGAATCAAGGTTTTTGATTAGCTTCGCAACATCACGTACAGATATACGTATATCACATAGCGTGTTTTCTGATACAGGAGGAAATATTGGGGGTTGGCGGTCTTGGTCGCAAAGGGTAGAATTAGCTGCAAAGTTCTTGACAAAGAGTTTGGCTTTGTCTGATGCTGACGAGATTACCTCAAGATGTTTTCTAACTATTCTGTACTTTCTGTGCTGATGCAGAGAGTGATCTGCGCTGTTTTTTAAATCACATTTCCATGTTTAATTAAAGTTTTATGATATGTTTTTTATTCAATTGTAAGGTTAAAGTACAGAATAGGTACAAAAACCCCTCTCCATGTTAAGAATGGCTTTTTAAATGATAACATTATTTCAGCAAGGATCACTCTCTGCATGAATACCGATTAACGTTTTGTTCTTTGCTTTTTTTACCGTATTTTTGGGGGTTTTTTTCAAGAAAACCTTTTTTAACAAGGATTGAAAGTGCACGTTTTTTTTTTGTTTTTTTTTTTTTACAGAAGTTGTTTTTATACAAGAAAATATGAATGCTTATAAAGAAATTGGGTACTCGTGCACTTATTGATCCGTGCTGAAATAATAACATTATTTAAAAAGCCATTCTTAACATTGGGTGAAGAGGGTGTTTTGTACCTATTCTGTACTTTAACCTTACAATTGAATGAAAAAAAAACAGTAAATTTTTAGATTAGGTCCACCTCCACAATTTTCTTTTAAATGACGACTTTTGTAGGTTTTCGACTATGCTGAATACGGAAATCGCATTGAAATTTTGCAGAAATAAGTAGTTATCGAGATATTAAAAATTTGTATAATGCATTGTAATCTCTGGCAGCCGTCTTTTTTACACGCTTGCGCGCGTCATAAACAAATCTATGCGCGTAACAAAGATGGCCGCCAAAGAATACAATGCATAAAACAACTATCTATATCTCGATAACTACTTATTTCTGCAAAATTTCAATGCGATTTCTGTATTCAGCATAGTCGGAAACCTTTAAAAGTCGTTATTTAAAAGAAAATTGTGGAGGTGGACCTAATCTAAAAAAATACCAAAAAAACATAAAACTTTAAGCTTGGAAATACGATTTAAAAAAATAGCGCGGATCAGTAAGTGCATTAGCACCCATTAATCGACTCACGTGACTTTATTAACAAATATTATCAAAGGCAAGATATGTTATTTTATTACCGAAATGGATAATTTTTTTTTGTTTTTTTAATGCAAAATTTTTATTCGGCTCAAAAAGACACAGCGTTCACTGCACCAATTCTGCAAGAGTACCATATTTTTTTTTATTTTCGCCTTTTTTTTGTTTTTTTTTACTTTTTGGAGTGGATTGCTGTACTAAGAATATAAGAAACATGCATTTCCTCTTTTTATTAGAATTTTCCATTACACGAAATTAAGCCACAGCAACGCGTGGCAGGGTACAGCTAGTTATGAATATGATTTTCCAGCCCTTTTTAAAACATTTTCCATATTTTCAAGGCCTTTTCAAGACAAAGCTTAAAATTTTCAACCCTGTCCTTTCATGCATACGTCGCCACCCACTCCGCGCCATACGTCGCCACCCACTCTGCGCCATACGTCATAGATTATACAGTTAATGAAACAAAAGAACTAATGAATCCCATTTAAAACCACCGAAACTTCAGTATTGAACAGTGGGGGAAAAAAAGAAAACACTGATAGCAGCAGGAAAATGTTGGATACCAAACTTCAATATTTGGAAAGGCAAAGTTTAAAATCTTACAAATGTTTAGAAGTCTTAATTTTCCTGAAATTGATTAATTTCTACTTGTGTAAAGAAAATACTAACTTATCCGTATCGAGGCAGCATTTTGCCAACAGGTACTTGCATTGTGCTGTGTGACATCCTCGAGATTGCAACAGCAGGTAAGACTGGACAGGCTTTCCCGCCCGATAGTAACATGTCGCTAGAAGATATAAAGATTCTTCGTTGGCCACTGAAAAGAAAAGATTAAAAGCAAATTAATCATCTCAGGCGAGGAAAAAAAAAAAACGAAATACCAATAGGTTCAGTTTTTATTCAAAAGATTGGATGACAGATAGTAGGTCTTTACTTATTCCAATATTTACCCAATAATAATCAACATGTTACATGATCAGACAAAAAAGTAAATATATGAAACAATTTTTTTTTTTTCATGAGCTAGTGATTTTTTTTTTTTTATACTTAGCTATTAGAATATTTTTTTTAAATGGATAAAAGTCCAAAAGTTAAATTTTAGATCATTTGAAAAGGATTTTTGTAAATTTAGTAAACAGAAATTCGGAAGTTCATTTTTTTAATTTTAATTATGATTAAAAATAGGTATTTTTTTTAAATATTTATTAATTATGAAAAACTATTTTGCATTAGGAAAAATAAGATTTTTTCTTTTTTATCGTAATCGATTGTATAAATAAAAGGAGTGACTAACTATAATCTTGAATTCTTATTCTCTACAGCTTCTACTTCAGAAAACTATTTTTCTCTACAGCTTCTACTTCAGAAAACTATTTTTCTCTACAGCTTCTACTTCAGAAAACTATTTTTCTCTACAGCTTCTACTTCAGAAAACTATTTTTCTCTACAGCTTCTACTTCAGAAAACTATTTTTCTCTACAGCTTCTACTTCAGAAAACTATTTTTCTCTACAGCTTCTACTTCAGAAAACTATTTTTCTCTACAGCTTCTACTTCAGAAAACTATTTTTCTCTACAGCTTCTACTTCAGAAAACTATTTTTCTCTACAGCTTCTACTTCAGAAAACTATTTTTCTCTACAGCTTCTACTTCAGAAAACTATTTTTCTCTACAGCTTCTACTTCAGAAAACTATTTTTCTCTACAGCTTCTACTTCAGAAAACTATTTTTCTCTACAGCTTCTACTTCAGAAAACTATTTTTCTCTACAGCTTCTACTTCAGAAAACTATTTTTCTCTACAGCTTCTACTTCAGAAAACTATTTTTCTCTACAGCTTCTACTTCAGAAAACTATTTTTCTCTACAGCTTCTACTTCAGAAAACTATTTTTCTCTACAGCTTCTACTTCAGAAAACTATTTTTCTCTACAGCTTCTACTTCAGAAAACTATTTTTCTCTACAGCTTCTACTTCAGAAAACTATTTTTCTCTACAGCTTCTACTTCAGAAAACTATTTTTCTCTACAGCTTCTACTTCAGAAAACTATTTTTCTCTACAGCTTCTACTTCAGAAAACTATTTTTCTCTACAGCTTCTACTTCAGAAAACTATTTTTCTCTACAGCTTCTACTTCAGAAAACTATTTTTCTCTACAGCTTCTACTTCAGAAAACTATTTTTCTCTACAGCTTCTACTTCAGAAAACTATTTTTCTCTACAGCTTCTACTTCAGAAAACTATTTTTCTCTACAGCTTCTACTTCAGAAAACTATTTTTCTCTACAGCTTCTACTTCAGAAAACTATTTTTCTCTACAGCTTCTACTTCAGAAAACTATTTTTCTCTACAGCTTCTACTTCAGAAAACTATTTTTCTCTACAGCTTCTACTTCAGAAAACTATTTTTCTCTACAGCTTCTACTTCAGAAAACTATTTTTCTCTACAGCTTCTACTTCAGAAAACTATTTTTCTCTACAGCTTCTACTTCAGAAAACTATTTTTCTCTACAGCTTCTACTTCAGAAAACTATTTTTCTCTACAGCTTCTACTTCAGAAAACTATTTTTCTCTACAGCTTCTACTTCAGAAAACTATTTTTCTCTACAGCTTCTACTTCAGAAAACTATTTTTCTCTACAGCTTCTACTTCAGAAAACTATTTTTCTCTACAGCTTCTACTTCAGAAAACTATTTTTCTCTACAGCTTCTACTTCAGAAAACTATTTTTCTCTACAGCTTCTACTTCAGAAAACTATTTTTCTCTACAGCTTCTACTTCAGAAAACTATTTTTCTCTACAGCTTCTACTTCAGAAAACTATTTTTCTCTACAGCTTCTACTTCAGAAAACTATTTTTCTCTACAGCTTCTACTTCAGAAAACTATTTTTCTCTACAGCTTCTACTTCAGAAAACTATTTTTCTCTACAGCTTCTACTTCAGAAAACTATTTTTCTCTACAGCTTCTACTTCAGAAAACTATTTTTCTCTACAGCTTCTACTTCAGAAAACTATTTTTCTCTACAGCTTCTACTTCAGAAAACTATTTTTCTCTACAGCTTCTACTTCAGAAAACTGTCCGTTCAGTCATCAAATACTTTCTAATAGGTTCTTAATAGTAGTTATTGATGGGTAGAAGTCTGAAATACAGTGTAAACACCAGCATGTCTCAAGGATCTATTCTAGGATAATTTTTTTCCTGATATTCAATGATTTCACTAACAACATAATTTTCAACATATACACAGATACTCTATGGCAAGATTTCTAAGAACATTCATAATCAAAATCTTTCTAATTCTTTCTTCCGATCTGAAGCATTTGGTGCAATGGAGAAAAAGGTGGCGGTTTGTTTTTAATATGTCTACAAAGCAAGTTCTTTTTACCCCCAACACCAATCCTTACTTTACCGCAATTAAAATGACCGCCTCCCTTCTTAAGGAAGCTCTTTGCTTTGATAGCTTCTATGACTGACCTTCACTTCAGATTTGAAACGGAAGACTTAAACATCAAATTTGTTGCTACGGCTGCTAGAAAAATGGTTGGATCATTCTATCACTCCAGAAGCAATCTCACACCGGATGCACTCCTCTACATGAAAGTCAAATAGGTTTTAAGATGAAGTATTGTCACATTTGGAGAGATTCCACTCAGAGCACCTGATTTGACTTGTACTAAACGAACTTCAAATTTTAATGTAAATGAAATTTAATCTTTTTTCTGAATAGGATGCATTTTTTTTTTCTTTTGTGTCGTTAGAACTGAATTTTTACAGGTTACTCCAAATTAACTCACTATTTTCAGTAATAGTTTTATTTTTTTTTACATAGAAAAATTTTTTTTTCAAATTTGATAAAAGCTATTTTTTGTGTTTATGCATATAGAAATAATTCCATCTTAAAGAAAAGGGCACTTGTCAGTATAGTGGCCTTATTATTAATCGTGTCTTAAGAAAATGGCAGTTGAAAAGTTAAAATAAATAATAGAACTAGACAGCTTTAAGAAAAAAAATTTTCAATTTCACTTGTAAACCTGGACTGAATTTGTTTTCCTTCACAAAACCAATATTATTAATACCAAATGGTGATATGCACAGAAAAAGATTGAGATAAAATTAAATTTTATCAACATTTTTATTATTGTTAGAAAAACGAAAATATTTAACATGTAATAACTATTTTAGTTAGAAAAGAAATTTGTTTACATTTTATTCAGCATAGGTTTTCAAAAGAAAAAAAGGAAAATACAAAATGAAATTTCAAACAAAGAATGTATGAAATGCAGTGATGATGCCATTTTTGTTTTTTTTAAATTTAAGGGATCTTGAAACAAGAATAGACATTTTAAAGAACTGTTGACCCCTGAAATGCTGTTGTTGATATTCAAATGACAACCGTTTTCGGTGGTGTAGAAATGTGGGTTTGAACCGAGAATCCTTTAACATAGTGAGGAAATATATTTCACCAATTCTTGTCACAAAATTAAATTATTCAGTTTCAGTTCAATTTCCCTCATTGTTAGTTTGAAATAGTGGGAGAATAAAAAAAAAAAATTAAAACAAAACGGGAGATAAAAGCTAACCCATGATGAGTTTTCTGCGCACAGTGCAAGGTATTGGGTTTTGTTTAATGAAAAAATTAACTCCTGTCCTTCAGATGCATGGGTAAGATTTTTTCGTTTCTTTTAAATTTTTATATGCTTCTGAGGCAGCATGTGTAGCTATTAGCATCGTTAAAGTTTTGCTATTGAAGATTGTGAAAGACGATATTTTTCCGCTTAAGCCCAATGCAGATATATTAAAGAAAAAGGAACCACACAGAGAATTTAAACAAATAAAAGTTTATTTCAATCCTGCAACATATCTACTAGAAATGAAAAGAGCCTAAGTATACAGGTTGTTCAAGGTAAATTTGACACTTTTGGAAAAATACTAAAAACATGTCATATCTTGGCCAATAATTATTGCGTTCTCAAAATTCAAATTGAATTTCTTTGAAGATCTTTTGTCAAAGACAATTCACTCAAAGAAATGGCTTTGAGCTGCAACTACGTCTTCCAGGAAGACCCTGACCATGGAGCAGGTGACAACAAACTTTGAACAACCATTATTCAGTGGCTAATTGTGCAATCAAAGTAAATTTGGTATCTATGTGCTAGCATTAAGAGATTTTATTTATAATGAAAATAAACTTTTGGTTTGAGAAAACCTAGTTTAATAAGCTGTTGGCGTTAATATTTCTGCACTCATAAACGAAGATCGCTAAGAAATAAAAATGGGATAAACTTTATATTGTGAGCTTTCTTCAACAAACAGTTACAAATAACTAGTTTATGTTGAGTCACAATTTACCGATTATTACTTTCACATCACTTGAGAGCTTTCAGGATTTTTTCCTGAACATTTAATTTACTCGAGTCTTTCCTGCTTCAAAGTGGCTTTTTCTTTTGTGAAAAATATTTCCAACAAACATGTCATCCATGAAAAAACATTCTTTCTCCTGTATTTCTATCACTTTTGTATTTCCTTCATAAACCTTACTAGCTACTGTAATACGCCCATCATAATATTCATCTTTTGCATCTTCAATCGGACCACATGGCTATGAAAATATTTGACAACCATTAACTTCAAGAGTACAATTCAATCATTTTAATCACCCATTTCTCTGCAAGAAAATATCAACAACACCTGTTCCTTTTTATCTGCGATCTAAATCATAATTTGCATCCTTTTCCCCACAATCATTCGCATAAATTTACTTTTTGTTGACACAACGTATGTCGATGTTGTATTTCTGATTTTTTTTTCTTTTAGTTGATTATTTGGATTATTCAGACTAATGTTCACAAGAACCCATGGCAAAGTAAATAAAATACTTGGTAAAATTCAGTTGTAAATTACACTCTTCTAGAGGTTGAAGGTTCAATCCTCAGTGTACGCAACACTCAAAATACACTTACAAATTAGTTAGGACTTCTACTACCCATTTATGGCTGACAGAACAAGAGCATGCTACCCCTGTAGATTAAATAAAAGCTTCTGTTCTAACTTCTGTGCCGATTGAGTTTGAGAATATACACTTGAAGAAGGTTGGAGGTTACATCACCACAACGTGAAAATAAAACCCTCGAGATGAGAACAATAGTCGAAAGAATCCAAATATGGATAGATAAAATGTTCTCTCTAAAAACTTGACAATCTAAACAGATCTTCCTCACAAACTTTCAACATTCAAACTGTACAGTTTATAGTTTGAGCAATATTCTTTGGAATACATTTCATTAATTATAACTTTTTATAGACTGAATACACACTTACTGATAATGACCTGGTGAGGTGGTGGGTGCCAATATTTTTATAAAGACAAGGATAGGTAAATAATCACAGGCATTTAGTTGTGAGTTCAATTCCTAGTGAAAGAAGCCAAGAAAAAAATTATTCGATACTAGAGACATGAAATACAGAATGAGAGCAATCTACCCCCAGAGAATTAAATTAGCAATACTCATGAAAAAAAATTGAATGGTTTAAAATATCTTAATAATGGCATACATAGAGCTTGATGATCTGAGAAAAAAAATCTCATATTGAAGTATTTTTCAAACCAAAAACAAAACGGAATGGGCAGTTTATTTTGTACTCTGACAAAAAAGTGAAATTGTTGTTTCCTACAAACCCACCCATCCCCGATTTGCTTCCAAACTTTATGAAATTCCACAGAGGCATGGCAACAAATTAATAGGGGAAAAAAAAGGGGGTTTTAAAAACATTACCAAAATGACAGTTTAATAGTTAAAAGTTTCATCACTATTTCCTAAAACCTCTTCAAATATATCAGATTATTTACGCATTTGAAAGGATATTCATTTCCAAACAAAATGGTATTTTGAAGATTTAAAGTGTTTTATCTTTTAAAACAACCATTTTAGCAGAATCCTGTTGAAATCTGTAATTATCCAAAGCATTTTACGGTTGACGGGTATTGCTAATTAAATGAAGCAATTCAAAATTCACAGATGATTACTAACGACGAAACAGCATCTGAGAAAGGATGGAGAGTGCAACAACCAAGATTTGTACAATAGCTGGAATATGTAAATAACACAAATGATTATGAAGTTAAATACAATTATGTATCCCAAACTAGCCTAGTTTAGGATGCGAAAACTGGTAAATAAAGTTAAATTTCCCTTAACTTCAACTTGCGATATATCTTGTTTATTTTTGGGTTATTTTGATAAAGTTTTGATTTAAATAAAGTTTTATCTTTTTGCTTTATAATTCTTTTTCTTGTGTCTTTAATAGTTTTTTTTCCAGGCTACTTCAAGTTATGTCACTAATTTTGGTGAACGCCGCTTTATTTTTATTTTTTATACAAAAAAATATTTTTCAAATTTGGTGTGCACAATATTGTGAGTCTCTAGGTATAAAAAAAAAATAGTACCATTTTAAAAGAAAAAAGGTCACTTATCAATATGGTGAGCTTTAAAAAGAGTTTGAAGTTGTTTTTCACAAAACAAATCCAACTTGAAAATTTCAGTGAAAGAAATATGAAAGAAATTCAATTGAAAAAATTCCAAAAATGGTACCGTTTTGTAGAGAAATATCTTCTTAATCTGTTGGTATCATTACTACGCTCATAAATCAAGAAGTGCCATTAATAAAAGTGACTGTACCTACACATCGAGATTTACAACTTAATGCCAAGTGACCAAGTAGGAAGTATCATCACTAAAATCAACTGTCAGCACAACCCAACGAAAACGTAAACAAACAACTTGTTTCACTATATACATATATCAAAGTTCTTAAGTGAGTTTGTTTTTGTTTATTTAAAAGTTATAGAAAGTTATTGTTCAAAATAATATTTTTAGTGCGACAAGCGCGTCAATAAAAGAAATAAAAATTCACAATTTAAAAAATAATGTCAGTTGTTTTCTTTCAAACTTTCATACGTTCTTTGTTTTATCTTCTTTTGGTTGGATAAACTTCAGCATTGTTAAATTATCTTTTAAAAATTAAGCTGGATACATTTTAAACAAAAAAAAAAAAAACATTTTTAGTTGCATGTGACTGACGGAAAAAAATTTTCACTTTAAAAAACATGCCTCATTTTTTTGTTTATTTCTCTTCTGTTCTGTCGGGTGTTTTTGATGTATCTAACATTGTTAAATTATTTTTTTATTAGACTGTACAGTTACATTACTTAAAAAAAATTAACAAAATATAGCTAAGTTTTAAGTTACGTGCAACAAGTCATGTGTAAATAAAAAAATGAATTTCACGTAAAAATGTGCATTTTTTTTATGTTCTATCGGGCGTTTTTGATAAATTTGAAGATTTTGTTAAATTATTTTTTTTAATTACACTGTACATTACTTAAAAAATAAGAACTGAAAATATAATTAAGTTATGTGCACGTGGTGCGTAAATGAAAAAATTAATTTCACTGTAAAAATCATTTTTTTTTGGTTCATTTAATAATTCCTGAGACGGTACTTCTACAGTTTATCACCGAAAATGGAGACGCCATTTTTTTTCACGCACCTGTCGTTAAAATCTGAGGGAGAAATCAGTATTTTTTTATGACCGGAGTTAGAAATAAACAAAAAAATTAAACTAGATATTAATTACTTCCAGAAAGAACCATGAGAAAGGGAATGTTTTTAATGAAACGTATATACAGGGTGTTCCAAAAGAAACAGTGCACTGAACACAAGAAAGGATATTTATACATTGAAAATGTTTAAATGTAATTGAAAATGTTTAAATATATTATGTTTAAATGGTGTTTAAATATATAAAATGTTTAAATATAGTCCGCTTATATTAAATATTCTTTTGTTTCAGGGACCCTTTGAAAATGGTGCTTACCTTACAAGAAAGGATATTTATTATTGAAAATGTTTTCCGAGATGGTGGCAAATTCACAAAAGAAGTGCAAGTCATTTCAAGAAAAATTTGGTGCAGAACGTTTGCGCATCGAAATTGTGTTTCCGCTTTGTTGCATAAGTTCAAAGAAACTGGAAGTGTTCAAGACAAACCCAAAAGTGGCCGCCCAAAAGTCGTTACAGATACATTATTACAGAACAAACAACAACCAACAAACTTCAGAGGAGCCCACGAAAGTCTTTGAGGCGTTTGTCTCAAGAAACTAGGATATCTCTAACATCAACTCACCGAGCAGTGCATCAACTTAAATTCTTTCCATATAAAGTGCATGTTGTTCATGAACTGACGCCTCAGGATTCAGAAAAACGCGGTGGTTTGAAAATTTTATTCTAGAGAAAGGTGAAAACATTTTAAACCATACATTCTTCAGTGATGAAGCATGGTTCCATTTGTCCGGGTACATGAACAGTCAGAACTCTAGAGTGTGGTCTACAATAAATCCTCATGCTCTGTTTCAGAAGCCACTCCACGATCAAAAATTTGGTGTTTGGTGTGCTTTGTCAAGCTGGCGTATAATTGGACCTATCTTTTTTGAAAACACCATCACATCTGAGTGTTACATTCATAACATCCTGGAGCCATTTTTTGATCAACTGACGGAGCAAGAAAAGCAACAAGGCTGGTTCCAGCAAGATGGTGCAACTGCACATACGGCTCGTGTCAGTATGGCTGCAGTTGGTGATGTCTTTGGGGATCGTGTGATCTCTCGTGGTTTGTGGCCACCTCGATCACCGGATTTAACACCTCCTGACTTATTTGTGGGGCAAATTGAAAGGCTCAGTGTATGCAGACAATCCTCGAACTACGGATGAACTGAAGCAGAGAATAACAAGTGTTATTCAAAACATCAAACCTGATGAACTTGAGTGTGTTTTTCAAAACATGCAGCATCGCGCTCGTTTATGTCTGCAGGTGAATGGCGCACACTTTCAACAGTTATTGTAGATCATATCTTACTGCACGAGTCAATCCTCAATCGTACTTTAGTTGATAAGGTATTGGATTTGTGAGTATTTGCAATAAATAGTATGTTTCTGTGAGTTTTGTTTCTTTGGGTTATTAGCATATTCCTACTGCACTGTTTCTTTTGGAACACCCTGTATTTTTATTATTAAAAACAGAAAATGAAAAAATAATTGAAAACAGAAAATGAAAATTGTCTAAACTGGACGAGCGCTATTTGAAAACCAAAACATTTACTGTATAAGAATTTATCAAAATAGAATTGTAATAACATCTATTGAAAAGTTTGCGTAAGATAATTTTAATAAAACAATTTTTGTAATGTAAGCAACATTGGATTTTTATAAAATAGTTTGTTTTTTTTTTCCAAAACATAATTTTAATGAAACATTTTTTTGAATTAAAGCAACTTTGAAAGGTCAACAACAAATTTAAATGAAACCGAAAAATCAATATCTAGTTTAATTTTTTTGTTATTTATTTCATGCTTCAGTCATAGTTTAAAATAATGATTTCTCCCTCGGATTTTAATGACAGGTGCACAAAAAAAAAAAAAAATAGTGTTTCCACTTTCGGTGATAAACTGTAGAAATACCACCTATCAGGTGTTTTTGATAAACTTGAATTGAGATATCTCAAAGTTGTGTTAGGTGTCAAAATCAACACCAGTGGAAATAAAGTTCAACTGGAAGCTGCTCTCTGACTACTTAAGAAATCCAGTTGATTCATTTCCACCTCCAAAGGAACAAAAAAAGTTCCTTAGTGAATCTGCTGAACATTCAGATAACTCCTGCAGTTGTGATGAAGAACCATCTCAGGATATCTTCAGTTATGAGCATCAAGGACAATGGGTTGCTGTCTACTATGACACCAACTTTTACATTGGCCAAGTCATGGAGGTTATATCTGAATCCCGCACCGCAATAAAATTTTTATTGCAAACCAAAGGTACAAAAGATTTTTTTCGATGGCCTTTGTCAGATGACATTGCACAGGTAAAGTCAGCATTTGTTTACAGATAGGGTTTTGAGATAATGCCAGTTTCAAGTGATGGTAGGATTTGGAGTGTTCTTGATATATTTACCATAGCAGAAGCTTATAAAAGAATTTTGAGAGAAAATCAATAAGGAAAGGACTTGTAGTAAGACCTCTGCCTATAAAATATCTTACCACTCCATCATATCAGTTAAGATAAAAATGAAATGTAATAAGTCTTCAGACGTACCCCTCCACTGTACTGTATACCGATACTCCATGGCTGTCTGGGATAGCTTCCGTACATTCATATCTGATTTACCTCTGCATTCCATGTTTAAAAAGGATGTGTCCTCTATAGTATCAGACCTGATCAAATGGTTAATTGTAGGCATAGACCGATTCATACCATCCAAAAAATTCCAACAAAAACCTAACAGCCAGTCATGGTTCTCCCCAGAATGTGCTGCTGCCATCACGCACAGAAATCACTTTCCATAACTACCAACGTAATACATGCACTGAGACTAAAGCTGCTTTCAGGAACGCCAGCAACCACTGTAAAAGAGTAATAAAAAATGCAAGAGAGCTATATGCCCAGTCTGTTAAATCCAAAGTAGCTGATCAGTGGCTTGGTTCCCACCAGTTTTGGCAAATAACAAATAGGATCCTGAACAGAAGTGTGCGTTCTATCCCAACCATTCTCAATGGACCAGAGGTCATCTCGTCAGCATCAGACAAGGCCAAACTATTTGCAAAGAACTTTGCAGCTAATTCTACCCTATGCGACGAAGGCCATCAACTCCCCATATTTCCTCCTATAACACAGAACACGCTAGGTAACATACAAATATCTGTACCTGAGGTCGCCAAGCTAATCAAGAACCTTGATTCCAGTAAAGCAACTGTCCCTGACGGCATCCCAATTATAGTGTTAAAAAAGCTTCAACCAGAACTTACTCCCATACTTATGAAACTGTTTAAACATTGCCTTAAGGAGAAGTGCTTTCCAACACCCTGGAAAACCTCATCAGTGTGCCTTGTATTTAAGAATTCAGGTGATAAGTCATCTCCCTCTCAGTACAGACCAATAAGTCTCCTGTGTGTTATGAGTAAGTTGCTGAAATCCATATTAAATAGAGAAATAGTCAACCACTTCAGCAGAAATACCCTCTTAGTGACATGCAATATGGTTTCCGTTCTGCAAGATCTACAGCAGATGTGCTAATGGTTATATCTCATAGGATTAGTGAATCTCTTGACAAAGACTTCCTTTCTAGAGCAATTGCTCTTGACATATCAAAGGCCTTCGACAAGGTATGGCATAAGTGCCTATTTCACAAGATTTCCAGCTACGGTATAACTGGAAATGTTTTCTCAATCATTAAATCATTTCTCTCTGATAGGCTCATAAGAGTAGTGGTCGATGGACAAAAATCAGAGGCCTGCAGTATTAATGCTGAAGTCCCTCAAGGGTCCATTCTGGGCCCAACTCTCTTCCTGGTCTACATCAATGATCTCCCTAAACACATACTTAAATCATTCATTGACATCTATTCTGATGACACGACCATCTACGGCAACACATCAAAGGCTGTAAATGACGAAGTTCTCTCTGATTCTCTCTCCTTTGATCTCGAGCGCGTGGTTCAGTGGGAGAAGACGTGGCTGATTACCTTTAATGCATCTGAAACCAAACTCCTCTTTACATCATCAACGCTCTGATCCCCATCTGGCATCAATTGAAATGGATGGCTCTCGTCTAGGAGAAGCCCCATGTTTTGACAAGCTTCTGGGCTTGACCTTTACTCCTGATCTGAAATGGAACATGTACATCAAGTCTGTTGCCAAGGTCGCTGGAAAGTTGGTGGGATCCTTCTACCGCTCCAGAAGATATCTCACTACCTATACAATTCTCTATCTATATAAAAGCCAAGTACGTCCAAGGATGGAATACTACTGCCAAAGTTGTTTTGTTTTACGGAATATCAACCACTTTTGAGTAATTTAATGCTGAAACATTAATTGAAATATTGGTTAGTTTTTGGTCTTCCTTGTGGAATCTTTTTGTTATATTTTGTTGTATATTTTAATCTTTCAGGAATGCAATAAGTTTTTCTGGGTCGATTTTGTTGAATATCTCCCTTTGACTCTTCTCTTGGTAATTCAGTTCTTCATGGAAGGTTGATAGATGGTTTTTGTTTTAGAATATTTACTCTAGTGTTGGGACGATTCCTAATTTTTATACGATTCCGATTCTAGGAAAATATTGATTAACGATTCCGATACCAAGTACGATCCGATTCCTAGGGAATTATTGTTTTGAAATATACCAGGTAGTTTTATACTTATGGTCGGTAGTTCCCAAATATGTTCCCTAACTTTGGAAGAGATATTTTATGTCTACACCGTCGTGTTTTGGTTTAAATAAAATTATTATATAATAAACTAAACGGCAAAATTTATTTTAGAGAAAATTTATTTTACTTAATTGGAATACAGAAAAAAAACTCAAAGAAAATAGAATTTATCCTTCAGAGCAAAAACAAATAAAATAGAATTTATATAACAGAACAAAATCAAGAAAATTAGATAATAAATATACACGATTCATTATTTTGGTCCTCATAATTAACAGATTTAATGAATTAAATAAAAAAAATATAGCGGAAGAGAAAGAAAATATATACTAATTAAATATAAAAAAGATAAATATTTAATTTAATAATTTATAAATGAACGTGCGTAATGAAAAAAAAACAATATACCACGCGACATGGTGCCGTCGATACAACATAACCTTTCCAAAAAAAACTTGACTGAATTGAATTAATTACCTTTAAATTAACGAAGGGGTTATTTAATAACTTTAGGTTTGGAAGAGATTGGTATGGGGTCGATTTTTTTGAAACTTCAAAAGAAGCCGACTACTGTCAAAACTTTGCGAAATAATACGTGATCAATTTCATTTTAGAGATATTTCTTTCAAAAGCCTTCTTTTAAAAAAAGAAAAAAAAGTATATTGTTCTATTAAACCTTTTACTGTTTAAATAATTTGACTTTGCTCGTTTTATTTTAAGAAAATATAAGTTGAAAAAGCATTTTCATTCAGTATTAGAAGATTTGTCAGTAAAAAAAAACAATCGCCAAAAAGATAAGCTTTTTTTCTATTTTTACTCGCAATGTAGAGCCCTGCATACTTCTTTTCAAGTTAACTCTTTTGTAGTTTTGATTACAATAGATCTGAATGAATGAACCTTGTAAGGGAGGGGGCACTAAGCATTGCCCTGTTAATAATGAATTTCTTTGGTTTATTTTTATAACATGCTACATTTCTCTCTTGCGGTTAGAAATATCAGGAAATTTTTTTCTTTTTTTTTCAACATCAGACTAAAAGAATCGTAATGAAGGAATCGGAAAATTAAGGTATTTTTTAACGATGCGATTCCGATACCTCCCAAAATACACGATTCTTACGATTAACGATTCCGATTAATCGTCCCACCACTAATTTACTCAATTTTAATATTATGGATGGTTATTCAACCATCCAAAGTTGAGGTTCCTAGTTGATAGATTCATGTAGTTTTGTTGTGTCTATTTGGGTTTCTGTTAAATGGGATAATATTTTCTTTTTCGTTGAAGAGGTGTGTATATTGTGGATGGAAAACGCATTGACATGCAGGATTTGATGGACATGATGCGAGCTTAAATATTGTGGAACAAGTTTTTGTTTTCTTAGGGTCAGCGGTGGTTCATTAGCCTCCACATACAAGCTTTCCATTGGAAAGGTTCTGAAGGCTCCCAAGGCCAATCTCAATCCTTGGTGATGTATCCAATTCCTTCACATGATTTTCTGCCTGCTCCATATATGTAACATTCGTCATCAAGTTTGCATCTAATTAAAGATCAATAGAATTTAGCTTTATCGTCACCCCAGTCGGTGTGTTACATAGTGTTATTATTACAATGATGAATGTATGTTCTTTTGTTTCCATGTTAAGAAGGATAAGAGTCTTAAGAGTGTTCATGGAAGTAAGAGATCTTTGAGGTTTATGTGTAAGTGTTCATGTTGTGAGATATGGAGACATTAACAGGTGTATATAAATGAGTTTATAATTGAGAGAGGATTTAATATATAGATAGATAGATAGATAGGTTACCATTTATGCCGATAGATTGAGAGGTTGGCATTTATGCTTTGACAGTTCGTATGAACGGGAGTGTTTATATAACATAAATAGAATGACACATACTTTCTAAACATATATTTTTTAGATGAATTTTGGATAGTTCTTATATATAAATTGACAATACCTTTTCCATGTAATGATGGACACAGGAGACGGCAGTTATAAAAAACATGATGAGCATTTATTCTTCCACTTGACCGGTCAATGGCTTGCATCCAGGAATTCAAAGTTTCTTCTTACATTTTCTTTTTCTGTTCAAAACCCTCTCGCTTCCAGACGGGCCAAGATTCGAACTGGTCAGACTCTCATCTGACTCTCTGCCTCCCTTCTGACTTCTTCCTAACTAACTAACTCTCACTTCCTATATTGAGAAATCTATGCATGTCCGGCCAACGTGACCACAATTCACGTGCCATCAATATGCGCGACCTGCACATTTCGAAACATTCTGATTTCCCATTTTTCCTTTGTTGTTTTCATAGAG
This sequence comes from Euprymna scolopes, assembly GCF_053919585.1. Taxonomy (NCBI): domain Eukaryota; kingdom Metazoa; phylum Mollusca; class Cephalopoda; order Sepiida; family Sepiolidae; genus Euprymna; species Euprymna scolopes. The sequence goes on along the minus strand of NC_136491.1, from coordinate 8,125,396 downwards.
GAATTCAACCTACATATCTAATTCATATAACCCATTTTTTTATTATCCAACATTCTTTCTAACAATGAATAGCTTCCAGCCAAAATTATATTTATTTTATCAGAATCAACAATTTACTGGACATTCCATTTAAAACCTATTGTTCTTTAAAACATATCTCCAGGGTTCGATTCCTGTTTTCTCTAATTTTATTTTCATTTACTAATTCTCTTTATTTTTACTTACATGAAAAAGGGGACACGCCTTTTCATGTAACAGGTGTGTGTTAACACTGATTTACCTCATGGTCTTGTGGCATTTTGATTTGAAGTATTTTATGTGTGGTAAGAATTTTATGTATGGTATGGTGCCCAAGTATTTGTGTTGATCAATGACTGGGATATTATTATTGTCCAGTTTCAAGGTGGGGTTGTGATGGAAATTTCGTAGTTTACAGAAATGTATACATTTTGTTTTCTCTTCTGAAAATTTGAATCCATTTTCTATGGCCCATTTATTTATCTTATTTAGGCAGAGTTGGAATTTGCATTTGTTTGTTGGTATATATTTTGATCGATAGTATATGAGTAGGTTTTCCGTGTATAGAGTGTAGTTGATTCATGGGTCTGTTTTTTATATTTATTTTTATATTGAAAAAGGTGACAAATAGGATGCTTCCTTGGGGGACAAAAATTTTTTTTTTTTTTTTTTTTAGACTAAAAGTATTTTGTCCATCCGTACTTGAAAGTATCATTTAAAAGTTGCTGATAAATTTTGACATTCTGCTTTCAAGTCATAGTTCATTTTGGTTTCTTTTGATGCCATACTTTCAAGTAATGTCATATGCTTTTGCAAGGTTAAACAAAAATTGCTATTATTAGGTGTTCCTTCTTCGCAAATGCATCCCTCATACTTGTTTCAAGTCTTATTAAATGGTCGATGGAGATTCTTCTTTTCCTGATAACTTACTGATGTTCTGTAATCAGGTTTTTGTTTTCTAAGAACCAAGTTAATCTTTCGTCAACCATTCTTTCAAATGTCTTGCATAGACAGCTAGTTAGGGCAATGGGTTGGTAGTTTATTGAATGTGTATGATCTTTTTTTGGCTTGGGTATTGGGATCACTATAGCCTTCTTCCAGTTTTTAGGATACTGTCATTTATCCATATTTCATTATATATTTGTAGGTAGTCCAGAGATGGTTTTGGTAGTTTTTAAGAAACTGATAATGGATTTCATCAGAACCAACTGCTGTATCATGAGATTTGTGTATTGTTTCTTTTAGTTCTGTGCTGTTGAATGGTTAGTCTTCATTTTTTGATTTGAAATTAAGTTTATTCTTTTGTTTTATCACTTGAATTTTTTTATTTTTGTTTTTTAATAATGAATTTATTCAAAATTGTTCTGTTAGTTTGTTTGCAATGTTTTCCTTGTCGGTGATCTTCATTTTGTTGCATATTAGGTGTTTGATCAGGTTCTTGTTCTTTCCCAATATTTTCCTGACCATCTCCCATACTATTTTGGTTTTAGTGTTTTCATTTACTTTTGATTCATAGTTTTTTCATTTCGATTCTTTGATGGTTTTCCATGCTTTTGCTTTGCTGTTTTTATATATGTCCAAATTTTCTTTTGTTGAATTATTTTTTAATTTTCTGAAGTTAACACGTCTTATTCTTATGGCTTTTTTGAACCCAGGTTTGTAGTATTTGGGGAATGTAGAGCTTTTTTTTTTTTTTTGTATGTTCTCTTTTGCAATGGAAAGTAGCATATTGCTGAAATAGGTAATATGTCCAGAGTTAGTGTTTGCTTCGGGTATTAATCTATGTTGGCATGAGTTTGGGATTTTTTCCCCAATTTGCTTTTGTATATTCCAGTGGGGCATTTTTTCCAATAATTTGAGGTTCTCGTTTTCTAGTATAACTGGGAAGTGGTCACTTCTATATGTACAGTCATGTTCTTCAGCTATAGTCCATGTATATGGTTGGATCACATAATGTTGGGTTTATTGCTGATAGTGTTCCTGTTGCTGAATGGAGGTAGATGTTCTCTTTGATATTTACAAACATAACTGGTTTTGGTTGATTTTATCAATGATTTTGCCTCTTTTTTTTTTTTTTTGCCCCATAGTTCGTCATGGCTATTGAAGTCACCCACTAATAAAAAAGGTTTTGGTTTGATTAGATCGTTCAGTTCTATTTCATCTATTGCTTCATTTGGTGGTATATAAAGTGAGCAGAGAATTATTGCTTTGTGTAATGTTGCGGTTATTGTAACGGCTTGCATGTTTGTTTTCAAGTTTACTGGGTTGTGTAGAATATTTTTATTTATGAGTAATGATGATCCAGATGACTGATCAGATCGGGCTTCTCTAACCCTAACCCGTCCAGCCCCAGTAAGCCCAAAGTGGTGTGTTGCAGTCATGTCCTCTTTGTGCCTAAGTCAAGGTTTGCTCAATCACCATCTCAAAACTTCACAAGTCGCCACGCATGGCCAATTACTCTCTGTAGGGAGTCAGCATATTGTGATGCTCTACTGGATATGTCAGAAAAGGAGGGGGTAAAAGAAAGAAAAGGATAGGAGGAATGTGTTTTGCAGAACAAGATTAAATTTTGCAAAGAGATAAAGTGACAAAAACTTTGATGTATGATGCACATTTGAATCAGGAAAAGTCAATATCTTCAGACAGTTTGATCTCGTAGCATCAATTTAAAAAGAAAAACAACTTTGTAAACAAAGATATAGATCGAATTAATAAGACAATAAGTCTGATTGAATCGTCACCTTTAACCTTTTGTGGATTCTTCATTGAAATTATCAAGAAAATGTTTTTTAGGATTATTCTAGTAGACTTTTAGAAATAAATTGGAGCAAATGTGGATTAACTATTACTTTAATATATAAAAAAAATTTAAGAAAATGTCTTTTTATATTAACATTATGATTTCCCTTTTAAATTCTCATTTTGTAACGTATTTGTTTGATGCAGGATTTAACAGATTAAAACAAATATTCTTTTTAACCATAATCTCATGTTTGGAGCAAGTCCAAGGTTTTCAGAACAGAATGTATAATTTTCTTCTTCCTAAGCTATAAATTCAGGAGTTAACGTTATATTAGGTTTACCTATCATTGCCTAGGTTAGAGTGTGGGATAGCTTCATACGCAACATCATTAATGTATCAGTATACTTTAACAACCTTGGGTGTCAACTAAATAACTTACCCACTGAGCTGTTCAGATATGTTATTTTTGACCTAACGCTTATAAATTGCATCTAGAGATTCTATGTAAAAGAGATATTAAATATTTCATGTAAAATTCTTGTGTTATCTAATTAAATAATTTGGACTACTATGTATAGCAAGTAAACTTGATATCAATTAAATTCCAATTTTTAATTTCAAATTGACAGTATCATTTTTTTTTCAGTAATTATAGCAATTTGCTGTATCAAGAGATTATGTTCAAGACTTAGAATTTAGTATCATGGCTTGTGAAAAGAACTATATAATCAAAGAAATTGGCAAAGTCTTCACTTCAAATTTCTAAGCGTTAAAAAGTTGGCAAATGAAAATTTAACCAAGGATAAAATGTCTTAGTAGTAATACCAAAGGACATACAGTTTAGCACTGGACAAGGCACATTCTGCCACTTAATCTGACAACCATATTTTTCAAATCAGTAATTAATAGATTTTTCCTATGTCAATCAATAGAAAACTTATGACTGAATTCAAAATAAAATTTTCTTTAAAATAGTATTTTAATATTTCTTCTGTGATTTGTATATTTCAAAAATTTGCAATTTAATTCCGTCTATTAACTACGAACATGCCACTATCGTGTACCTGCAAGCAATAGATGACTTTTCGGACACAAATGGTTTTAGGTCTGTTCATATAAATACTAAACACGGAAGTTCTACTAGTTGATAACGATTCAAAATTTTAAAACAAGAATTGTCTTTATCACACAATTTGAACAAAACACATGCAACATTCCAGTCAAAAGAACATCTTGAAGATGGGGCTTTCTAATACATTAAGAGAAACTTCGTTCAAACACTATAAGATAGCGAAGATATTTTTGTTAAAAATTTAAAAAGAATTAAGAACTTTTTATGTGCACATCGATAAATGAGGAGCGCCGATATTGTTTTTTTTAATGCCATACCTCACGAGCAACGTGCGATGCTGTCATGTAAATTCAGAACAAGACCTTTGCTTACAAAGTGGGTTACAGCAAAGTGGGTTACAGTTTTATTTTTAATTATTTAGAAAACATCAGTTTTTAATTATGAAAAGAAAAATATTTTAGAGCCAGAAAAAGTTTTAAAAACTTTCAATTCAAACAAAAAATTTGAATAGTTTAGTGCTTATGCACTTATGTTACCATGCTATTTTTAAAAATAGTATTTTTAAGTTAAATTTAAGTTTTACAATATTTTTTTTTTTATTATTAAATTGTTAGGTAAAAATACAGAATTACAAAACACCCTCCCCTCCCATTTTAAAAATGGATTTCTAAATAACATTATTTCAGCAAAGTAACAGCTCTAAGGCTGAATTCAGAAATTTAACAAAATAGCATCTATTACATATCTGAAGAGAATTGATAAGCAATCTAAATGTGTTGAGTTCATATTTGAGGCTGTTGTAGCTTCTATGGTGTCAAAAACAAGATGCGAAGTATTAAGTTTGTTGATGTAAAAAAAAAAAAAATCAAATGAAAGAAACCCATTTTAAAAAAAAATCAATGATAAAGAAAGATTGCAGTGTGCAAAAAATACATGAAAACCAATTTCATCAAAGTATTTTTTACAGACAAATCAAGGATCACCCTTGATGGATGGGCATGAATTTGCAAGTAACATAACTTAAAAACAATTTTTTTAATGCCAACAAGCAGCAGTGGGATCAGGATATGGTATTATTGGTAATGAACTCATTGGTCCATTTAAAGTGAAAGACTGAGTTAAAATGAATTCCAAAGGTTTCGCGATTTTCTAGTGCAATATTTCTTTGAATGGTTTGAGAATCAGTCTTTAAGCAGGCATAGATGTATGACCTTTATGCGAGACAATGCAATAAGTTATGCATCAAAGTTTACTAAATCTCGGTTGAAAGAAAAAGGATTTCTTCAAGATTCTTTTACGGACTGGACTTGAATCCTACTGAGAATCTGTGGAGCAGCCTCAAAAGATATTCATCCTTTTTCAACAGCAAGTGTGACTTCTGGGAGGGAGTTAAAGTTGCTGCAAACAACTTACCAGTCGCTAAAATTGCAAATATAACATGTGGGAGTAGAAAACTATCGCCCTTTAACTCAGGAGAGCGACCTAGCTACGTCACTTCCTGTTTCTCATATTTCACTCTCTTTTCCTCTGAACGCTCGACCAGTCAAGATGAAACAAACACCGCTCCGGTGGAGCCATGTGCCACCACCGCGTTCCTGACTAGCCAGTCAACCGCAAGTAACGTTACTAACTCTTATTCTTTCTATCACTCTTTCCTGTATATTAATGCAAATAAATTGCATTTGTTTCGTTGATATATAGCAGTATATTTTCCTTTTCATTATGCGACCTTTAGTCTTTTCAATTCCTCTACCATTAAATGCTAGGAGTAATTCAAAAGAAAGGAGGAATTGTGCAATAAATTTTAGATTTTTGTTGATATATCTTATTTTTAAAATGCTTTGTTTTTCCTTTAAGAAATTGACAAATTTTTTCAAAAATCTTTTCAGGTTTTTACTTTAGTTTCACAAAGTATAAAAATGTAAAAATATCAAAATAATTGCAAATAAACTACTGACAGTCAAATTAGTCTATTTTGTTAAATTTTAGCCAATTAAAAAAAAAAAAATCAATACTTTTTGCTATCACTATGTATCTAAAGTAATAAATTTGAATAAAATCATAGGACTTTCAACATTAAAGACGCAACTCTTTATACCAATTCGTAACTTGTATATAATCTCTAAATGTTGTTTAAATGGATTAATTTATTTTCTAACAGGTTAGCAAAGTCCTTTAAGCAGCAGCTAGAAATGCTAAACTACTTACATATTAAGTTTGCATTCAAATCATAGATATGAATGCACTTTTATGTAAAAGGCACACATCCTAGTAAGTCTTCATTATTATGGACAGACAAGCACATTAATGGCGAGGTGTTCTTATATCTAATTCTCTCTTTCATATGCAGAAAGATAGACAAAAGTGTTGTGTAAAAAATATACGAAAATTCTTAACTTGTATTTTATTACATTAAAAAAAGAATATATTCTTTCATTTTATTTAAACATAACCGGGGAGAGAAAGTAGAATCAAAGTCAACTTTTGAAAAAACACCAAGAAAAATCTGATATGCATATTTGAAGTTTTAAGGAGGTTTCTATCTCCATAGGTCACTTCAAAGGTAAGAACACAGAGTAACAGATATTCAGGACCACTTCCATCGTCTTCCCAAGAATTTTATACAGAATATAAATTTCATCAAAATAGGATATATTTTACAGGGATCATGCATTCATAAATCCCATATTGGTGCACTTAGATTCAAAAATACTTCTATTGTTTTCCCTGGTAAACTTTACACTTAAATTTTATGTAGATTATCTAATCTTTCCATAGGGAATACACAGACAGGCATTAAGTCTGTATAATATATATATATATATATATATATATATATATATATAGTAAGTTATAAAATATATATAGTAAGTTATAAAATATATATGGCAATTAAGCATTTATAACTTTCTACCTACGTATTGAGCACTGTTGAAGTAAATACTTCAAGTTTACGCATAAATGTATACTTTCGTATATTAATTTGTGATTAAATTAAACAAAGTAATATATATATATATATATATATATATATATATATATATATATATAAGCAAAGCGTTACCCTATATTATCGACTAGTAATTGTTTTCTGTTCAAAAGAAAACATACACATTTGCTTTGGCATCAATCTAAACCAATTATTGATGTAGGTTTTCAGAAACTATTAGTTTGTTTTGGTCACTTCAATTTTTAGTAGTGCTCAATATTTTCTCTTCAGAATCATTCCCTACAGGAGGTTGTAAAAAAGTTTCATTCTCAAACTCAGATCTATTACTTCCATCCACATACACAGGGAAACTTTTTTATATATAGGATACATGTTGGTAGCATTGTTATTTCAGATTTTAATCTTGCTATGTTAAATACTCTACATTCTCAACCCAAACCTTTTTTCCTGTTTCTCTCTTGGAAACCTTTTTCATGGGTATTTCCAAATTATTTCTGGATTACTGGAATAAAAGATTAACAGACATACATTTATGGAACCCCTTATTTGTGAATAGTTGCTTACATTATTTGTACATAACTAATATGCAGAGAGGACGAAAAAATTCATAGTCACAAAAATGAAAAACTAACAATTTAAGAATTTATAATAGTGTGGTTAACAATAGGCAATAATTGATCCATTATCCAATCAAGATATTGCTTGCATAGAAATGGATAAGGCTGAATTTTATGACCAACAGTTTGCTCTAAACTCCACAAATCATTCCCTATTTCTATGGTCAGAAACCATGCTTGATCGGATCATCCCTTCCTGTGTCGTAGATATCATATAAAAAATCTTGACACTTGTAAAGCTTGGGGATCCGATATCTGTTGTAGTAATAAAAAAATGCTCTGATAAACTGGCCTCTGTGGTTCAAGTTTTCAAGAACTCTAGTGAAAGAACTGATGCACAAAATTATCACCCCCACCCTCATGAGTCTTCTGCTTTTCATTAAAATCCATGAATCCTTAATCTTACAATAATCTGCAACATGTAAAATGCTAAAAGTCTGAGCAAGAGTATAGATTTAGGCAATCACGTTCTATTGCAGATATGCTAACAGTCATCTCTGAATGCATAAACCAGACACTAGATAAGTCAGGTAAAGTTAGGGCAATAGTGCTTGATATATCCAAAGTCTTTGACAAGGTTGGTATAAAGGTCTGTAAGAAAATTTATTCTTACAAAATTGGACAAGTAATAAAAAGGGCCCAGGTTGTCCTAAATAGCCAGACATCTAAACAATATGACATTAATGGGGCTTTACGCCAGAGGAATGATCCTTACTTTTATTCTCAATTTTCATAAACAATCTCCCAAATGCAATTGTGTCCGAGAATGAATATATTTGCTGATAGAATCACACTTTATTCTTGACATGAGGGCAAATCTAATACACAGATATTCAAGGCAATGGCTGAATCTTTAGAAAATGGTCTCCAGTATGTGGTGGTATGAGGTTATAAATAGATGGTTACATTTAATGCTACTAAGACAAAACTACTTTCCCTTAATAAGAAACCTCACCAACTACCAATTGTCATGGTTGATAGCATTCTTTCCGAGTGTCCAACATTCAAACTCATTGGCCTAACATTCACAAGCAACATGAATTAAAACATACATAGATGTTGCCAAGTCTGCTGCAAAAAGGGGGGTGTCTTTACCATGCGAGAAAACTTCTTGCACGTAGGAGTATACTACAGCTCAACTAAACCAGCATTCATCCATGCATGGAGTATTGTTGCTACATTTGGGCCAGTGCATCTAATGCCAGTCTTTCATTTTTAGAGGTAAAAAAAAAAATAAACTAATAGGTATCGCACTACCAGCCAACCTCCATCTCATTGCCACAGTGTTGCATGCCTGTATTCGTTTTACAAGTACTTTAATAACACGTGGTCTAATAAGCAGTTGTGCCCCTCAATATACTTATTCCCGACTAACCAAACAAGCAGCAAAATCCTACCCCTTCACCGTTAAGGTCTCTAGATGTGGAAAGCCTGACGAAAGCCTAATAGTTTCTTCCCTCTTACTGCTAGATTTTGGAATTCCCTCCCGTTTCCTGTTTTTGACTGTTCTTGAGGAGAAGACTTCATTTTGACTAGAAAGAGGTGATGATCAGTGTTGAGGGTGAAAAGAGAAAAGTTTGCTTTTATGGGTGTTAACTGGAACAAAACACCCCATCCCTTTACACAGTATGTTTCAAGTTGGAAGAGACAGAATCACAATTAATTAATTTTTGAAACACTGCCATAAATAGTTGTGTTATTTGAAGATGTCAACAAATAATCTCATAAAATTATTTGCAAAATCATTTATGATAATCAGGAAGACAGTTTAGCTCAGAATGGATCCTTGAGGCATGTTGGCATTGATGTGCGATTCAAACTTTTGGCCAACAACTACTTTCAAGAAATATCATTTTCTAGTACTCCATAGCTAACAAGCTAAAAGCCTTTGATATATCAAGAGTTATCGCCCTAAAATAAATTCACTCATATTCACTGATCCTGTGTGATATCACCGTCAGCACATTAGTTGTAGATCTTGCAGGACAAAATCCATATTGCTTGTCATTTATTGGCTTTTGACAAGGTGGTTGACAACTTTTTGCTTTATTACAGATTCAAACAACTCATGATGTACAGGAGACTGATGGACATGCATTGAAATGCATAAGACTGATCTTGAGTATTTTTAAATACAAGATAGACCAATGAAATTTTTCATCGTAATAAAAAGCAACAATTCCACAACTTTGTAAGAATAGGAGTTATTTCAAGTTGGTTTGTCGAGTGCTATGATTGGAATGTTCTTGGGATCAGTTGTCTTGTTGACAACATTTTTGATAAGTTTTGTTACATCCTGAACAATATTTCAGATGTCACATCTTTTTGGATATAGTAGGTTGGTTGTTTTTATTTTACAGCATATCAACCCTTTTCAGGTTACTTAATGCCAAATCCAGTGATTTTGAAGAAAATTTTTTTTAATAGAATATTTGTTTTGTTTTTTTTTCAAGTCGGTTTCTATTTAACCCATTGTTGGGACCCTAACAGGTACTACCACTCCAGGTCAGAGTGGACCTGGGAGCAATGGCAATTAAAGGGTAGCTCTACACTCCCCAAAGCCCACAAGCTGGGGCCTCACCATCGGATATAGTTTAAGGTCATATCCAGGACCGGATGATAGTAGGGTAGGCGACCCTAATTACAAAAGGTAAAATTTGTAGATATTGAATTAGCATATGAAAAAAGGATTAATACACAAAAATTGTTTAATCAAACATTCTGCAATTAGATGTTGCTTTAAATTTTGTTTCATTTTCTCTGGTAAAATTTATAAGCAATAATACATTTGGTATATTAAAGTGAAAAATTACAAAGAACAAAATAAAATTAAGGATTATTATAATTTTAAAAATCATTATTTCTAATAGTAAACAGATTACACTAATAAAGGCCAAATAATGCATCTTTATAACTAGAACATATCTGTTAAAATGCGTGCATGAAAGAAAGTAACATTTTTCTAATATAATACTAACGAACATACAATTAAATTTTTTTATTAGTTTAATTAGTAATCTACTTTGTAACAAGCGATATGGATTTGTTACTAGAGCAATCACACTTGACGTATCAAAAGCCTTAACTGGCAATGCCTTCAAATCAAATCTATAAAGTAGTTAACAAAAAATGCTAAAATGTTTTTGATTATAATGGAGGGTATATAACTACCAACAATTAGACGATCTTATAACTACGGTTAGGACAATAAACCAATGAGAAGCCTCATTATAAAAATATAAAATTTTGGATGCAAATCAATCAGCTGCCAGTCTCAGTTTTGAAACAACTGAACCGGACTACCTTGATTCTTCACCGCCATCTTTGTTCTAAAGAATTACTCAACACTCAAGATCATGACTGCATTGATTCTTCACCGATTTGATTTACTACCGCCATTTTTGTTCAACATAATGTCTCAACACTTAAAAAAGAAATGATTAAATCACAACAAATAAAGAACTCTGTGAATGGTGTGTACGTATTTAAAAATTATTTCTAATAGAGCCAGTGCAATGAGGTTCTGAAATTTTCACTTAATAGACAGAACTTTTCAGAAAGATCTTCAATTCTTTGAGGACAGAATTTCACAGAACCTCCCAGGATGCCTAAGGTTCTGGGAGCAAATCAGTTTTCAGAAGAAAGTCAATTTTCAAATTGTGCGTCATCTTGTGAGATGAGAACACTAAGCGTATAAAAAATGATTCATTGGATGATCTTTTCTACAAGATGAGGAGACTGACGCATGCAACAACGGTGTAGTCAGTATTCTTCTTGGTATTTTTTTTTTTAACATTTGCAGAATCAGAATATCAAGTGTTACTATAACAAAATTGATGTTTACATCACAAAAATCTAATTCATCAAAATTTCTAGTTGAACCCTCATACCTAGACTCATGTAGTATTTCAATAGATGAATCCATATTCAGTTCTGACTAGGTATTAACCAATCAATTAGAAATGCTACTAAACACAAGACTTTATTTCAATTCTTAATAAAATTGAAATTTAAAAAAAAATTTAAATGCATATTTTTGACAGGATCCCCAAATCCATTTTACAATTAGGGATAGATTTTCTAATTTCATTTAAAATTATTTCATCGTTTATAACTAAATAGCATTGATGCCTGGCATTGCCCGGGTGTTTGGAGGTGTGTGTTAAGCAAAAGAAATAAGTGGTAGTAGGCAGGTAACCCATACAGCGAAAGAGGAAAAGAACATGGAAAAAAAAAAAAAAAAAAAAGGTGATGTCTTTGCTGTTGCGCCTATCGCCACACCAGAAGTGACATAGGTTTAAATTAAGGCTAGTCAAAGATGACGACTTTCGAAAATATTGGTGAAAAAAGCGACCCCTCCCTGTAGAAAAGTGGCCAGTTGAGGGTGAAGGAATTAATGTTTTTAGCCAATTGTTCGATATTTGTTGTCCGATGGTCGAGCTTCAAAATGATACCGATCTTGTGAAAATCCGTCACCTCTGTCAAAAGTTTTAGGAAGACATACAAATATAATACACACATTTAAACAGACACGTAAGATTAATATTATAGATGGAAAATTTTTTAGAAAACAAATTTTCCTGCCTGAAGTAGAATATTTATGGAGTGAAAGAGTGAAGTTTGAATTTTTGTGAAATCCACTTAAAAATAAAAAATTTTAAATGGTTACCTTCAGAAAATAGCCTTTCAGCCAGAAAGGTTGCATCCTTAACTGCATAGTGGTTCAAAGCATCCCAAATAGCAGCCTGAATAGTAGAGAAAAATTAAAACCAAATATTTATTTCATGTTTAAAAAAATAAGTGATTTTTTCAGGGAAAGGAAGTAAAATCAGATTATGAAATATACCCACAGCAGAAATATAACAAACCCCAATTTAAGATTGACATAATACAACAAAGCAGGATTCATCTATAAACAATTAGCTAACCTCAGAGAAATAAGATAAAATACATTTGAAACATGTTTGGCAGAGAAGAAAAATGAATTTTAAAGAAAAAAATTATTTTGGAATTTTCTAAAACTTTCATAAATCTATCACAAATTTATTCATCAAAAAGGGTTAGAACCACATTATGAAAAATAAAAATTTTATAAACTTTTTCAATTGACAATAAATATGAATTTAACATAAAATATGAATTTTTTTTTTCAATTCCAAAAACTGATTGGCAAGATAGACAAATAGTTTGCTTCGACAATATAAAATTCCAGGTTTGAAAAATTGCATTTGTTAATTTAAGTTTTGTTTATACAAATGTATAAATACAAACGTTTCTCAAAATATTTAAGAGTAGATAAATTCTTTTTGTTATAAAAAATTTTTTAAATCCTGCAAGAAAAATGATTCCAAGCATTTACTTTTTTTTTTTTTTTTTTTTTAGTGGCATGAATTTTTTTGCAAATTTTTTTTTAAGGTTTGCAATTTAAATTGAAAGTTTTCCAAACATATTTTACTTAGATGAAATTCAAAATAAAATAATTATCATTTTTCTTACATCTTAATATATATAGAGTTAAAAACATTTAATCTTAAAAAAGGAAGCACAAGATAAGTGGATAGTCCTTAATCCGTGGAGTTTCGAAGAAATACTCTCCTTCTCATCAGAGGGCAGGAATGAGCAAAATGCGGGATCGGATTTTGCATATAAAAGTATTTAATGAAACTACAATTAAGTCAACAGATCTTACTTGGTTAAAAAAAAAAAGGGTGAGGTAAGGGGAATAGGAGGTAAAAGAAAAATGATAAAAAGATGTGTGAGAGAGAGAGATTCAAACTGTTTAACGGGTGCATCTGTGTATCCTAAATCAAAAAAAAAAAAATGAATTTCTGTTAATTGTATACAGGACTGTGGCTCAAAAGAAATTCATCATTGACAAATCAAACATTTACACTACTACTACCACCTCCACAATTGCATTTCTCTAAGAAAAAAAAATTATGCAAGGTTCCATTTCTTTTAAACATTTCCACCTCAACTAGAAAAAAAAAGTCTCCATCCCTACAACATAAATATTCAAATTATAATAAATCAAAGTTGGGCTTGCAAGTGCTTCAGATACTAAACAAAGCTTTTGTTATTTCATTCATAACAGAAAAAAATAGTGAAACTAATTCTACAAAATATGAAACCAAAACACTTTATATATACATGAGTACAATTACTTAATGAGAAAATTTCAAGTCATAATTAAATTCTAAATCTTTTTAAACGATGTACACTCGGTTATCATAGGAAAATATCTGATCATGCTGATCAACCCTTTTTCGAAAAGATATAAACAATATGTTTATGTTCGTTTAAAATTTTTTCAAAAAGATATAAACAATATGTTTATGTTTATGTTCGTTTAAAATTTTTTAGAAAAGATATAAACAATATGTTTATGTTCGTTTAAAATTGGTTAAAAGATAAACAGCAATGAAGCATATGCAGATAACGGTCAAGTGGAATAAACTTCTTATTCAGCCAATATTTTAGAAAATAATTTAGAAATGGTAATAAAACGGTCTACACTTCAGGACACAATCTTTGGGTTCTTATTATATGAATTCAAGCAAACTAATAAAAGTTGAATTCCCACTAGATGTCCAATACTTTTGGTTTTGTATCAGATTAAAAATAGAAAATACAAGGTTCAAAATCAATCATTTCAATTGAAATTTGGGCAAACACACAAACCTTATATAAACGGGCAGAAAGAAATCCATTTAAATCATTCAGGTTTTAGGATTCAGAGGAGAGCATTACCACATTTTTGTCTAAATACATTGTATCATTTTTAGTCTTCAGTGTTCCTTGGTACAAAAACTCTTTCATCAGTCACTATTGACCATCAGGAGTTTGTCCTCAATCAGGCATCGGTACCAGTCAGTATATCTGTGATAATGTCCAAGCATTTATTTTGTTGTTTACTACTACTACTACTACACCAAAGTAAATGCTTTCATGAACTGTTCAATTTAAATCCAATATATTTTATGTATTGAATCTTTTTTTTTTTTTTGCTTTATTTGCTAGCCTCTCTACATGGACAAAATTAGAAACCATGTTTATTTTGCTTGTTTTATTTATTTCGTGTTTTAAGTAGGTGGGAAAAATCAAGTTCCCGTCACAAAAGAAAAACCTCTTTTTGAATCTTTTCGATGAGGATTAATAATTTGTATTATTTGAACTACTGTTCTTATCTTGATAGTTATTCTCATGTTTTGTCTGATGTAACCTCCAACCTTCTTTAGGTGTATCTTGTTGAACTCTAGAATCTGATTTTCAAATGCAACCCTTTATTTAATCCATCAAGGTAGAATGCTCTTGTTCAATCAGCCATGACGAGGTAGAAGTCTCAAGTAATTTGCAATTGTATTCTTGATATCGCAGTAAATGAGGATTGAACCTTCAACCCCCAGAAGAGCGTCGCTTAAAACTGGATGTTAATACTTTATGTGTTACGTCCTTAAGACTTCTACCTGGTCATGGCTGACGAAACAAGAGCATACTATTCCTATTTATTAAATAAGGGTTTCATTCAAAATTTTGTAGAGTCCCGAGTTCGACAAAGATTCCAGAGTTCAACAAGATACACCTGAAGAATTTTTAAGATTACATCGGACAAAACGTGAAAATAACACTCAAGATGAGAACAGCAGTCCGAGTAATACAAAAAAAGAACATAGCATAGTGACATCATATGCATCAAACACATTTGCACAGATCCTCATGATTATACCCAACATCGATAAATTAAGACAACGCAACCCGAGTCACTATCTTTATAAACTCGTTAAATCAATTTTAAAACAGCATCCACAGACAGACAACTGTAAATATAAAATTACAAAAGATTGCATTCTCATGGTATTTAATCATGACTAACATAGGTACTCATCTAATTCTTCAATTAAACAATGTCTCTAAAATAAACATGTACTGATACAAAACTTACAACTAGCCAATTTATTAACTCTTACCACATCTACAAAAAAGTCACAGCACACAAAAAAATATTCCGACAAAGTACATGTTTGGTTTGTCAACATTTAGTAATACATTCCCCCCCTTTTGCAATGCCAAATGTCTATGACATCATTTGTACAGGATGTTTAAATAGGTGAAACAAAATTAGCTTTTAGACTCAAATTGTATACGGACAAATTTAGTGTCAAGCAAAAACAACTATTCCCAAATGGTTGGGCAGTTTGACCAAACAAAACAAGACATATCAAATGACATCAAATCCCTAAACACACATGCACTAAAATAAAAAGAACCCAAATGGATGTTAAAAGTATACATGCATAACTCATGTCTGAACGATAACTATTCATTTGATGACTATACATATTTCATTTTCTTAGTCGTATTGCTGTCTTAGTAACTGTAAGGGCAAAGATATTGGATAGAAGTCAAAGGTAACTTTGATCGAAAGTTCAAGTTGACTGACAGATATACATAGCCACACTGATGATTCCCAGTTAAGACAACATATGCAGGTTGATACTGAAAAATATTTAATATATATTTGTGTGTGTGTGTGTGTATATATATATATATATATATATATATATATATATAGTGCTGTCAAAAAAAAGTCCGCACTTGTCATTTTTTCCAAAACTGCAAATTTAAGCTTAATTGAAAATTAACAGTTTAAACAAGCTATACCTCATTTGAGATGCCTTTTATTCCTCTATAATTTCACCTGGTTATATATGACTTTTAATTGAAATATTCTAGTGTTCACATCAGTTTAAAAACTTTAAAAAGAAGCCCTTTTTAAGGATAGATAAGGTTACCAGTACTACAACCTAAAAGGTTACAAAAAAAAAAAAAAAAAAAAAAAAAAAAAAGCTACATTCAAAACATTTAATTCAGAAATTTACATTTTGATAAAATGAGGCATTTTACACTTGATCAAAATTATAAGATCAGGAGTATAAATTTCTTTTTAGTTCAATTACAGATTAGCAATCACTGCGTAAATGTGTCACGATGCAAATTTACAAAAGTTTAGCATGCTTGAATTCTAGATTTCCATGAGCAAGGTTTGTCACAGCGGGCGATCGCAGCTAAAGTAAATCACAGTAAAACTGATTAGCAACTAAAGAAGAGTAAGAATCATGGGAAAACAAAATCCACTGGTAGCCCCCAAAAAATATCTCCTGCATCGAGTAGGAGAATAAGACTGGCTGTTGTGAAAAATGGAACTTTCTTCTAGTCAAATTAAGGCAATCACAGATGCTAATTGCAGTCCCGTGATTATTAAATGACATTTAAAACAAAAAGACATGGTAAATAAAAAGCAAAAACAAATTCCTCGCCTGCTTCTACATCACAAGAAATCATTTAAGGTTTGGTTGTGAATACCAAACATGGGGTGTTGAGAAGTGAAATAAAGTCCCGTTTTCTGATAAGAAAAAAATTCACTCTAGACGGTCCTGATGGCTTCCAATGATACTGGCATAAAAAACATGCCTCCTTATATTTTTTCTACATGTCAATGATGAAGGGTCTCTAATGGTATGGGGTGCCTTTTCTTACAGAGGGATGATGGAGCTCCAGGTGGTGCAGGGTCGTCAGACAGCAGCTGGTTATGTTAGCATGCTACAAAAAGAATTGTTGATGATGGAGGGCAATTGTTTGTATGGGAATGAATGGTTATTTCAACATGATAATACTGCAATTCATGCTGCATGATGGATCTTGACCTTTCTGCAAGAAAAGGGGGTCCATCTCTTGGGATATCCTGCATGGAATTGAACCATATTGAAAATGTTTGGGGATAGATGACAAGAGTTTTTTTTTTTTTTTAAATTACATTTTCACCCCAAATAAGGCACATTGCCACTTTGATGTGTGGGGCTACTATCAAGGATAATAAGTTGTAGAGAGTTGAGCAGCAAGATGTCCGATTACATTATACTCGAACTACTGTGTGTCAGTACAGCTGGGGAAGCAGGAAACTGGAAGAGAATTCCAAAGTCTAGCAGTTCTGAGGAAGAAACTATTAGAGTAGAAGGTTTTCTTACATCTAGGGATCTCTACTGTGTAGGGGTGAGACTTTGCTGTCGGGTTTGTCAAGGGTATTTACATTGAGGGGGCACAAGTGTTTTCAGTTCGTCAGAGCATTCGTCATTAAAATACTTGTAAAACAGGCAGAGGGATGCAAAATTCTGTCGATGGGACAGAAGTTGAAGCTTAGACAGTTCAGGACCTATCAGGTTGGCGACTCTCTTTTGAACCCTGTCCAGGAGTGAGAGACAAGTAGATGCACAAGCCCAAATGTGACAATACTCGATATATGGGCGAATGGTGGCCTTTTAGAGGTACAGGATACGTTCAGGCGTAACTTTCTAGCATGGTAGAGAGAGAGAGAGTTCACCTTCTTCACAGCAACCTTGGTAATGCTCTCGATGTATTGGTTCCAACTCATGTTCCCTATGAATGTTAAGTTGAGAAGTTTGAAAGAAGTACTTACAGGTAATGTACCTTTAAACATAGCTATTGGTGGTTGAGAAGATTTCTTGTAATTATTGAAGGAAACAAGCTTAGTCTTGGCAGTATTGAATGTGACCATCCATCTTTGTCCCCATTCCACTACAGATTGGAGGTCTTCCTTTAATGTTTCTGCCATTGCCTTAGATTATGTGTTTATTCGTTTTCTCATCGTGTCTGTTATAGAGCGTGGTGTCATCAGCAAATATACCCATCTCAGAAACAATTTTATCAGGGAGGTCATTTATGAATATTAGGAATAATAATGGTCCAAACATCAACCCAAGATACACTTGCATTTATATCATATTGTTTAGATGTACAACAGTCGAGAACCTGAATTCTTATTTAAGAAGGATTTAATTATGTTAAGTATTCATCCAGTGATACCGTATGATTTGATATTCATAAAACTACCATGCCATACCCTGTCAAAAGTCTTAGATATATCTAGGGCTACTGCCCCACCCTTCCCTGCATTGTCCAGTGTATGATATATACATTCAGAGATTAAAGTTAGGATATCTGGTGTATCTGATATACTTGGCTTTCCTATATCCATATTGTAAGTCGATCAGAAGTTTAGCAACAGTAAGGTGATGGACTAGAGCTTGATTATGGACTCAAATATTTTGGCAAAAAGAGGAAGGGGGCTAGTGGAGCGATAATTTAATGGGTCGGTTCTTTCACCAGAATTCCTGTAACTTGTAAACTGGTAACAAAGAAGCAGTTTTCCAGCAGTCAAGCAATAATCATTAAGGCATTTGTTGTAAAGTTTGGAGAGGATTGGAGCAACCTCAGCAGAGCATTTATTTAATAGTACAGCCGGGATAAGATAGAGTCCACATGCTTTTGAGGTGTCTAGTTTTTTTATATCATGCACCTGAGAAGGGGTGATTTTCAGATCATTTAGTGTGGTGTCAGTCCGCAAAGGAAAATCGGGGGGGGGGGGCAATGTAGAGTTTGAAGCAAAATGTTTAATCAAAATGGCAAACGATATTAAAAAAAAAAAAAAAAAAAAAAATGAACTTTATGTAGCCATCTTCAAAAGCTGGAGCAACATCATCTACATCTTAATGGAAACGCTTATTTCTAGCATGCCCCAAATAATTTTTGAAGCCATCAAAACTAGTGGAGATAAGACTTAGGTTGTAGTATTGGTAACCTTAAAAAAGAAAAAAAAAAAAAGGTTTCCTTTGAAAGATTTTCAAGTGGTCTTAAAGTTTTGATCAGGAGTGTGTGTGTATATATATATATACACACACACACACACACTTAATACTGAAAGTATTGTTTCAACTTCATTTTTGCTTTAAAATTCATTAAAAGGTACTTCTGCAGTTTAAATCCTGTTTTTCCATGAGTCTCCGTTGTTCATTTTTCTTCATTGTCACAAGATTAAAAACTTGTTGCTTGAAGCACAATGATACTTTGCTTTTTCTTTTTTCTAACTGTAATTAAACTTCCCTTTCCTTTCCTTTCTTCCAATTTGGTGTCATCTGCTCGCTCACATCTTGTCTCTCGGTTTTTCAGTGAATAAGCTCACTCTGCAATTTTCAGGGCAGTTTTCATCGTCTGTCGAGTGTTGCCAAGTGAGACTCATGGAAAAATGAGATTTAAACTGCAGAAGTACCCATTAAATTCTGTTCAAATTAAGTTTTTGGTGTGTAATACAGGTTTAAACATTAAAAAATGCTTGATCCAAAGGACAAACACAAAATTAATCTTCAGAGAAAACCCATGCATGGAGGGTAGAGGTCACAAAGTAATTCTTTGATGCAAGAATAGTCTTCTACCTTCCCTAGCCTCCTCATTAAAAATTGTTTGAAATATTGCAAATTTAACTTTTTCAGAGAGATGAGAAAGACAGAGAAGTGGATGAAAGAAAGATATAGATGAAGTGAGAAGGAGCGAAAAAAAAAAAAAAAAGATTTAGAGGAAATACCACTTTCTCTGAATTACAAATAAAGCAGAATTTCTCTAAAAGGATATTTTATAAAAAAAAAAATTTGCAATACAACTGTACAATTTTATGAAAATGTAAGAAAAAAAATGTAAGGAAAAATTAAAGATGGCGCCCGACTCTCTCTTTAACACGGTAAGATATCCTCAACACGGCACAAGAAGCAACAGCCACACGATTCCCCAGCCAACTCAATCGTCACTCCCCACGTCTTTCCCCTCACCCGCTTTTATCGTCGTTCTAGGCCGGCTAAATTTGCATATTCCGAGAATTCGTGTGACTTTGCGAGACATCATACTTTACAAAAGACGGCGGTCGCCATCTTAGTCCCTCTTTTCTATTTTTGGTCGGTAACGCTGAGCTGGTCTCGAGGTAAGTCTTTTTCCCCTCATCCGTCTCTCCCACGTACCCACACAACACGCAAACACGCGGGCGCTTATCTCCTGGATGCACGTTACAGAAAATACATTGGAGCATCATCAAAAGACAGTATAAGCAATATGCATAGTTAAAAAAAAAATACATGAATAGAATAAGGACAAAGAAAAGTGTCTCTTAACCTTTTTTGTACCAATGTTCCTTAAATGGAACATAGTTTTCAACATACTATAGAAATTGTAATTTTGCTTTAAATATAACTATAAGAATAATTTATAAAAGTTTTCATAAATCTGGAGTAAAATGAAGCTATTTTAATAGAAATAATTTATAAAAATTGAATTTAAAGCAAAATTACAATTTCTATAGTATGTTGAAAACTATGTTCCATTTAAGGAACATTGGTACAAAAAAGGTTAATGTATAGGATGTTCAGTTTATGAATGAAGTTTATTCATTTTTATTAACTACCTTTTGAGAAGTTGGAGAAAAAATACAAATTATCCTCTGTAACTAAAATGCACACACTAACTACAGATTGAAACATTATGCCAATGTAGTGAAGTTCGTACATATCTGTAAATAGCTATTATTTCATTATTTTATTTATTTATATACATATATATATATATATATATATATATATATATATATATATATATATATATATGTATATATATAAATAAATAAAAAGGAACTTCGCGAGTTTCTTCCCTATGCACTCGGAAATGGCTGGGCCAATTTTATGAAATTTCACAAAGGTACCTTATGTGCCTGACAATGTTCTTAGATAGGTTTTGTATCAGAATGTCTCTGATAAGTATCGATAATCAAAATAATCCAATGAAAAAGGAAACAGGCATTTTGATTAAAGTTAACACCTTACACAGCTTAACATCACAAGTGCATTTAAGTTTTATTACCACACGAGCTTAAATGCTCACCATATGAAAATCAACAGGTTTTTTGATATGAGAAGGGCACGTTTGAAATGAATGTAGCAAACACATTGACAAAAAACGCTTTACATAACCACAGATTTCAAAAGGATACTGCTGAAGTAGTCACACTTTAAAAATCAAAACACCGAGTCCTCCAAATACCAACATTTTGTTTTAAAATGAATATACTTTCAAATTAATTAATACATAATAATGTACATTATATATTTTAAGAGGTTTAAGCAAATAAAGTGATAAAAATTAACAGCATTTTCGGTATAGATTTGTAAAAAAATGCACATGATTTATCTTCTACAAAAAATAAATTGGTTAACTGTCTTAAAAGGACCTCGAAATGGTGAATTATTTTACATTAAATTTATGTGAAACCAACCTCCACTCTAAATTCTAAAATTGTTTTGCTTTTGTTTCTGTATAGTCTTCAGAATGTTCACACAATTTTCCTCAGTCCTACCATTAACCTAAAGTCAGAGTTGCAAGCCTCCCCATCCTCCCATAATTGCACAAAGACCCTCTTAAATCCACCCATAATCGTCTTAAAAAAAAAAGTATCTCCCATAGAAAAATAGTTAACTGCCCTAAAACGCTACAATGACAAAAATCAGGAATCATCTATATATATATATATATATATATATATATATATAAGGCAAAACGGACGCATGCATCATTTTCATATGTCCAGCAAAGGCTTTTTTCGCCAGGGTTCTTGGGAGGGGGGTACTATATTTTAGAACTTTTTATATACTCTCTAGATTGTAATATCTACAATTTGTGAACGGTCGTCGTCTACATTTATTTTGAGCAAGTTTTGTAAAGAAAAACCTGGTTTCCAGTGTTTGTCTTTCGCATAAATAAAGCGAAACTGAATCGAATCAAATTAGCTCGCTGGCCTTCGTGGTCGGCATGTCTTGAAAGCAATCAGCTTTGATCAATGTGGGAAAACCCCTTCATATCAGAAAATTCCTATTCATTTGTGAGACGGCAAAGATGTCACTTTGTTTTTTTACGTTCTTTTCTTCTTTTGTGGTTAGGGTTCGAGCCTGCCTGCCTGCCTGCCTGCCTGCCTACTACCACTTCCCCCCCCCCACAGCACACACCTCCAAACACTCGGGAAACACCAGGCACCCAGTTAGTTATTAAATTCTAAAATAGTTTGTTTATCTTTCATTAGTTTTTCAGGGTGTTCACCGTAATTGCCTAGAAATGTAGAACCACATTTTGAAGAGATGGTCAGATTGGGGGGGGGGGGGTAACAGAAGGTGTTAATCTGCAATAATACCAAAGAAATACTGCAATATATTCATTTTTAAATAGTTTTAGATTTAGATTTCAGTTGGTTGTTCATAAAATGCATTACAATTCAACTGTGAGTTCTCTAAGTTCTTTTCTTTTTATGGATAACTGACATTTATTTTAAGGAATTGCAGCATATTTATATTCATTTACTGCAGATTATTTGGAAATCATTAATTTCTGGAGATTTTCAAAAACACATCCTGATTTCTAGCACAAAAATACACTTATACGGCAAATTTCATTGCTTGATCTTGTGTTTTAACAAAGATATAACATTTTTACTGAAAAAAGTGTAAAAAAAAAAAAAAAAAAAAAAAAATGTGACAAAATGCACATGGTCTTAAAGAGGGAAAAATATCCAAACATGTAAAGCACAAAAATAATCATTATTTCCTTAATTTTAATCTTTAAAAAATTTTAAAGGATTCTTTCTCATCAAACTCTTTCTATACCATTATCAAGATATTTTAAGCCATTTCATTTTTTTATTTGAATTGGCAATAAATGTTTTTATTTAAAGCACAACAGAAGATACTTGACTTTTGTATTTTAAACTTCTATTTAAGCCATTATATATATATAAAATGTTATAAAATCAACAGATTCTCTACAGTGCAATATACAATATAATGTATGGTGGACTAAATCACTGCGAGACGCATATGAAGCTTCCACCTGGTGCACTACGATGGGTCCCCAACTAGAGCAGGCAATCAATATCGGCAATTTCACCAATTTCGATAAAAATATGGAAGTATGAAACATTTGTCGATCAACATACTAAAGAATAAGCTTCCTTTCAGAGGTTTGGAGTCTGCTGTCTATGAATATTGCAATTTCAGGCATAGAATCATTTCAGAAAGAGAGTGAAACCTCATTGAAAGAATACTGGAAGATAGCTCCAAAAATTACTATGTAATTAAAGTACCAAATTTCTATAAAAATTGTTTACCAAGAACTGCAATCAGGGAACAACAATTACAAAAAAAAATAATATTGCAAGGCATTCAGAACCTAGAGAATTGGTTTTTAAAGCAATGGAAGACTTATTTTCTTGGATGAGTCTTTCCTTACTTTTTTTTAAACCATCAGACGAGTATACATGTAAAAACCATTAAAAGACATGCAAAGTCTGCAATTATCTGAAAATCAGGCATCCCAATGGTTTCACTTTATAGCAGAATTAATAAGCAAGACTAAGCATTTTATCTGCTCAAATTCACCACAGTCTTCAGATCAATATCATTGGACATTTATGGTGAAAAACAGAGTTGATATCCTCCATCATCATCATTACTACAAGAACTGGAGATTTATCACCAAAGAATAGACAAAAAATTTCTTTGGAAACAATTTAAACTTTACAACACATTCATTCAGTAATTACTGCAAAGGTTGCAAAGTTAGACGTTTTAAAAATTATTGGAGTGGGATTTAAAAAATGCTAAGCATCTGATTTTTTAATCTTCGAAAAATTAGACATTCTGAATATTGGAAGACTTTCAAAAGAGTCATATTTTCTAATGATAGGAATCTGAATCAGAACTTTTGAAATCCTTTTTACTAGTCATGCTTTATACCGTCCGACTCTGCAATCCTGATTACTATCCAAAGATGTCCTATCTCACATTAAAATAAATTTGTTTGAAATTTTCAAGCGTTTTATTATTTTATACAATCCTTATGTATAATATATACATATATACTAGCAGGCCACCTAGCATTACCCGATCGTAAAATACTCTTAAATATATTTTGATTTATGCAGATTTTGTATTTATTATATTGGACCCAATATATAGTAATGATCTAAGTTTTTAAAAAAAAAAAAAAAAAAAAAAGACTCGTGCGCCAACACTGAGAATCGAAACCAAAACATTTAGCTTACAATTTACCTTTTCTTTTGACATTAATTCCTGAGCTATGAACACATGCTTGCTGCAAGGCTAAAACTAAAGCATGAACCAATAGCTATGACGTTACATATGTATATTCATAATGCTGTCATTCAATCTTCACCTGGCAAATTATTTTTTATTCATTTTTTTTAATAATATAGGGAATTGATTAAAATGAATGTTTAAAAGAATATGAAAATTAGCTAGACCTTTTGCAGATGAATGCAAAATCCACGACCCATATATAACAACGTATTTTCTTTCTAAATAAATAAAAAAAAAGGGTTTTAATATGAATATCAATGCACAAAAAAAAAAATTTCTAGGGCAATATATATATATATATATATATATATATATATATATAAATAAATCACCATGTATATTCTTTTGAAGTCTATTTGTAATAAAAAGAGGAAATTTAATGAAGTTCTATAGTCTTTGTAATTTTTAAATCTGACAAATATAAAAACTAAAAGAATACAGCAAAAACAAAGGTTCCTGCAAAATGTATAGTCATGAACAGCTTATGTTTAAAAAAAACCATCAGAGCAAGCAGAAAGGAGGAGTTTAAATAGTTTCTAACATCTGTTAGAGTTGCTTCAATAGAAATTCTTGTTTCAGTATTAATTCAATATATCTTTAAAGAAAAAAAAAAAACGGATAACATAAGTCTGCTTAACCAACAGGCAACCTCACCTTTGCATACTGAATCTTTGGCTTAAAAGGTAAATAGAATTTATAAAATCACTCCTGTCTCTAAACATTTGCAATGGGATTTAAACATTGATTTTTAACATCCCAACATACATAGAGAAAGAAGTTTTGAGTGGAATAATTCAATAAATACCAAAAGAATTTGGAAATGGTAACGTATCCAGTATTTTTGTAACGTCCAATGCAAATGTGTTTTATAAGACAACTAGTGGGGGTGTCCGGCATTGCCCGGGGTGTTTGGAGATGTAAAAGAAGAAAAAAAAAAAAAAAAAAAGTATTAGTAGGCAGGCAGGTTTGAACCTGTGACGCAAAGGTGGCAAACCTGAAAGATCTTACCACTGCACTAAAACGACACAGGAAGTAAAAAGCATTTAAATTTAGCGATGTCAATCAAAAGCTGTTGACTCGGTGATAATTAGGTCAGGAGTCAGCGAAGAAATGAAATCTCTCATGGTATTCATTTTCTTCACTACGAGGTCGCTCCCAGCTCCCAGGTGTGCAAATGAATAGCAAGTGCCTGATAAGACGGTTTTCCACACAGTGATCAAAGCTGATTGCTTTCTGGACACCCGACCCAAAAGGCCAAGAACATGCCTTCGCTTTAGTTTCGCTTTTATACGAACACGCGAGAAGGCAGAATAGCGGGAATTTTATAAAATAAAAGTCACTCAAATACACCTTCCTTTTGTAAATTGGAGATATTATAATCTAGGGAGTATATAAAAGTTCTAAGAAATGGTAAACCCCCCGCCCCCGAAAAAAGCCTTTGCCGGACATACAAAAAAGCGCACACACACACAAATTTTCACTTTTATATAATAGAGGACTAATAACATGAAGTTGCGTCATATCAACTTCAATCACTGTACAATGGATTTCCAGTGTAAACCTTAGAAATGTCGGCTTATTCTATGTATAGTTTCAATAAATAGATTTTGCCTTTTTAAATAGATTTAATTAAATGTTATTCAATTTCCAATATTAAAGTTTTAAATATATAAATGGCATTTTTTTAGTGCTGCTATAACAGTTGTTTTTATCCAATTAGAATTTATTTTAATGACATTTTTTTAGTGCTGCTAACATGAATTCTAATGACAAGAACAAAAACAGATGCAACAAGTTTAGATCTGATGACCTCAGAGAAAGATTTAATTTAGACAATATAAGAAGATGTGTGCAGAAAAGGAGACTTCATTAATATGGTCACATTGAAAGAATGGATAAGATTTCCTGGGTTAATAAATGTAGAACAGCAAGTTCTATGGACAAATTTATCTTTAGTTGACCTTTGACAACTAAATAGTTTCGTTACTAGCCGAATAGGAAAGTTACTAGCCAAACCCACATGATTTTTAGAATATGACATCTTCGTTCTGTGACGAGTACGTACATCATAAATATTTTTCTGTATTTTTTTTAATAGGTGTAATTCTAAATATACAACAAATTTATATTGATACTTGAAGGTATAAAAATTCTAATTTCTTCAGATGTTTTTTTTAAACAGACTTCGTAAAAAAAAAAAAAAAAGTATATTGTTCTATTAAACTTGTTTTTTATTAAAAAAAAAAAAGAAAAGATTTTTCACTCAGTAATGAGCTTTGGAAGATTGTCAGTGAAAGAAATGCAATCGGCAAAAGATAAGCGTTTCATTATTTCTAGTCGCCACTTTGAAAAGTCACTCGCAAATGAGACTTTCACTCACAATGTAGAGCCCTGAACAGTTGAAATAAATTCAGTACATAGAGGAAGATCAAAGAAAACACGAAAGTGACAAGAATGTATTTTAGTGAAAAAAAAAAAAAAAGATTTAGCCAGAGACAAGTTAGTTTTGAAGTCAATTTCTAAAAGTTGTCCAACAAGTGTCATCATGTCAAACAGATGTTAAACTGAATACAATGACTTTTACTGTTTTTTGTCTTTTTTTCAATCATCCACAAAACACTTTATTATTAACAAATATTTGGTTTTAAAATATTATTTTTTTTTGTAACAGTTTTCATATGTTGTAATACATCAATATTCTCATCAAATATTCTATGTCATAGCAAACGTTCCATGACTCATTTCAACCAGGGAAATCAGAATTATTCTTTTAAGGTATATATGGGAGCAAAAAGATATTAGCAACGTTGAAAGTCATAAAGAACAATGTCAATTTCATCGTAAAATTATTACCAAATCAATGCACATATACATAAAATGTATAGTAATAATAATAGCAAAACAATCTACGAAAGATTAATGCAAGCAACAGTAAACGTAGTCACTAGTTTTGTCTTCTCTGTGCCAGCCTCTTGAACCAAAGGTTCCCAAGTCCTTCGCCACCCTTACTCAAGGCACACCTCCATGCTGGTCTATCTTCGGCTAGCTCCTCCCACACATTCACATCGATACCAAGAGCGATCAGATCCCGTTTGGCCACGTCTTTAAAGCGCAGCACCGGGCGACCGCGGCTTCTTGATCTATTTGTCAGTTCGCTGTAGAGGATATCCTTAGGGAAACGGCCATCGGCCATTCTGTGCAGGTGTCCAAGCTAGCGCGATCGTCGTATCTAGAGCGTCTGGAATTAGGAACGGCTGCCGGCACGTCTTAGCACCTCTTCGTTGGTGATTCTATCCCACCAATTGATGCCCATGATATGTCGCAAGCATCGAAGATGGTAGACGTTCAGTCTTTTCTCGTGATGAGCATACGTGGTCCAAGTCTCTGCTCCATACAGTAGGGTACTCAGAACACAGCATTCGTAGATGCGGCATTTTGTGCGAGAAGTGAGGTATTTATTAAACCATGCTCTTTCATGTAGTCGGTTGAAAGTAGACGCTCTACCTATGCGTGTTTGTAGCTCCTGTTCAATGGATACTCCCTTGTATCCAAGATACGCAAAGTTCTCGACAGTCTCTAGTTCGTGGCCATTGATGGTGATTGGTGATGCATCACCCTGGTGCAACTGTCGTCTTCACACTGATTACCAGTGCGAACTCTGCACAAGCAGCGCTCAATTTCAATATCAATTTCATCATAAAATTATTACCAAATCAATGCACATATACACAAAATGTATAGTGCGTTATTCAATTTTGTGAAGAATTTAGATTTTTTGTTTTATTCTAAAGGAAAAAATAGTGCATGTGTGCATGATTTAAAATAAAATGATGCAACTAATGTCAGATGAAAAAACATTTTATATCTGATGAAGTGGAGATAAAATTTCAAAAATCAAAATTAGAATGAAAACTAGGATAGTTCATGTATATTTATACGACCACTCAGACATTCAAATATCAAAACATGTCTGAATCACCTAATGCTAAGATCTCCTAATAGACAAAAAGTCTCAATAAATACTAGAAAAAAAAAATGTGACCTCTTTGAGTCACCTATTGAGCTCGGGTAGATTCTTTGAATCAGAAAAAATGACTTGGCAAAGCAAATTGATTTTTATTCCATGAAGACAAAATGCCAAATTAGTCGCATTCTACTCATATCTCTTATCTACTTTGGTTGCAGGATAGTTTTACTACTTATTATGCTGTTCCCTTTAGTTGATGATATTCTAATCTTTTTGTTATTTAATACAATTTACTGTCAATAGAGAGAGATGGAAGTGAAAGTAATAGAAAGTGTACAAAATACAGAGGATCAAACAAGATGCAGTGAAAGATGAATAGTGACAGAAATTAGTAAGAGATGTGTCACTTAGTTTGTTGTAATATTTTTGACATATAAATTGGGTACGGCCAAAGATTTGGCCAATTTTATTTATAACCATGGGTGATAAGAACAAACCAATCGGGTGCCAGAATCGCTTTATAAAATATACTAAATCTCTTTGAATTCTTTAATATCTTTTCATCGTGATACAAGATCATTACGCTGATCATGACTGGATTGATTCTTTATCTGGAAAAACTTTAACTGGATTTATTCTGCTGTTTTTTTTTTGTTTGGAATAACTGCATTTTTCTATTTCGAGAATGGTTCTATACTTAACTAGCATGGGTGCCCGGCATTGCCCGGGTGTTTAGAGGTGTATGCTGAGCAAAAAAAAAAAGGGGGTAATTTTTTAAACTTTGACCCCTATTATGACCCCTGAAAATTTATTGTTTTGGCCTCAAATCAAGTTATTACGTTAGATCCATGTCCACGAAACCTATATCTAAAATTTCAAGGGTATAGACCCAAAATTGTCGGAGGAGTTTGGTAGAGTTCTTAAAGGTCAAATCGTTGAAATTTGACCCCTTAACAGCCAAATTTCTGGCTGACACCAGTCACATCGATTTTCCCAAATCTCAGTACCCGGTATTTCAAATTTCGAGTCTATAGACTAAAAATTGACAGAGTTATTGCGTAGGGAAATGTACACAGACAGACAGACACACAGACAGACAGACACGTTCACTTTTATAGATATATAGATTACAAATTAAGGACAACTAGAACAATTAAAATGAATTTTTTTTCAAATCTAATTCAATCCCAAAACCAATAAATATTTTAGAATATATTTTGCACAAGTAAAATATATGAACATTTTCCACATAAATTAAAATATTTCAAGTTTAAAAGAACATTATAATCAACATTACAACAACTTTAATATTAATACAATCATATTCCAAAAGTATGGTACGACCTTGTTGCACATCTTTAATTGATGAATAGAATAAATGTTGCTAAATCAGTAAATGTTCATGATAAGCATGTCTTATTGTATGGCTTCAATCAACCAATTAATTTGGTTTGGAGTTTGGAAAAAGACTGAAAATTTATTAACAAAATTAAAAAGAGGAAGACGTTTAAAAGCTTTTTGGGTGATCACAAAGATGTAAATTACAGAATCCAGTTCATAACCAAAATTGGAATTTGATTAATGATGAGATTCATCAATCAAAACTATAATCAGAGATAAGCTATTTAAAAGATCATCCAATTCAGGTTCACACAAGTTTACATGTTGGTATGCATTTGACAGCTTTTAGAAATTGACCTGCATCATAATTTGC
Source organism: Euprymna scolopes (assembly GCF_053919585.1). Classification (NCBI taxonomy): domain Eukaryota; kingdom Metazoa; phylum Mollusca; class Cephalopoda; order Sepiida; family Sepiolidae; genus Euprymna; species Euprymna scolopes. The sequence goes on along the minus strand of NC_136491.1, from coordinate 8,095,279 downwards.
ATCAGATTCAAAAATCGGAGTCTTAGCTACAGTTTAATGAGGCTTTAATACTTTGAAGGTCGGGAGATGCAAGTTGCTGGAGAATTACAAGATGTGGAAGCAGTGGCTAGCAAGAAGGATCATAGACATTCTGTGTAAGCACAAAATTTGTCAAGCTGAAGAAAAATAGCAAAGGCAATGTAGATATTGGCTTGAGAGATAGGCATCGACTATGAAGAAATCATTGAAGGATTTTTGCTTTTCCTCATGCAAGAGTCGAAATGCTAATTATTCCCTATCAAAATCCAAATGAACTATCATGAAAGCCAAGATATTTAATAAGGTTAAACACCTAGTCAGATGAAGGATGGTCTGGTTCTTAGACAAGCAGAACTTTTGTCAGGACCAGTTGCACAATGTGTAGAAGAAGCTGCTAGCCTTCAGTCTATACAAAGTTTTAACTTATGAAGACCAAGTGCTTTCAAACTGTGAAAGTCGAGTGTGTTTTCAGTTAAGGCCACATGCCACCCCAGATCTTCAAACAGGGACATAGACTCAATTTAGATAGCTATACTGACTTGCTATCCATTGTTGTCAAGTGCTGAGAGGAGACTGTAATGAATGGAGGCCATATGTGTGGTAGCAGGACTCAGCTCCATATAACATCCTTGGGGAAAAATACAGAAGTGTCTGAGAACTACAATACCACCATTGCTGCTTCTATCTGATTGCAACCCCACAAACTATTAGGTGTAGGGTGTAGTTGGGGAAAAAAAAAAAAAAAACAATCATACGGCCAGTAATATCAAAGAAAAACTGACTGCCAGGATCAAAATAGTGCTCAAATGTGAAGTAGTAACGTCCACTGACCATAAAAAATACTTTCAAAATTTCAAGGTAGTTCTACTAAAATAATATTTCAGAAAATAAAGCACTCTAAATCTTCAAAACACCATTTTGTTTGGAAATGAACATCCTTTCCCATGCTTTAATAAATAATCTATATGAAATATCTGAACAATTTTTAGGAAAGTAATGATAAAAACATTAATACTATGTAGCAGCCTTTCTGCGTAAGATATTTCTTTACTCCAAGCAGGGTTTAGAAGCTCAGTACCACTGCCTATGAGGAATTTCGTCATAAAATTTAGAAAACAATTAGAAAAAACATCAATCTCATTGTCAGGGTATGAAATAAATTGATCCATTCGTCTTTTTGTCTTAAAAAGAAAACTTTAACATGACGCGTTTCGAACATTTTTTTGTGAAATATTTTTACGTAGCCCAAGTAATGAGTAAATTAATGTTTTTATTATTTTTATACGTTAAAATTATAATTATGAGTTGATTTTTGTTTTGGTATGAATTGTTTTTAAATAGAATCTCCCCACAAATTGTAACCAGTTTTCAGCAAAAACAATTTTAATAGTGATAATAATTACAACAGCCGCAGTTGTCAGCTTAGTTTGAAACAAGTTTTGTGAACTATGTTTATTTTAAAAAAATTTGTTAAAAATTAATGCAATTTGTGATTCTTTTATAACGAAATATTGGTTTTTAAATGTATTTATCTTTCAAACTTTAATTGTATTAATAAAGAACTTTATAGCTGCCAATTAGAAAAAAACTAAAAATTCTTCTCTTTTAGGCAATATGTGAATACCCCTTAAAAAAAAAATAAAATAAAGTGAACAAAAAAAAAACAAATAAAAAAATTTTCGAACTGAGAGTAAAGAGAGATCATTTTTGCATATAATTAATGTATAATGAAACCCCATTTCCCGATCATTCTTGCCTTTTAGAGTAGTTTTCTTTATATTTTTCGATCTGAATAGTGTGTGTGTGTGTATATATATATATATATATATATATATATATATATATATAAAACTCTATAACACAATCTAGGTCCGGATGACAAGTCTACTTTCTAAACGTGCCTTCCTTGTACCTGTCATACCATTAACCTTAACTCCAAGTGACAAGTCACACTCTGAAAAAAAATTTCTTATAACTGTATTACTAACCCTCAGCCAGTGTGGTAAGTCCCCTATCATACAAACCATCTTAAAACCCACACCTAATCATCTAAAACAAGATTCTGCATGCCCTAAAAATCGCACAATTTGTCTCTTATAAAAAACAAATTAACTGCTCTAAAATATTAGAAGGGTGTGAACATGGTGAATTAGTTTGCATTAGATTTATATGCAAAACTAATCCACCACTCTAAAATATTTTTGTTTTGTTCTTTTCTTTCTGCCCAGTTTTCAGAATGTTCGCATGTAATTGCCACTAAGCCCTACCACCACCAACTCAAAGTCTGGGTAACAAGACTCCTCCCCTCCTAGAAAGACACACTTAAAAACGGACATAATGGTCTTTAAAAACTCACAGGATTTATTTCATCATACTGCCCTAAAACATTAGAAGGACCCTAAATTCTAAAATTATTTTACATTATGTTTTTATTTCTGCCAAGTTTTTCACTATTCAAATGTAATTGCTTAAAAAAGGGGGGGGGCATATTTTGGAGAGGCAACTTGGGACGATTTAACAATAATACCAAAGAAATCTTTCAATATATTCATTTTTAAATAGTGCTAGTATTAGATTTCAGTTTCTTGTATTATAAAATGCATTACAATTCAACCTTGAGTTCTTTCTTTTTTAATGCACAGATGGACATTTTATGATATTGCAACATATTTATGTGCATTTACTGCATATTACTTGGAATTTCAGCGTCATATTTGAGTTCCTTGCACAAAAATACATTTTCATGACAAATTTCATGATTTAATCTTGTGTTTTAACAAAGATATAGTATTTTGGCGTTTTAACAAAGATATAGTATTTTGGCGTTTTAACAAAGATATAGTATTTTGGCGTTTTAACAAAGATATAGTATTTTGGCGTTTTAACAAAGATATAGTATTTTGGCGTTTTAACAAAGATATAGTATTTTGGCGTTTTAACAAAGATATAGTATTTTGGCGTTTTAACAAAGATATAGTATTTTGGCGTTTTAACAAAGATATATAGGGTGAACAGAAAGTCTTTGGACCATTTTTAGTTTTAAAATTAAATATTGTTAAAATCACTTTTTCTCTTTTCGATTAACGTAAGTATTTAGTCTAACTATTGATCTAATTATTTTCAACAAAAATATTAAAATAATTTTGTTTAAACTTTCAGAAAAATGAGCAAACGAGAGGCCATAATTGAGCTTCATTGCGCGGGAAGGACAAACTCAGAGATTATTAAGCTCTTGAAAGTGGCTAAATCCACCATGTACCATGTTGTGAACAGATTTAAGGAACTTGGTACATCTGAAGACCGTCCTAGGAGTGGAAGACCTCGCACTGCTCGAACAAAGTAGGTGATTAAAGCTGTCCGAGAGAGGGTAAGGAGGAACCCGAAGAGATCTGCAAGACAAATGGCTAAAGACATGCATGTGAGCGTGACCTCGATAAGAACCATCGTAAAAAACGATCTCCAGTTGTCCCCCTACAAGATGAGAAAGACAGTACCTCACACCTGCCCAAAAGCACAAGAGACTTGAAAGAGCAAAGCTTCTTCTTGGAGAACTGAAGGCTGGCACGGCAGAGCGGGAGATCGTTTTTTTCTTATGAAAAACTCTTCACAATTGAAGCGACTGTAAACAATCAGAACGACAGAGTCTATGCAAAATCTTCAGCAGACATTGATGACTCCGTGAGAATAGTTTTCCGCCGACAAAAGCCATCTTCCCTCATGGTGTGGGCTGCAGTCTCCAAATCTTGGAAGTCGCCTCTGATTTTTGTGGAGCAGGGGGTTAAGATCAACACAGATCGCTACATTAACGATATTTTAGTTCCAGCATTTGAAGAGATGAAGAAACACTTCAAAGATCAGCCTTTCACCTTCCAACAAGATGGAGCACCATCCCACGCCTCCAGAAAAACTCGGGACTGGTGCCAACGTCATTTTCCAAGATTCTGGAGTAAGGAGATGTGGCCTCCTGCATCGCCTGATTTGAATCCAATGGATTTTTCGGTGCGGTCTTTGTTGGAAGCAAAGGTTTGTTCTGTTGCTCATCCAAGTGTTGATGCTTTGAAGACATCTCTTCTGAGTGAATGGGCTAAAATACCTAAGGAAACGCTGTGTGCCTCGGTTGGTAACTTCAGACAGAGAATTGAACGTCTAATCGAAAAGAAGGGACATCACATTGAAAATGAATAATTTGAATTTATTCTTGGTTTCCTAACTAATAATTTTCATTCATGTTTAATTTATATTTTTGTAATTTTCTATTAATAAACCACTTTTGAATTGGTCGAAGGACTTTCTGTTCACCCTGTAGTATTTTTGCGTTTTAACAAAGATATAGTATTTTGGCGTTTTAACAAAGATATAGTATTTTGGCGTTTTAACAAAGATATAGTATTTTGGCGTTTTAACAAAGATATAGTATTTAATTAAGTAATTACCTGCATGGAAGTTTCATGCAGCTTCTTCAAATGAGCATCATTCAGCAAATGAGTTCAAAAATTTTCTATTTGAAGTATTTTGAGAATAAATCAATTTTTGGTCAAGAAATGCATTTTTACCTTTTATATATATACTAGCAGGGGTACCCGACGTTAACCCAGTTGTGTCGAGGTGGTGTAGTAAGGAACCCGGAAAAAAAAGTAGTAGTAGCCATATGGGGCAGGGGGACAAAACAATAGTAGGCAGCCTGGGTGGAGAGAGATGTTAAAAGTGGAAGTAGGCAAGCAGGCCCGAACTCATACAATGAAGGATGAAAAAACATGACGTTTTAGCCGATGCGTCTATGACGAAACCAGAAGTCCCAAGTGTTGAAATTAAGTGTAGTCAATCCAACAGAGACAATGACTTGCAAAAATGTTGCCGAAAAAAAATCGACCCCTCCTTGTAGATAACTGCGGGTGAAGGAATTAATGTTTTCGGCCAATTTTTCTATATTTATCATCCAAGACGTCGCTTCAAAATGATACCGATCTCGTTAGGATCCGTCACATGTGTCGAAAGTTATTGGCAGACATACAAAAAGCATGCACACATTTTGCCTTTTATATTATAGACCAGCGTGGGTGCCGGCGTTGCCCGGGTGTGTGTAGGTGGTGTAGTAAGGAACCCCATCAAAAAAAAAAATGGGGGGAGGGGGTAGTTGACAAGCAGGCTCGAACCCATAACACAAAGGAGGTACCCAGCGTTGCACGGGTGTGGAGAGATGGTGTAATAAGGGGGAGGGGGGTAAAAAAGTGGTAGTAGCGGGAGTGCCTAGCGTTTCTTGGGTGTGTGTAGGTGGTGCAGTAAGGAAACGGGGGGGGGGAGGTAAAAACGTGGTAATAGCAGAGGGAGGGGTCAAAACAACAGTAGGCAGCCTGAGTGTAGAGAGGTTTAAAAAAAAAAAAAAAGTGATAGTACGCAGGTAGGCTTGAGCCCGTAACGTGAAGGAGAAAGATAAAAAAAAAAAAATCCTGATATCTTAGCCGATGTCTATGGCACGACCGAAAGTCCAGAAGGTTGAAATTAAGCGTAGTTAATCCAACCGAGACAATGAAAATGTTGACGCAAAAATCAACCCCTCCTTGTAAAAAACTGCCCAGTTGAGGGTGAAGGAATTAATGTTTTGGGCCAATTTTTCAATATTTGTCGTTAGACTTGAAAGATTGAGCTTTAAAACGATACTGATCTGGTCAGGATCCGTCACGTGTGTTAAAAGTTTTTAACGCAAACATACACACATTTTGCCTTTTATATATTAGATATATCTTCTATTATAACTAGTGAAAGAAGTTGGATTTAGTGGAGGATTTTGTCTACAAATCCCAGTTCTGATAAATATAACTAAATTTAAAATATAGAACCAAGGCCCATTTTAAGGATTTTACATCAACTAAAAAATTAAAAAAATATTGAAAAAACAAAAACAATTCTGATCTGAACGACTATTTTGGTAGTTTGTTACTTTTTATATATTTAGATTCTATTTTAAAAATGGCAGGTTTATAGGTTTTCATTCTCTTTCTAGTTTATGCAGTTTCACATTTCTTAAAACATTCTTAGATTTAGCAGCAGCAAAGAAGATTAGGGTTGGAATAAAGCCAGTTGTATTCAGTTTACCAATACATTTGTGTCATTTAAGAGGTTACACAAGGTTGATGCTTAGAACTATCTAAAAAGTTGAAAATATTCTAATATTGGCATCTTTTTTTGAAAAGCAGACCAGTATAAACTAGTGTCTACTTTTTTTTTTTTTTTTTTTTTTACACATGCGATACTCAAAATGCAAACACTGATTTTTTTTTTTTGTCAAATCTCGAATGGTTCACAACTTCTTATAAGGAAATGTGGAAAGAAAATGAACACATTTTAAAACGATCGATTGATAAAGAAAAACCTTGAAAAGAATCTGATGATTTTCAGCAAAGTTTCATTGCAATGTGATTAAGGAATATTTGCACAGAGACATAACAGTTATTGTAATAAGGAACTAGATTTATAATAGGGGTATCCTAAGTAGGGAGTTGTGCAGCAAAGGTTTGTTCACGTGCAAGCAAAGTATTCTAACACACAAACAATTATCCACTGACATGTTTTGTCATCTACGACTCAGAGTGGCTGAGGAGTCGTAAACGAAACATATATCAGTGGATAATTATCTTTTAAAAATATATATGCCACTCCCCATTTTGCGGTAACAAATTGGTCAAAGGGAAAATTATTCTCAACTCGCATTTAGGTAAAAATGCACTTATGTATAAATAAATGAATTCATTCAAAACGTATCGCAAAAAAAAATATATATATATATATATATATAAAAGTGATCTTCTGTGTGTAAAGAACAGTCTCTACTAAACTATCAATTTTTTATCTACAGACTTAAAACTTTATATTCAAGATATTTGGACCTGTTGAACAAATTCAATTTGGTTTTTAGTGAATAGAAATAGCTGCGATGGTAACGAACAAGGATGAAGTGCTGAATGTTTTGGCTTCAATTCTAGCTGATGGCACTAAAGCTTTTTTATTATTAACTTTTGTGACCACTATTATTATATTGGGTACAATATAATAATCAATAGAGTATTGGTTTAATAATATGAAATTTGCATAAATAAAATATATTTAATTTAAATAAAATAAAATATGCATGCATATTTTATTCAAATTAAATCAATGCTTATATAACGGAATTCATACTCCTGATGTTAATTTCGCATAGCCAACGTACCGTTCCCGGCATTTCAAAATATAACCGCTGGGAGACAACGCGCAAATCTTTACTACTAACTTTTTTTCCAACTTTACACCATGGCAAGAAAGAAGAAAAAAAAAAAGAAACAAAAATACTGAGGATGGAGTTTAACTCCGAAATATATTTAAATTATAAATTTCAAACAAGTAAAATATTTGTTTGTTTTTGTAATATTGCATTGTAATTTGGCTTTCAAGCACACCTGATACGTATTGTATTTTATTCAAATTAAATCAACACTTCTATAACAGAACTGGCAACCCAATATATTTAAGCATATTTTATGACCACACAATGCCAGACAGCCTCTTAGGTTAATAATAAATTTAATTAGTTTGGTAACCCATTTGAACTTTGATTTCTCTTAGAACATCAAAATTATTTAATGCTGAAAGAAAAAATTGTTTTTATGTGTCCATTCATGATTTAGTGAAGTAAATACTATTTCAAACTTGAGCATTACAGACCAAAGAAAATATTTTTTTTATGCCTTACTAAACTCCAAAGCATATTACCACCAAGATGTAAAGGATTAATATGATTAGGGGTCAAATTTATAGTAGGTATCCTAATTGGTGAGTTGTCCGTCAAGATGTTCAGATTAAATTCAAATTTATGCATGTTGGTACAATCAAGGAAATTGGAGGCAGAAGATGAATTTAAAGAACAAGTGGTGCAAGGTATTTGGATAGAGCGTTTATTTTGCATCTTGGGAACTCTAGTGAATGGGTGGGATTTTGTTATGAAACATTAATTGGGGTATTAATGTTTGAAGAGAGAGGTACAAGTGCAGTAAGCCCGTCAGAGCACGTTCGATTGAAATACTTGTAAAACGAGCACAGAGATGCAACATCGCAGCAATAGAATGCGCTGAGGCTTGATAGAAATTGCAGGATTTATTAGCTTAGAGACTATTTAGCAATATCGAAGAGAGACTAGTGGTTAGGTAGCACTACTTCATACATGGGTGAATACCTTGGATTTATCACTGCGACAGGTTGAAGACATGGGAAGATATAAATGGTAGCTTTGCTTTTACCTCCTACAATCTTGATTGTGGTCCAGGTCAGAAATAAAGTTACGAAGATCCAAATTTATGAAGCTCTTGCTCGTACCATTCTCTTTGGATGTAAGTTCTAGTCAGTTAGAGCGGCAAGCATTTGCAAACTGGAAATCTTTGATCACTAGCATTTACATTGCATTTTCCAAGTTCACTATCGGCAGTTCATTTTGAATAGAGCCGTCCGTGCACAGTGCTGAATATCCTCTCTTCAGAAGCTCTTCTCATGAGAAATATTTGCTGATTCAATCATGCACATCAGCATCCATCAGGAGAATCATCAATCCAGTTCCATTTTGAAACAGGAAGAAGCAATATGATGGATGACTCAAAATGTGGCTGAGAACAATGATGCAGGATGCACACTCATCAGTGCATATGACTACAGATGGAAGTGATACCATCCGTCAATCATCTTAACATTCGTCATTTAATTGGTCAAGCGACCCAGAGTAAATGCAACTACACAGAAAAAAATGTGGGTGAAATGCGGGGACAGTATGAACACACCATTTTAAACAAACAAATATTTGGCGACGGCAAGAGTCTTGATGAGGAGTGTAGTTGTCGGCCATCAGATATTAACAGTCAATTAAGAGCATTAATCAAAGCCAATCCACACAATTGTTCGACAATTTGCTTCTGAATTAGACGTAACGTATACAATGATTTCCAAAATTTTGAGAGAGACTAGAAAGACAAAAAACTTGATAAATGGATAGCTTACGAACTGAATGACGACCAAAATGAAGTGCCATCTTCCCCTCTTACGCAACAAGAACCTGTTTCTCGACCAGGTTGTGATTTGCAATGAAAACTGGGTTCTTTATGACAACCGGGGATGCTAAACTCAGTGGTTAGACATCGACAAAACACCATGACACTTCCCGAAGCGAGAGTTACACTAAAAGAAGGTCATGCTGACTGTTTCGTAGTCTGCGACCAGTCTCATCCATTAGTTTTTTTAATGCAAGCAAAACCATTACAACGAAGAAGTACTGTCAACAAATGGATAAAATACATCAGAAATTTCAACAACAACAAGCATTAGTCAACAGAAAAGGCCCAATTCTCCTTCATGATAATGTTAGACTGCATTTTGCTAAACCGACCCTACAGAAGTTGAATGAATTAGGCTACAAAACTACCTTATCTGACATACTCTCCAGACCTCTCACCTACTGAATACCACTTTTTTTCAAGCATCAACTTTTTGCATGAGAAATTCTTCAAAAACCTAAGCAATATAAAACGCCTTCATCACCACCAGAACGCAAGATTTTTACATTACTGGCATAAATACACTTGTTTTGCATTGGCAAAAGTGTATTGTGCTTATTTCGATCAATAGATTTTTGTTGCAGCTGAGATATGTTCATCTGAATTTAAAAGTTAAAAACTGCAAGAACTTTGTCAACCTGATATTATTAGCAGCACATTTGGGTTTTCGTTTATTGAACAACAATTACAAAACCATAACTTTGTATTAGTCAAACTACTATTCTCATCTTGGTGTAAACGCTGACCTTCTTCAGGTGCACCTTTCAAACGTATGAGCATGCAGTGCAACAGATAAAGGCATAGAGTACAATTAATTCTGAGATTGAACGTTCAATCTTCACAAGTACTAATAAATTCAGAACAACAAAACTTATCACACATGATTATAACAAAGGAAACAAAAACATGGATTCAATAATGGGTTCAGTTCGAAATTGCATATACGTTTGATTCATGAAATATGCACCTGAACATTGGCGATTACATTTGGCCGAAATTGTGAAAAAACACGGAGTTATTAATAATAATCCAAATAATGAAAATGCATTAAAATCAAATCATTTTTCAGTTTCGAAACATTCAATAATTTTTGGTTTTCATTCATTCAATAATAAAATTCAAGTGAACTTATAAAAAGTCAGCATGTTAAATTCCAAATAAGAATTTAAGGTTTTATAGATACGGCCAACAAGTTAACACAGATGAATCAGAGAATTCAAGTTACTAGAAGACCTCAGTAAACTCCAATAGATTAAAAACCAATTTTAAATTAGTATTAAAAGCTTAGAACTTGAACCACTGATAGTATTTAAATAATTCAAACGGCTTTGAGCTTCTTGTACATAGCTCTATTCACATAAGTCAATAAAATGACAAGAAAAAAAAAAAAAAATTACCTAATGCTATTCAAATTCTTTAATAATTCAAAGATGAAAAAATGGGAAACAAAACGATAGGTTTTCACTTTCATCAAACTGAAATCATAAAAAAAATGAATGCTTTGAAGTTGGGGGGGGGGGGGGGTTAATAAGAATAGTTGAAAAGATGGAAATTTATATCTCTAGTGTACTACAGCATGCCGAAAGGCATCAAGTGAAATAGCATGCTTGGTGCGTTCAACTAGCTTCCTTGTCTGGAAGTTTCTGGATGGTGATCATTGTGAGCACTTCATTAGTCAAGAGGTTAGAGGTTGGTTAGATTATAAGAGTTCTGATACAATCTAATGATGCACATCAAAGAACGCAGATGCATGTGAAATTGTGCATTTAAATAAATATGCAGTTTCTTTCTTGCTTGGTAACATCCACATCTTCTGCAAGAAAATAAATGGAAGATGGTATGGAGTCTGACGATTCCACTTGACATCCTTTATGTATTAGTTCTCTTAAAAGCTCTTCAGTAAGGGTAAACACATTGAAAAGGCAGAGAGCATTCTCCAGATAAAGATCAACTAATTCAGAATTACATTCAAGGAATTTCTTGAATTTAATTAAATAAAAAAAAAGTTTTAAAAAAAAAAATATATAGTTTATATGAATTTATTTATTGCGGACTATTATTCTCATCTTTATTAGTTGTTTCACGACGTTTCAAGAATGAATTCCAATTTAAAAAAAAAAACACAGGTTTAAAAAGGATTATATTGTACCTAAATGTCTTAAGTAGGCATAGTTGACGATACTCATTTTTAAATAATTTGATATTTACCCTAAGTTGATTACAAATTACAATAAATTAGTCAATCTATTTTTAAATAAAAATTAAAATTAATGCAAGAAAAGCAATCCTCAATCATAATACATTTTTTTTCTGCAGTACGTGTTACAAATGATGAGAAGTTGGATTAGGAGAAGTGATAAAAATTTGAACATGAAGTGAAAATTTTGTTTTCGTTATTTGAAAGTAAAGATTAAAAGTCTTCAAATCATCCTGCCAAGTTAATCTTCAAGTCTCGATAAAACACTAACTCATTTTGTTATTACGGTAATGTTTTAATCTATAAACTTATTGCTTATAAATACCAAAACTAATATGTCAAATAATTGGGCTTTAAAATTCCAGTTTAAATGACTTTCTATGCAGCAATTTTTTTTCAAATTCCTTTCCAAATTCGAAGGATCACAAGACAATTCATTTTGTTTCGTTTGTTGCTGCTGGTCTAATGTAGGGGGTCTGAGATTTTAGCCGCATTTTCGCATAGCGAAAGACTAACTCAGCTAGAAAACTGCGGCCCGTGTCACAAAAATATTCCCCTTTTATCAGCCGATGAATTTGGGTTCGTGATGCAGTATAACTAAAAACTAAACGTTTACTTTTTATAATTTATACAAGTTTTTATTCACATTTTTGTGAACTTGAAATTCACTTTGATTTTTTTTTTTTTCTGAGAAAGGAAAAAAAATAAAATAAAACTTATCCAGAATAGGCACACTTTGTTCAGTCATAAAATTAAAACGTGGGCATTTTCTGGATGAGTTTTTTTTTTTTCGTTTAATCGCAACTTATCAAGGATGAAACACACTCGAGGATAAGGGTTAATGGGGTAATTTAATTTCACTAAATAAAGTGCATCTTTTCTGGATAAGTTTTAGTTTTTCCTAATGACTAGCTAGTTATCAAGGATAAAACACACTTGAGGATAAGTTAATGGGGAGTTTGGGTGAAAAATTAGGTAGCGCAAGAGTCTGAATAAGTTTTAGTTTTATTTCAGGAGGAAAAAAAAAAACGTATCCTCGAGTGTGTTTTATCCTTGATAAGTTGCAACTTAAGAAAAAACAAACTTATTGAGAAAAAAAAAACACATTTTTAATTTTACAAGTGAATAAAGTGCACCTTTCCTGGATAAGTTTTAGTTGTTTCTTTTTCAAAAAAAAAACAAAACAAAGTGAATTTCAAGTTCTCAAAAAAATGAATAAAAACTTGTATAAATTGTAGAAAGTAAACAGTTTTTAATTATATTTCATCACGAACCCTGATTTGTTGCCCGATAAAAGAATATTTTTTGTGGGACACCAGTCGCAACTTTCTAGCAGAGTGAGTCTTTCACAAGGCAAAAATGCAGCTAAAATCTCAGACCCATATATTAGACGAGGACCCATTTTTGTTTTTATTACAAAATATCAAAATAGTTGACATGTTTACAAATAAACCAAAATGCATTCTGGTAGATTTTATTTCGTAATTAAATTTTTTGTTAAGATGAAAAATTTTAAAGAGGATGAAATATTTTGTTAAATTTGTACATTAGGTCTACCTCCAATTTTCTTTAAAATGACTATGCTGAAGAAAAAAATCTCATTTAAATTTTGCAAAGACAAGTAGTTTTGGAGATATAAAGACCTGTATTATGCACTGTAATTCAGTGGCTGCCATGTTTGTATGCACGTGCGATAAACAAATCTAGTCTCTGCGACTGACACCCCGTCCAATGTTTTTATAGTATTTGCAGGTGGGTATGCTGACAAGAATATCAGTAAAATTTGGGGCAAATACTTTTTCATCTCCCCCAATAGGGTGTTTATTCCGAAAACCGTTCTTAACATGGGAAGGGGAGGGTAATTCTGAAAGCCGTTCTTAACATGAAATTATTCAAAGGAAGTGAAAAAAGTCATAATTGTTTTGTTTTACACACATGCACATTACTAATTTCTCGGTTGTGAAAAAAAGTGGATTTGTTTCCGCTAGGTGGCAGTGTCGACTGTCGGTCGCAGAGAAGTAGATAGGTTTGTCGCGCGTGCGTACAAACATGGCGTCCAATGAACTACAGTGCATAATACAAGTCTTTATATCTCGAAAACTACTTATTTCTGCAAAAAATTAAAGATTTTATTATTCAGCATAGTCGAAAACCTATAAAAGTCGTCACTTTAAAGAAAATTGTGGAGGTGGACCGAATGTAAAAAAAAAACTACCTTTTTTATTTTAAACAATATTCGATTAATACTAAATAAATGTATAGTTAAATACATGCGAGAAACAAATCGTCAATTTCATTATTAGAGATCTCAGTACTTCTGCAGTTTACTGACCATGTAATTTTTTTTTATATAAGTTTAAATCCATTTTACGATATCTTGTTTATTAAATTTTAGATGGAAATAGAGAATAGTTAACAAAGCAAATCAGCAAAGTGCAGAAGTACCGAAATTTCAACTTTGGAGGGGAAAAAAAACGGAATTTTTATTTTAAACAACTCATACCACTAACGACATATTTACCATAAGTAATGGGTGTAGGGGGGGGGCATTAAAGAATCAATACCACAAATATTCCTCGGTTGAAGTGAGAAAACCTTTTGTGTTTGAAATGTGATTTATGTTTTTGTTTTTACAACAAGGCAATGGTCCGACAATGAAGACGAATCAGCTGGGCTAAAAAAAGCATTCGACAATACAGCTGCAAATGAAAAAACATCAAGCTTTGTGTGTACGTGTGTGTGTGTGTTCGTTTTTTTACGCGATTATTTTTGATTTACAAGTAATCGATTATCGATTGAAATCGATAATGCAATAGCATTATGTACTAAAACGAACGTCTTCAAAATCCTATTTTTAAAAATTGAATTACGAAATTAAATCAACCACAATGCATTTCCGTTTCTTTTCGTAAACAAGTCGGCCATCTTAATCGTTAATAAAAAATGAATTTTGAAGCATTTAAACTGTCGAATAGAAAATCGTTTCTTGCTTATAAAATTCTAAGCAAATCTTCACTTAATTAAAATATTGAAAATCATCCACACCCAAGAAAAGATTAAAACGGTATCTTAAATGTTTTATAACAATTTGGCTCTCACTCAATTGGTATATGCAGAGAAGGTACCGCGCTATTTTCTTTATATTTTCAAGCTAAATTCAAGTTTCACGGAATCTTTTGTTTATTAATTTGTTAGGTGAAAGTACAGAATAGTTAGAAAACACCATCCCCTCCAGATGTTAAGAATTGGTTTCTAAATAAGGTTACTACTTCACAGCACGGTACCTTCTTTGCATAATAATTTAATAACCAAATGATACCGTAATAATTTTCAACAATAGTTTTACAAAATTCAAGTTAGACTTATTCAGAATACGAACATTAAAAATATTTATTCTAAATAATGAAAAAACATGCGACTAAGAAACAATTAAAATTTATTATTTATACAGAAAATATAAACCGTGTACAGATATTCATAAAGACGATGAATTTATTTTATAACTTTTTTATGTTTGTATAAAAATAGAGTTAAAATTTGCATTCTAATTCGAAATGTATTAATTTGTACTTGAAGTGAAATTTGTAAAAGCACTCAATTTCATCAAAACTGATTTAAAATTTATTGAGCCCCCACGCCACACATTTTTGTTAGTTATTAAATAGGCATTGTATGACATAAGTAATTTTCAACTATTTGGGGATTCAAACTCACAATTTAAAATAAAATCGTATGTTCGAACATTTTTTCCTTGTAAAGAATTACATTTGTTTTTAGCGTCTCAAATTCGTTTTTCAAAAGACGTAATTTCTTATTTAATTCGATTTGTGGTTTTAAAAGTACACTTTTTTTTCTTTTTTTTTTTTTACTTGTCTCCCTACGAGGTCGGTTTTTTAATGTGGGGAAAACTAGCTCCCCAAAAAGAGACACACTGGTTAGTAACAAAAATAAAAAAATGTATCAGTCATGAAGGATTTCTCCATTAACCCAGACAAAAAAAAAATGCAGTGCACTGTGCAGCACTCAGCAGTGCAGCATGCAGCACCAGAACAGATTTGATCTTGAATCAAAGGCCAAGAAAGGAAAAAAATTGTAATTTAAGATGTAGCAAAATAAAGATTTGATATAAATTTTTAGTAATTTGTTTGGATAACTTGAATATTAGAAGAAAAAAAAAATCAAGTCCTAATACAAAAAGATTTAAATCTACGTAAAAAAAATTTTTTTTTTAAAATACTGAATTATCTTAAAATAGATATCAAATTTAAAATCATAAAAATTTACTCTATCTTAAATTGCAATGAAATTTTAAAATTAAATCGTATCGAAAAAAATTTTTAGAGTTTGAGTGGCTAAAAACCGTAGGTACAAAAAAATATTTTGTTTTGCTTGTTTTTATATTCGTAAAAAATATGATCTGTTGCGCAATAAAAAAAGCATTTAAATTAAATACACAATGGCTAAATATATCTGTGCTTACATAAATAAACCCCCATGGCTGCCAATATCGGCTCGATAACTATAGAAAATTAAATTCAGATTCCAGGAAAAATATTTACGTATATATTTGATTTTCCTTGAATTGCTTTTTTATAATTGTTATGCATACGTATGCAAAGAAGGTACCGTGTTATTTTTTTAAGATAGTTTTACAAGTTAAATTCAAGTTTTACGGTATCTTGCTTATTAAAATTTTAGGTGAAAGTACTCGTTTTCAGAAAATAAAAACATCGAAAACTTATCTTGCCTTTAGGGTACATTTGTTATAGATTTGAGCGCTAGTATTTTTTTTATATCGTATTTCCAAGTTTAATTAAAGTTTTATGTTTTTTATTCAATTGTAAGGTTGAAGTATAGAATAGGTACAAAACACCCTCCCCATGTTAAAAATGGCTTTTTAAATAATAACATTATTTACGTACCTAGATTTGTTTTTTGGTCACGTTTTTTTACCTGTCTATAGTAAAACAAACACTGGGTTTCTACATAACGTTATTATTTCAGCACGCACCTTCTCTGCGTAAGTACCATGGTATGTAGTTAACTAGAGCTTTCCTAAATTTGAAATAAAAGTTCCTTTCCATGTTTCCTCAGTTTTTGTTTTTTTTTCTTTTCTTTTGTAAAAGATTTTTTCAACAATGTGCTTAATTATTAACAAATAAAATCAAACTGTTTTATAGTGTATACAACGGACGGAGAACGGAGCATTCATAAGGCCTGCATTAGAACTCTTAATAATCGCACAAAAATCGAAAATTCAACAAGACTTTTAGAAATATATCCAATAAACGTGACCAACCGTGCAAAAACGTAATGTTTTACCGTTATTTTTTTTTCTAACATTTTAATAAAAACCAACAAAAGGTGTAAAAAAATATATAAAAAATGTTACCAAAGGCAAGATAAGTTAATCTTCTACTTGAAAATGGTTTTGCGTTTTAACATATTTTAAAGAGTTTTTTAAAGAAAGATAATTTTTACTTTAACTCAGTCATTTTTAAATTGACTTTTAAAGATTTTCGAATTTGCTGAAAACGAATATCAGATTTAAATTTGGAGCAGACAAATAGTTTTCTGAATATTAAGACATTTTCCAATGTATTATTTTCAGTGGCCGTCGCCATTCTTCTCCCCATGCTTAAGAACGGCTTTCGGAATAAACACCCTTTTCAGGTTGGACAGCCAGAGTGCACATTGACTCCTTTTTATTTTTAAGTATAAAAAAGGCTTTAAAATGAGTTCAAACACAAAAAAAATGGTACTTATGCACTTTTGTTACCGTGCTGAAATAACATTTTGAAAGCCATTCTTAATATGGGAAGAGAGGGTATTTTGTAACTATTCTGTGCTTCCACCCAACAATTTAATAAAAAAAATTTTTTGTGAAACTTTGATTTGAAAAACTAAAACTAACGCGGTAACAAAAGTGCATAAGCACCAAAAATTAATCCAAATATGTAGATAGAGTAACTTACACGGTCAAAACAGAAAAAAAAAAACAGAAAAAGTTTTTTTTAACTAACAAAAATCTATCAAAATACAATATTTTTTAACGTTTTTTAATCAACTAACTTTTCTTTATGTCGAAAAGAGATTTTTAGATTGATTTGTGGTGCAGTTTTGACACCACACTATTTAAAAAAATTTTTTTTTTTTAGGTTAAATTCAAGCTTCTTGATACTTTATCATTATTAAATTGTTAGGTGAAAGCACATAAGTTACAAAACACCCTCCCCTGCCCATGTTAAGAATGGGTTTCAAAATAACATTTCAGCACGGTGACAAAAGTGCACAAATACCTGATTTGTTATAAGAATATGCTAAAATATTAGAATACCTAAATTTCAAATAATTCCATTTTTTATAACAAATCAATAATGTAATCGACCGGCGCCACCTTGAATTGTAAACTTTTTAAAAGTATGGAAACGTACACGTTAAATTTTAATTTAAATATCAGTTTGTTTTTTTAATTAACTTTTTTAATTAAATTAAAATTCAAAACGCCATTTACAGCGAAAACAGTTCGAAGTAATTTTGGAAAAGGGAGATAACTGTCTGCCATCGCACTTGAAGGGATCTCATGTAAACGACAAATTACAAAACTATTTTTTTAAAACTTCCACAGTTGTAGATTTTTTTTTATCGATTCTTCAAAGCATTCTCTATTTAATGGTATATTGACAACAAAGTTATCTTGCCTTTGGCAACATTCATTTGTATTTTGCCTTTCTCCAAACAATCCCCCAACGCTTGCTGCGGGCGAGTTTGTTTTACCATACACAGATTCGAAAAAGTTGTCAAAAAACATAATAAATGTTATCAAATGCAAGACAAGTTACTTTTCTACCTAACTGGATAATTTTTTAGTGTCTTTATTTAATGTGAAATGTTTCATTAAAAAAAAAAACAACAAAAAAAACGAGTAATGTTGGAGGCTGCCAGAGAACAAGATGGCCGTGATATCTATGCAGACTCAATTATTATTTCAAATTAAGAAATAAACAAAAATGATGGTAAAAAACCCACCCAATAAATGTTAGTGACATTCTTTTTTAATGTTTTTATTTAATGTAACGTGTTTATTCGGCTCGAAAAACTTTACCGATGTATTTGAAAAATGCAAATGGCGGAGGAGTAGGACCGTGTTGAATACGTAAGTTTGGGAAAATGAGTTAAAACTAAATAAAAAAAAACTACAAAATAATGTTAGAAACCCACCGAATATATGTCAGCTTATGTTACGGTAACATATATTGAGTGAGTTTCTAACAATATTTTGTATAGTTTTTTTTTTTTTTTTTAGTTTAAACTCATTTTCCCAAACTTACGATTCAACACAGAGTCCGCCGCCATTTGCATTTTTCAAATACTAAAAAACTATCCAGTTTTGTAGAAAAGTAACTTATCTTGCCTTTGATAACATTTGTTATATATTTGTTTTTTGACAACTTTTCCGAATCTATGAAGGTACTATTTGTGCACTGCCACTGCATCTTTGTTAGTGCGCTGAAATAATAACATTATTTAGCAACCAATTCTTAAAATGGAGAGGGGAGTGCGTTTTGTAACTATTCTGTTAATTTAATATATCGTAAAAATTAAATTTCAATTGAAAATACGGTACTAATGCATTTATTGATCAATGCTGAAATAATAACGTTATTTAAAAAGCCATTCTTAACATGGGGAGGGGAGGGTGTTTTGTACATATTCTATACTTTAACCTTACGATTGAATAATAAAAAAAAAAAACTTTAAGGTGCTAATGCAGAGAGTGATCCGCGCTATTTTTTAAATCGTATTTCCAGGTTTAATTAAAGTTTTATGGAGGGGTTTTATTCAATTGTAAGATTTAAAGTACAGAATAGGTACAAAACACCCTCCGCTTTTCGTGTTAAGAATGGTTTTTTAAATAACGTTATTATTTCAGCACGGATCACTCTCTGCATGAATAACTTGGAAATACGATTTAAAATATAGCGCAGATAAGTAGTGCACTTGCACCTGCACCGAAAATACTATTAAAATTTTAATAGTAAATAAGGAAACTTTTTTGAAAATATTCTGTATTGGATAGGTCTTTTTAGGATGTTTGATTTTTGACAGGCCCGCAGCCAAGTGTCGGGAGAATTTGCTTGAAGAATTTCACTCGTTTTGTTGACTTTAGTGATAAATATCAGTCTCCTAATTTAGCTGTATATTTTAATTATTCGCTATAGGCCTAAGTGAAATTAAAAATAAAATCCGTCAAAAGCGAACTGGACAAAATATATATTGGAAGATTTTTGTATACACAGGTCGAAATTTGACTTGGCCGCCATGACACGGTGGAAACTTTTTATTTAATCCTGTTTTTTTTTGTAATCTATTTTGGTACTTATGCATTTATGTTACGTGCTGAAATAGAATTTAGAAAGCCATTCTTAACATGGCGAGGTAAAGGTGTTTTGTAACTATTCTGTACTTTCACCTAACAATTTAATAAAAAAGTAAAACTTGAAAATGCTACTTAAATAACACGGTAACATAAGTGCATGCACTTCTAATTTAATTGCAAAACCAAAATATTGGGTGCAATAAAATGCAATACAATAATTATTAAAAACAAAGAACAAATGTGAAACGAAAAAAAAAAGTGTTATATATATATATATATATATATATATATATATATATATATATATATATACATACATACACGTGTGTGTGTGTGTATAACGCTTTTTTTCGTTTCATGAACCTAGGTTTCATTTTGTGTGGTTTCTCCGACTGTTGTAACTTATTAACGGATTTTACTGAGACAATATCAGTAGCCATGAGAGTTGAGTTATACAAGCACATAAAAATGTATCTAATGTATGGATATCAAATATTATAAATATAAACAAATATTTTAAATCCCAACGAGGGGGGGGGCTATTAAAATCAAAAGAAAACAAACTGCACTAAAGACATTTTTTTCAAAAATAGATTCTAAATTCAACTAAAGTCTAAATATAACGTCTTTCATTAACCTTTTTGTAGATGCTAATTAAAAATTAACATTTTTAAGAAAGAGTTAAAATTTAAAAAATAACGAAGTTATTTCAAATTATAGGGGGGGGGGTAATTTTTTTTTTTTTTTTTTAACTCTACATTAAAATAAAACTTAAAAAGAAACGACCCTGACTTTTATAATAAAAAATGATTTGTCCTTTAAATAAGATTTTATTTTAAGTTAAGCGAGTACATTTTTAATTTGATAAATCACCAAAACATTCAGATATTTTAACGTTAAACGGCTATTTTATATTTTGTAGAAGATTCATACGTATTTCTAGGAATAAAACAAATGTTTGATAATGGCCATAAACAGGGGGATCAATTTAGAATATCAAACCTTTTATAAACTAATCCCCGACTTTATGGTCGCAATGAGGATGTGTATCCGTTACACACACAAAAAATGGTTTAGCCGAGCTAGGATCGTCTAAGCTTAAATACGCAAGGATTTCATCTCAAAATACTGTTAAAAATATTACTTATCAAGAGATTCCAGATCACAAAAGAATGTGTTTCGCTATTTTTAACGATATCGTGGATTTATTTTTGGTTTTTCGACATTTAAAGTAATAACGCTCTTTTTCGTCGGAACATTATTTTGAAACAGACACAACAAAAAAGACGTGTATGTATGTGGGACGAAAGGGGGGTTTCTTTGTAGGTAGGTAAAAGAAAAACGGGGGCATTTTTGTTTTATGTTTTCAAGAAATTCACCTGCACTGGTTCTTGTACAAGCATCGTGTCTTTAAATGTCAACTACGTCCGCCATAAACAACACAGTTTACATTCAAACGCCCCATTTCGTTATAAGTACGTCCGCCATTTGGGGTTTACGCCTCGTTTTCAAATACACATCACGTGACCAGATTTTGCAAGGCGCAATATAAAAAATAGAAACCGATTTCGAAACGAAACGAAACGAAAAAATATTTATATAAATCATATCTGGCGAATTAAACCTATTTAAAAAAAAAAAAAAAAAAAAAAAAAAAAACATAAAATAAATAAATTGCAGAAAAATCTTTATGATGTACGTACCCGTCATGAATGAACATGTCATATTCCAGAAATCACATCAAGTAGTTTTGTTTTTTTTTAACTAAAATCAAAATTTATGATTATTTAGTGATTAATGTGAAATCAGTAGCATTACAAGGTTGATCTCGCAAATTTGAATTATTATCTGCCTTTGTTTTTATTTAGTTTTTTTTTTTTCAAGATAGCGACGCGAGAGGGTCCTTTTTTGCTTACTGATAAATTTTGATTTTCTTAGTTAAAAAATAAAACTACTTGATCAATTTATGAGATTTTTGGAATATGACATCTCCGTTCCGTGACGGGTATGTACACCATAAAGTTTTCTTTTTCTGTAGTTTTGTTCTAAAAGTAGGTTCAATATATATATATATATATATATATATATATATATATATATATATATATATATATGTATATATATATATATATATATATATATATATGTATATATATGTATATATATATATGTTTAAGGATTAAAGTTAAATTCTGTAGATTAAAATATACATAAAGATATATTCAAGTCAAGAACAAGAATTTATTGTTTGAAACAAGGAATATATCGAAAATAATCATATTTATTTCCTTAATCCATAGATTTTCAATAATGGCTCATATCGTATGGTAAAAGAACGACACATGCAAACACTGTTTCTTTTACAAGCCACGAACCACTCCCCCATTCCAGCTTTCGGTCACAAATCGATGACATTAGACCTAGGTTTAAAATGCACATTTTAATGGATATTCACGGAAGTGAAGCTCCCTTTTCCAATACTTGAGGTAGATTTCCTACACCGTTTTAGCATACTCATCGACGTCACACGCGGGAGAATATTGAATATGTGGGGAATTTCCACAGAAAAGTATTTTAACAAAAGTTTGCAACAATGGTTGTTGCAAACTATGGTGTAAGTAAAAAATAAACACATTGTCAGTCAGGTAAAATTAATAAAGACGTGTCGTCCGATGCTACAATGCTGGACCGATCCAAAAAGACAGAGCCATTCAGCATGATCAGGTGACTTTTTATAATAAGCTCAGCCAATCAAACGAAGCAAACATAACAACTATCAACATAAAAAGAGTCTGCACTCTCACAAATATTTCTGTTTTGCTCTGCTCTTCCAGTGCTAGTAAGTGATGTCTACAAATTCTTTTGTGTAGAGCGATATTTTCCCCGATACACTCACACTCAATGGAAAACAAAATCAACTATTTGTTGATTTTGTACAAGTTTGCATAGCATATAGACATCTCCTAAAGTTCAGAGCAACTATGTCAAAACCAATCTTCCTCCTCTGGAAGGGCCACACTAACACCATCTAAAATGGAACCATCTGTTACAATATTTTTTATCTATAATGGGGTATGATCTCACAGAGTCGGGTGATTTTATTTATATACGATGATGCTAGGAACTGACGAATCAAATTAATTCACGTTCTGCTACCAACCAATCAGAAACCAGAATTGCTCCATAAATATTAAACCTTAAACTAAATATGTTTTTTCCGTCTCGAAATGGTAAGAATCTTTTACTCTGTCGA
The DNA here is from genome assembly GCF_053919585.1 of Euprymna scolopes. Classification (NCBI taxonomy): domain Eukaryota; kingdom Metazoa; phylum Mollusca; class Cephalopoda; order Sepiida; family Sepiolidae; genus Euprymna; species Euprymna scolopes. The sequence continues at coordinate 8,072,360 of NC_136491.1, read as the reverse complement.
AGTATCTACTGCAAACCAGTCACCTCTCAGGACTTGTTTAGAACAATGCACCATCGGAACTGTTTTGTCTACTGCAAACCAGTCACCTCTCAGGACTTGTGTGGAACAACGAACCATCGGAAACTGTTCTGAAACGAAACATGGCTTACACTTCTAGACCATCCTTCGCAACGGTCGCAACAGATCATGGCCGATCCATCATCAGATTGATTACATCCAGGACAGATCTAAACCCACTCACTCTCCTGTTCTAAGATTGGGTCCCCAAGCTGGTGTCTGACCAAGGAATCCCCTCATCTGGTTTGCAATCTTCATAACTAAGTTCCAGACTATCCACTTCTGTTTTATGTTCTGCATGCAGTTCCAGCAGGTACAGATGCTTCGGAGAATATATTTTTAAACTCTAGACTTGTTGGGGAGCTTTATTGTCACAATATCTCCTACCTGTATTTTATTTGATGTTGTCAGATAAAGATCTGGCTTGCACTCTTGAAGAGAGAGCAAGTACTCCTCATACCATATTCATTTGAATCCCTCGAGCGGCTCCTCATGATTCCTCAATGTGTCCAACAATACCTGTCTGGAAGGTTGTTCATCCTCGTTAATTATAGGACTCTCCAACCTGAGAAGAAGTCCACAGTTTTGATCTGGGTGCAGGAAGTGATTGGGTGTAATCACCTCCAGCCCTGAACTGCTCGAACTCGCATAGGTAAACGACCTGCTGTTCACTGCCTGTTGGACATCTGAGATGGCTGTCCACAGCTCCGATTGACTGTAGATGGATCTTCCAATGGTTTTGCGGAGGCATTCCTTCAACATCCTTATAACTCGCTCCAAAATTCCTCCATACCAGGCTGAATGAAGAGGAATTCTAACATGCTTCATATTGTAGTGCCCAAATTTCTCTTCAAATTCTGATGAAGTTAGGGCTTATGTAGTCAGTTAGCTCCAGCAATAAAGAATTTCGCATTGTAATTATATATGTGTGAATGTAAGCCCCACATGTTAGAAAACCTAATGAAGGTCGATAGAAAGGTATGAACTGTCATGTTCTCGGCCAGTTCAAGATGTACTGCTCTGATTTCTAGACATGTAAATACTGTAATGTAGACCTTTGTAGATTCTGGTTGCGCACACACAAATGTCCAGTATAATATGTAGAAACAGTCTCACTAGATTTACTCTATGTTTAGGAAGATCCGTCATTTTAGGATATAAGAAAGGTAGAGAGTTAATTGTTTTGCAAACGTAACAGTCCTTCGGGACTCCTTTTATGGCCTCTCTCCCTTGGGGTATCCAAAATCCTGACATTCTGATCCTACCAAGTGTAGCTGGCACCCATAAGTGTTTTGCTTTCTCGAGTTGATTACTCACAATCAGGTCAGTCTAGGGATGATTCTTCCCGAGTAATACCGGGTTCAGAACTTCATATTGAAGAAATACATTTTTCTGAATTTTGCCTCTGGAGTAGACCACAATAGACTTGTCCAGGAACAGGTTCAGCTGACACACAGTGCTTGGGACGGATTTGCCATGAGGATCCTGTAGGAACTTTAGTTCAATGGGGAATGCCTGTTGCTGCATCGTCCTAAACAAGTAATTAGCAGCCGCCTGTTTGTAGTCCCCTTCCTTCTTGATTTAGGCATAAATTCAAACACTGGAAACTACATGCAGAAGATTATTAAAACTGGAAAATCTGTCAAAGGGGACGATTGGAAGTAGGAGCTCTGACTTCCAATCTCTACCAAACACCTAACCTTCGCAGATTTCGTTCCCCTTTGGAGTATGGTACTGGTAATAGGCAGAATAAACTGCTGTTCTCCAAGACCAATGTTGATACACTTGTGGGTTAATGAAGTATTAGGCATAGGGCACATAACAGTGATGTGGTCCTGAGCAGAACACCGATCACAACAGCCCTTGGGGCTTCTTTTACTAATAGTTAGTAAAATGATTGGCACGGGTACACCTGTAACAAAGCCTCAATTCCAAACAAAAGCGCCTTTTTGGGGGCGGGTGGGGAGTAGAGTATTCCTCACAAACTTGAGCAGAATGTCCGTCCAACACGCTTTATGGTTTTCTTGGATATGAAAATTCTCCAAAGTTGCTGTTGCAGCCATCATCTCCTTGTCTGGATGAAGATTTCTACCAGAGTTAACATAACCCAAATCCCTCTTGTTTGTCTTGGGGAGAGCTGCTTTCCAGGATTTTAAAATCTTGATGCCAGTATCTAGAATAGCACAATGAAGGATATGGCGCTCCTATTGACCTCACCAATTCCTCCTTAAAACAGTAGGGCAGCCTTTGAAACAGTATATGGGCCGCTAATGCTCCTTCTTCTGAGTTTTCTTCCATGATTCCGTATCCCAGCATATCATCCAACTCTGACAACTCATATTTTATTTGAGATAAATAACTCTTGAGATATTCAATGTCATACTTGGCTCAAGGAGAAAATTGAAACAAACTCGAGAATAATTCCTTATGCCCTCTTCATCCCAATAATTATCCTTAAGAATCCTTAAAGCAGCATCATAATTATTAGAGGTCTCTTCAAGGTGGTGGATTAAACAAAAAAGACGTCCTGTAACACAGGTCTTGAGATAAGTTAATTTTTCCTTTCTGGACTTCAACCCAGAAGTACAATAGTCAAATCTTGTAAGAAAGGCTCTCAACGTAAACTTATTCTCGAAATCTAGACCACCAAAACTAGGACATTTGACTTTAGGCTTGAACATAGAGGTGTCATTCTGAGCCGACTGCATTGCATTCGATTGCAGGGAGGTAGGAGGGAAGTTATCCTTGTGAACCTCTACAGTTAAGACATGTAAATCTCTTTTTATTTCTTCCTTAAATTCGACAAAATCATAAGTGTGTAGTGCCAATTGGTCTCTAGAAAGCAATTTGATCAAGTTTTCCTGAACTTGGTCCATTCTAGCTAACCATTCATTTACATTGTCCGTGGCGTTCTTCAACGCTCATGCATCTAATACCTCTTAGTTCTTTAATTTCTTCAACGTGTATTTGATAATATGATTGTATCTTTCTTCTGTATCCAGTAAAACCTCGAGCAGGTGATCAGTTTTTTCTTGAATCCTCAACGAATCCTCAAGGGAAGACGTTTGCTCCATCGCCATAATTATAAAAGGAGAGAAAAAAAATACACCCAAGCTCTGCAATGAACGGAAATTTCTACAGAAAAGTATTTTAACAAAAATTTGCAACAATGGTTGTTGCAACCTATGGTGTAGGTAAAAAATAAAACATCGTGTTGGTCGGGTAAAATTAATAAGGACGTAAGTTTTCCTGTGCTATAATGCTGTACTGATAAAAAAAAAAACAGTGCCATTCAGCATGATCAGGTGACTTTTTGTAATCAGCTCAGCCAATCAAACGAAACGAACGTAACAACTATCAAGATAAAAGGAGTTTGCACTCTCACAAAAAATTTCTTTTTTGCTCCCACTCTTCCAGAGTGGTAAGTGACACCTACCAATTCTTGTGTGGAGCAATATTTTTCCCAATACCAGATTATCAGTGCAAGGCAAATCGGCAAATATAAGCCCAGTCGGAAGACGAATGCACTAAAATACTTTGTTGCTTTCCAAACGTTACGCAACCTGTCTACATGGAAGACACTGTCAAACATGACGTCATGTATCATATGCAGACTCAAGGTCCACCATAAGCGCACGTCTGCGCAAACTGTAACCCAACCACTTGAAAGCAGCTAAGCAAAAATTTCAACACATACTGGACCTAGGCATCATTCATCCATTACAAAGTAACTAGTCCTCACCGTGCTACATGGTCTCCAAGAAGACATCGGTTGACTGGGAATCTTGGGCAAATTATTGGGTACTTAACAGCCGAATAGTAACAGATTATTACCCAATCTCTCATTTGCATGATTTTTTTCAATCTGTTCAACGGAAAATCAATTTTCTCTAAAACTGACCTTGTGATTATCAATCTTAACAAATGCGAGTTCAGTGTTTCGTCATTATCTTTTCTTGGTCATATTATTGACAAAGACAGCATTCGTACCCTGTCTGAGAAGGGTCAATCTATTGTCGATTACCCTGTTCCCACCTCTCTTCATAAACTACGAGAATTATTTGGTTTAATTAACTTTTACAAACGATTCTTACCTCACTGCACCGAATTGGCACAGCCCTTAACAGATCTTCTTCAGAATAGAAAAAAAAGCATGAAAAGATTACTTTACGTGAACATGTACTCTTTCTCAGTTTTTAAAAAAAAGACCTTAGCAAACACTACATTGTTGATTTTTCCCAAGACAGACGCACCGCTTGTGTTATTCATAGACGCTTCCGATGTGGAGTGTTACAACAACTCGTTCATAGGTGTTGGCAGCCATTATCCTTCTTTTCTATAAGACTTCAAGATGCTGGAAGAAAATACAGTTATTTAGGAAGAGAATCGCTTGCTGCTTATTCCGTGGTAAAACATTTCCGATTTATCTTGAAAGGCTCAACCGTCACTATTTTTACCGATCACAAACCACTGTCACATGCTTTATCCACTAATCCCGACAAACATTCACCCAGAGAAGCTTGTCACTTGGATTACATTTCATAATTTATTTCAGACATTTAATTTTTTTTTTTTTTTGCACAGTGGTCACCACTTATCAAGGCCCGGAAGCCACTCAGGGATAAGGGTTATTGCAAGTACAGTACATTAGTGTGGAGATTTAATGAAGTGTTTACTTAAGGGGGCGGTTCATTAGGAATTTGTTAACGTTGGACTTGAAGACATCCAGGTTGTAGTCAGGTGGGAAGCAGGCAGACGGAACAGAATTCCACAGGCGTGCAGTTCTAAGAAAGAAGCTTTGTTCATGGAATCCGCGTTTTGATTTAGGTACAGATAAAGAGTGGGGAAAATTTTTCACAGTGGATTCAACTAGACAGGTGTTTTTCATGAAAGATTGGCGAGGGGGGACCAGAGATTGGAGTTCAGACGAGCACCTGCCATGGAAATAATATTAAAACAAGGATAGGCTCACAACGTCTCTTCTGTGGGAGAGAGGTTGCAGGGTAGAGAAAAGGGCATCCCCCACTAAGCCATGAAATCTATTTTGTATCCTGTCAAGGCAGGATAGGCTATTTTAACAGCTCCTGCCCAGATATGGCAGCAGTATCCTTGGACGTACTTAGCTTTTATATATATCATATATATATATATATATATATATATATATATATTTCAAACGCAATGAAAATAAAGCTGCTGACACATTATCACGTATGCACTCAGCCTGTTTACAATATGGATCTTCATCGGATTGCTAAGAATCAGGAGAACAACGAAGAACTAAACAACTTACAACAATCTCTCAGTTTCAACTTTTAACAAGTTCCCTTCCCTTTCTCGAACGATTTTATTTGGTGCAATACATCAACTGGACACGAACGTCCATAGTACCTCTCCAACACAGACAAGCAGTTTTTTTTAGGTTACACAATTTATCACACCCAGATATCCGAGCAACACAGAAATTGGTTACATAATGTTTCATATAGACTGCTATTAACAAGGACGTGCGCGACTAGTCACAAAGTTGTATCCCTTGCCAGGACAAATGATTGCACCGACTGCTATTAAAAGCACATTAAACCCGACTAGCTATACGTCTCGCTATTACACGTCGAACCAAGGTCTCACAAAACTATGGTTCACCTCCCTCAAGACATTCATACATGGACACATGTCTTCGTAAGAATTGATGGAGTACCCATGAGCCTGCAGCTGCCCTACTCTGGTCCTTACAAAGTGCTTAAAAAGATATCCAAAACATTTCATGATAGATAAGAATGACAAACATGACTCGACTGAAGAAAGCATTTTTTGATGATGCAAACTATAGTACCACAGTGGTACAGCTGCAAACCTCAGGAGATTCGTTAACTACTGCCACGCCTAACGACACAGTGCTGTCTAGTGCTACAACTTTTACATAACGCGTCCACTCCGTTTTGCCACCTTCACCCAGTGAAATACTTGCAATAATTTTATTCCTTCTTTTTAGATTGACTTGTCTCAGCATGAGAGTCATGTAGCGACCACTACATATGGATGGAACAAATCTTCGGCAGGGACATTTTCATAGCGATCACAGTTTTCAATGCCCACGAATATCAGAATGCGTAAACACACAACATTGCGATTTGACCACCCGCACACATTGAACAAAGGAACTATGTTACGTTTCTGCATGTAGTGATACAGCAAACAGGCTGGAACTTTTGAGAACATTGCTAGATAAGGATTTGCTGCGAAAATCAAATCAGTTTATTCCAGTTTATTTTCCCAAGACTGGATATCAGGATAACTCCACCACTGGGCGGCATTAAAATCCTTTGTCTTGAATTTGTGTGCCACACATATGAACCTTAATTCTCATCATAGAAAATTACCACATCGAACAAGAATTAATTCTTCCTTTATTTCATACTGTTTCTTATGTGATTAACACACACACACACACACACACACACACACACACACACACACACACACACACACACACACACACACACATTTCGCTTACATGCTTTAATAACTGTTTTTCTCCCAGAAAATAATCACATTCATTTCAAGCCACACGTGACACTCTGTTCATAGAAACCAGTTATTCTAAACACCATGCTATTCTCACGAAAACCTCATTTAGTCCTGCATAATGAAAACTCATTAGAAGAAAACACTTATGTTGAAACGATTTGAATTGATTGATAAATAAATGTTGCGTATTTCATATTAATACAGTGATTTCAAGTTCTGTGTCAAGTGTTAGTATTTTCCAAAGTTATTTCTATATTTTTATTTTATGTATGAGAGGCGTGCAATAAGTAATGCCCCTGATCCACTTCCCATAGCAGTAGAGCAACGAAACTTGGCACAGTTATCAGTCTTTCTCTACATAGGAACCACCCAGAATTATGCATTTCTCCCATCGTTTGATGCAGCTCTGGAGACTGTTTGTAACCATGACGTGACTTCAGAAATCAAGGCTGCATCATCTGGGAAATGCTTTCCTTTCAAAAAAAACTTCATGGCTGGGAAGAGGTGAAAGTCAGAGGGTGCAAGGCCAGGAGAGTAGGGAGGATGGGAAGGATTTCATAACCACACGCCCGTGCTTCTGATCTGGCGACATGCGAGTTGTGGACCAGAGCGTTGTCTTGCAGGAGGAGGGTACCTTTGTTGATCTTGCCCCACCTCTTGATTTTGATAGCTTCCCTTTATTTCCTCAAAAGTGAAGCATAATAGGCTCCTGTAATTGTGGTACCCTTTGCCAGGAAATCTGTCATCACTAATCCATCCTGGTCCTAGAAGATTGTGAGCATGACCTTGCCAGCGGAAGGCTGCACCCTTGCCTTCTTTGGAGGTGGTGAGTCCAAGTGCTTCCACTGCATTGACTGGGCTTTGGTCTCTGGATCATAGTGATGGACCCAGGTTTACATCCTGTGTAATCAGTCTTTTGAAAAACTTTGACTCATCTTCTTGGCACATCTCCAAATTCATCCTCAAGCACTCAACGCGTTCTCACTTCTGGAATGGTGTGAACAACCTAGGAATCCATCTGGCAGACACCTTATACAAATGCAAAAGGTCATGAATGATAGTTTCCACAGACCCTGTACTAATCTTGACATCTTGGGTTATTTGGAGAATAGTAATGCGCCGATCTTCCAAAATGGCAGCCTCAACTTGACGGACACATGCCTCATCAATGGCAGAAGGGGAGCGACCAGGTCTGGGAGCTGTTTCCACAGACTTCCGGCCATGTTTGAATTCATAATACCAACGCTTTACAAGGTCATATGATGGGGCATTATCACCATAAGTTTCTTTCATTTCATCAAAAGTCTCCTGTGGTGTGCGTCCTTTCAAATACAAAAACCGGATCACTGCTCGACATTCAACAGGCTCCATTTCACACCTGACTCAGTCCAAACACCTGTAAAACAGAAACCACAATTAGTTCAGAGCTGTAATTTGCCACATAACTCATAGAGATATAAATCATTGCACATGCAAAATTTCAGCCAGATCAGACAAGTGGAAATCGGTCAGGGGCATTACTTATTGCACGCCCCTCGTATGTGAGGATGTGATCTCTCGTTAAATTTATCTTTAACGGTCCCACGGATACTCTACTACTTTTGACCTTGGTCCTAAAAAATTGATAGATCTACATTATGAATTACAAATTAGTGACTCCTGGCTGGAGCTACTATAAGTGGTGACTCCTACCGTGAGAGTTACTATAAGCCATGTTCAATGCAAACAAGGAATATTGGACCATCTAGAGCATTTTTAATGTATCTAAAACCAAGCTCCTATCTTTACATCATCAACGCTCTGATCACCATCTGGTATTAATTGAAATGGATGGCTCTCGTCTTGGGGAGGCTTCATGTTTTGACAAGCTTCTGGGATTGATCTTTACTCCTGATCTGAAATGGAACACATACATCAAGTCTGTTGCCAAGGTTGCTGGAAAAACGGTAGGATCCTTCTACCGCTGCAGAAGATATCTCACTACTGATGCAATTTTCTTTGTATATAAAAGCCAAGTACGTCCAAGGATGGAGTACTGCTTCCACATCTGGGCAGGAGCTGCTAAAACAGCCTATCCTGCCTTGACAGAGTACAAAATAGACTTTGTGGGGATGCCCTTTTCTCTTCCCTGCAACCTCTCTCCCATAGAAGAGACGTTGCAAGCCTGTCTTTGTTTTATCATTATTTCCATGACAAGTGCTCATCTGAGCTCCAATCTCTGGTCACCCCTCGCCAATATTTCACGAAAAACACTCGTCTAGCTGAAACCACTGTCAATAATTTTCCCCACTCTTTATCTGTGCCTAAATCAAAACGTAGATTCCATGAACAAAGCTTCTTTTTTAGAACTGCACGCCTGTGGAACTCTGTTCCGTTTGCCTGTTTCCCACCTGATTACAACTTGGACGTCTTCAAGTTCAACATAAACAAATTCCTGATAAACCGCCCCCTTAAGTAAGACACTTTATCATATCTCCATTACTAGCGATTACTACTATCCCATTGATTACTGTACATGCAATAACCCTTATCCCCGAGTGGTTTGCGCGCCTTGATAAATGGTGACTACCATGTAAAAAAAAAAGAAAAAAATTTAAAAATTATTTATTTGGGATTTTTCCATTGAGGAAAATTTAAGATTAGGGAGTAGAATATCGGGATCAGTTTTGATTTCAAATATGAATACACAAGAGGACTATTAAGCGAGTCCCGTTTAGATTGTTGTGTTATCGAGAAAGCCTACTAGAGATAACTTCAGAGTCCGTTTCCATGTGCTACGTGGCATTACAACTATCCCAATATTATGCAACTGATGATGGAGCAGCCGCTCTAAGCACTATTAAAGAGTTACGGTTTCTGTACTGTCAGTCAGAAACGGCAGCAAAACAAACTGTCAAATCTGTATCCTCAACCTATCACAGAAATGTGGCCCAGGCCAGCCGAGCGAACATAAGTGGCATGCAAGCACACCCAAGTTGCTCAGTTTGTGATTGAGAAATGAATTGGGAATAAGGGAAACGCCGTTCATTGTCCTAGTCAGAAAACAAGAAAAGGCACTAGGTATCTCTGCTGAGTCCCTTATATTGTACCTCTGTGTCTAACAGACAAAGAAGGAGTATTGAAGCCAGGCAATACCAAACAATCATTGTTTGGTAAGTTAGTAATGGTGTAAAGTATGGAAGCCAGGCAATACCAAACAATCATTGTTTGGTAAGTTAGTAATGGTGTAAAGTATGGAAGCCAGGCAATACCAAACAATCATTGTTTAGTAAGTCAGTAATGGTGTAAAGAGAGTAGTGTAAACTAAGGGATGACTTCGCACTCACCAAAATTTCCAAATTTGGATTTCAAGATAGGATGCAGTTTTGTCATAGCCATGTAGTGACCAGCTAAATCAAGATGCTTGCCATGTAATCAGAAGAATCTATCCGGCCAAAATTTATTAATTTCAGGAACAACTTGATTTTGTCACCATTTTCTGACACAGTTTTGTCGGTGCATAGAATCGTAGTTGTAATGCGGTCTTTTTACACACAAATCCATGGGACTATATTTTTGTCTATTCGCGTATGTAGACAGTGAATGGGTTGGAACATTCTAGAAAAGCAATATAAAAATGCCAACATGCCAAAAACAAACGAGTCTCAACAACGTTTCAACAAAGTTTCTGCAATTTCCAGATTGCTTTTATGAGGCTTCTTCATCGCTATTCGAAATTATCACATGTGTTGGACTCCGTCACAGGATATAAAAACTGTACCGCTAAGAATGTCAAGTTCAAACAGCAAACGGACGAATTACTCATGAAACTCTCGCAAACAACAATAGATGAATAGTTTTTGCTGACAAAACTTTTGCCCTCCTAATATACTTCATTCCATAAAAGATGTTGACCATAACGAGGAAATAAATTGTGTTCTTTAGATTACACAAACTACTGTTCTCATTTTAAGTGTTATTTTTACAATGTTTCAGCTCATGTAACTTTTATACAGGGTGTCCCAAAAGAAGCTGATGGTTAAAAAAAATTCATAACTTTCTTAATTTTTTATATTTTTCTTTTATTTTTTTTAAATCATCTAGAATAACCTTTCCAAGATCATCATGAGACGTTACACCACCGAGGAGCGGATATTTATTGTAGAGACGTATTTTCGGTTGAATGAGTCAATATCAGAAACTCAAAGAGAATTTCGACAAAACTTCAACACAAGAAATTCCCCTACTCCCAATGCAATAAAAGCTATGGTGGCTCGATTTCATGAGCAAGAGTCTGTGCGTGACCTCCCTAAATCAGGTAGACACCGTACGGCAAGAAGTGATGAGAATCGTCAGAGATTAGCAGAGAGTGTGGCCGAGGATCCATCCACATCAGTAAAAAGGAGATCAAGTCAAATTAGGGTCTCTCGATCATCTCTTCACAGAATGCTTTATGAAGAAGGCAAATTTCCATATAAAATTCAATTGGTGCAAGAGCTTCAGCCAATGACAATGGACAATGCCCTGCAGAGAGCACAAAAGTGTCAAAATGAAAATGGTGGACATTTGAGTAACATCATTTTTCATAACTAAAATTAGACCTTGTGAACAACATACCCTAGATTAAGTTGTGTAAATAAAATTAGAATAAATAGACTATGATATCTTACTATATCGCAAAAAATCACGGAGAGGCTTATCTACAAACATATGAAAATTGGTAAGCATAACTTAAATATTGATGAAGTTAATCAAATTTAAAATCCGTCAGCTTCTTTTGGGGCATCCTGTAGGAGTAGCTTGCTGTCGTTTTATCACTTATAATAAGGGTAGAAATCTTAAGTATTTCACAATTGTATTGTTCAGACTGAGGATTAAACCTCCAAGAGAGTGTCACTTACAACTGAATATTACTTAGTACATCAGCCGTTACACAACGGCCTTCAAAAACAGAGGAATAATAGTTTATATGATTGAAAAAAAGACAGGGGAAAAAGAGTAGAAAGAACTAAGAAAAACAGGGGTGCAACTACACTATAATATCGAAATTCGTAAAACGAAAAAAGCGATTTAAAAAGAAGCAACCGTATCCACTGATTTTTTTTTTTTTTTTTTTTTGTCAATTTCAACTAAAAACAATGATATCTACTTAATTGGCATGTCAGAAGTACTTATAACAGCATTATTTAAAAAGACATGAGTTTTCAATCTTTATTGTAAAAAAAAAAAACGGTGCCATATTTGTTTGGGAAGAAGTGACATAATAAAAAGGGAGATAATTCGGTTATTCTAAAAACAAGACAAAACGCACAATTTATTTAAAAAAAAAAATTAACAAATGTTACATGATAGCATGTACCTCGCTTTGGAACTCTCCAGTGTTTTTTAGTTAAACATGTAATTTCCGTTAATTTTTGTTAAAAAATGTTTTCTTTAATAATTTTTTTTACTTTATCAGTTTTAATGATTTTTTAATATATTCATTACTGTAACCTGGCAATTCAATAGAGACCATTGGTTTGCCTTAAAATTCAATATTAAAAATTTTGAATTTTGCTATTGTAGTTGCAGCCAAACATATTGCCAAAAGATGTGCAATGGAATTTATAGGTAGCTGATCTTAACGTAAGCTGTATCCTATGATAATCTTGATAAAAGAATCGTCAAAGAAAGGACTGGTGCTACCAAATGAGGCTGTCTTAAGATACTGGCTTCCTGACCTAAAATGTACCAAAAAATTGATGTTATTATTTTTCCTTTTCCTTCACAAAATTCAATCATATTCTTCAAAGCCAAAAGCAAAAACAACAATTTTCCTCTACAAAACAACCAAACTAAACACCATGAATAAATATTGATGAGACTTTTGTTTTCTTCATCTTTTGGTAACAATAAATGAAAAAAAAATGGAATAAAAAAGAAGAAAAAAAATAATAAAGTCAGTTTTATTAAAAGAAATAAAAGTTGTTGCTTTTTGTTTCACAATGACATTAACCAAGGTAACTATTTAAAACAAAAAACATAATATATATATATATATATATATATATATATATATATATATATATATATATATATATATATATATATATATATATAAAGGGATGGTCTCTACATAAAAGACAATCCTTTAAAAAGGAATTATCGCCTCAATAATAGAGAAGAAAAAAAAACAAAAATTCATCTCGTTTTTACATTTCCAAAAATAATGACAAAAAAACAAAAAAACAATATCGTCTTGAATAAAGCTGAAAAGAAAAATATATGAAGTTGACAAGAAAGTTCTTGCAGAATTTTAAATTTTGATTTCAGATTGTATATCTATATTATTAATAAAATTCTAAATGTTTATTTATTTATGTGTGTGTGTATATATATACCAATAAAACTTTCAAACAGATGCACCAAATTGAAAAATCCTTTTTTTTCCCTGAAAGGTGTGAGTCCCTAGATTGTCCTTATCTATATATGGTTCGTAACGAACAACACTAAGTCACACAAAAAGCACAAAATAAAAGTTTTTGGGCCGTTTTGTGCATTGTTGAAAAAGTTACCTGCCCATGTCAACGGAATTTAGCACTGTCTGTATACAGTCGCGGTACCATCTTTCGGCATACGGACAGGACTTGTGGTGCAATGGATAATGTGTCTGACTACAGATCAGAAGATTCCAGGTTCAAATCCTGGCAAGTTCGTAATAATTTTAACAGTCATTTTATCCAACGTTTACTCATTATCCTTACCCTTAGTTAGGGTATTTTTGTTTTTTTCAGTGATTTTGTTTTGTGCATATGGGAATTTCCCATACTTCGAGTTCACAAGGTAAGACAATGTTGAGTGTACTCGATTTTGTGTTTGACTCAGCGTTGTGCATGCCAATCCATGCACAGCTGTTCAAGAACTTGCTTGTGAATTAGATGTAACACATACGATGATTTCCAACCACTTGAGAGATTGGAAACAAAAAAACTTGATAAATGCATGCCTCATGAATTGAATGACAACCAAAAGAAACGTCATTATGAAGTGTCATCTTCCCTTCTTTTATGCAACAAGAACAACCCGTTTCTCACCCGGGTTGTAACTTGCAATGAAAAGTGAGTTCTTTACAACAACCAGCGATGCTTAGCTCAGTGGTTTGATACCGACAAAGCTCCACAACACTTCCTAAAGCCAGAGTTGCACCAAAAGAAGGTGATGCTGACTGTTTGGTGATCTGTGACCGGTCTCATCCAATACAGTTTTTTGAATGTAGGCAGAACTATTACAGCGGAGAAGTACTGTCAACAAATGGATGAAATGGACCAGAAACTTCGACAACAACACCCAGCATTAGTCAACAGAAAAGCCTAATTCTCCTCCATGACAATGCCCGACTGCACGTTGCTAAACCGACTCTGCAGAAGTTGAACAAATTAGGCTACCAAACTCTGCCTCATCTGTATACTCTCCAGATATCTCACCTATCAACTACCACTTTTTCAAGCATCAACAACTTTCTGCATGAGAAATTCTTCAAAAACCTAAGCGATATCAAAAACGCTTTCAGCAACTTCATCGCCACCAGAACACAAGATTTTTTACATTACTAGCATAAATATGCTTGTTTTGCGTGGGCAAAAGTGTGTTAATTCTGATGGTGCTTATTTCCATCAATAAATTCTTGTTGGAGCCGAGATATGTTCATCTGAATTTAAAAGTTCAAAACTGTAAAAACTTTCTTGTCGACCTGATACAATAAAAATTCAATATACAAAAGGAATCTTTCATAAATGTCTCTTCAAAAACTCTGGCTATTAAATCTTTTCCTTGAAATTTTTTTAAGTCACTTTGAACTAAATTTTTTGGCTTATATAAAAACTTCAAAGCTTAAATATTCTTTGAGTTTTCTTCTATAAGGATGTTTGATAAAAAAAACTGTAATTTTTCTTTGTGTTTGACTTATTCGTTTTGACTTGGACTTTGTGCTCCAGATTTCTGTAAACGTTGATTCAGGCTCAACTAACATCTAACGTTAACTACCAGAATATGCCGAACGTTGATCAAGTTGATCAGCCAATGAAAAAGCAATAACAAACGCGCTTAATCAGTAAAAATCGAAGCAGACGACTTTTAATAAATTGGAAGTAAAAAATTTAGTTTTAATCGTGCACAAATTTAATCAATCCAAATCCGAACCTTAACCCTATAAAAAAATTTAGTTTTTAATCATACACAAATTTAAGTAATTAACCCTAAACCCTAATGCTAAACTCTAAACCCGAGCCCCTGAACCCTTACCTTAGATCCTAAACCTTAATCTCAACCTTAAAAAATTTTTAGTTTTTAATCATTTCCAACTGTAACATAAAAAAACCCTAAAATAAAAATATGTCAACGGTTTTTCAAAAATTCTAACAACTTTTCTTGAAAAAAACAAAACAAAAAAAAACATAAGCAAAAAGAAATTGGAAAGTTTTCCTTACAATAAACATTAAAAACTTACAACAAAAAATTCTAATTTTTTCTTAAAAAATTTTTTTTCTATTTATTTAAAACAAAATAAAAAAATATTTATTCATAAAACGTGCTATAATATTTTATTGTTTTTCCATTTTTTTTCATTGTAATTAATACGTGATAGATGTTATTTTTCTTTCCTAGCATTTTTAAATTTGATTGATGTTCAGCATATCCCCGTAATTTACGTCAATTGCCAACATAACAGATATCCGGCATGCAAAATGCAAAAGTATCGGAAAGGTTCCTGTAACCACCGGCGACTTCTTAGAAGGCTAGTTCTTAGAATCTTCTAGTTAATCTACTCAGGTTAACTCAAAATGTATGAAGTTTTCTTGCTCTAATACTCTTTCTTTGTTCTTCCTTTCAAATCTCTTGTTCTTTAAATTGAAAGGAGAGATTAAATAAAGTACATTTATAAATGTATTTCATTCAAAAATTTATAAATATATTTTATTTTACTTGATAAATGGAGCCCCCAAAGCTTGACCTATCTTTTAGGAAAATCTTCTGGAAGTGATTTTAAAATGAGCACTGGAGAGCGAAGGAATTTCATCCCTAAATATCCAACCCTTTCCTTTTTCCCTTTCTCTTGACCGACTCCTAGAGTCCCTCTGCCATGTCAAAAGAGGGAATGTGAAGAGGATGACAATAATGATCGGTGAATCAGAAGACCACCAAGCCCACCGCTGTACCAAATCGGCGAAGTCAAAGAAGACAATAAAGACGTGTAAGGGAACATCGACCTCCCCTCCTCTTACATTACTTTTACCTGATGGGTTAAGAAATAAAATTTTCGAAATGTTTGAATGTTGCAATATTTTTGCACTATAATTGGGTATGATCCCGTGCAGTCGGGAGATTCTATTTATAAACGATGCTGCTAGGAACTGACGAATCAAATTAATTCATATTCTGCTACCAACCAATCAGAAACCAGAATTGCTCAATAAATATTAAACCTTTTCTGTAGCAATTTTGCATATGTTTTCTTCGTGTCAACACGTGAAGAATCTTTTGTTCTGTCTACTGAGAACCAGTCACCTCTCAGGACTTGTGTAGAACACCTAACCATCGGAAACTGTGCTGAAACTAAACATGGCTTACAACTCTAGAGGTTATGGGCCCAGCGTGCGTCTTTATTTTGATGGATCTGAATCAAAATTCGAATTGTGGCAAGTGAAATTTTTAGGATATCTACAAATTCAAAAGCTACACAAAGTATTAATTTATTTTTATTTCAGACTATTAGTCTCATCTTTATTAGTTGTTGTTTTTTGATCTTTTTATTGGTTTTTAAAAAAATTTTTTTTTTTATTCACAACGTTTCGGCCAACTATTCCTCTGGCCTTTGTCAGGTGGTAACCGCGACGGATAGGAACTTTGAATCTCCTAACTGCATTCTCAGCCATCACTGCCATCCGTAGTTGTTGTCGTCTCACCACATGTTTGACCAATTAACATCTGGCACGCTTTGGGTGGGATTGAAACCGCTATTTTCAGACAATGCTCATCTGGAACTGTAGAGATTCAACGTCTCTATCAACTGCGCCACGGGCCCCGAAGGGCGATCAAGGTTGGATTCTTTGATCTTATAAATCCACATTTATTTATTATCTGATCTTCCATAGTCGGGTCCGTACCGATTGGTATATATATATATATATATATATATATATATATATATATATATATATATATATATATATATATATATATATATATATATATATATATATATATATATAGTCCGAAATAAAAATAAATTAATATATAATGCTCATCTAAAAAAAATGAATTCCAATTAAGGAATAATATATATATACTACACAAAGTACTTCAGGCACAACCTGAAAACAGAAACCCCGACTTCATTGAAAAGAATGCAACTGTCTTTGCGGAATTAATACAGTGTTTAGATGACCGAAGTCTATCACTGGTAATGAGAGAAGCCCTGGACGATGGCTGCAAAGCATTAAACATATTGAGAGAGCATTATTTATCGAAGGAAAAACCCATGACTTTTAATCATTTCAAGGTGGCATTCAGAAGTTACGAGGAAATTGAAAAAATGATCACAGAAAAAAACGAATCTACAAATATAATGAAATTTAAAAATGCACACATAAAAACACCAAAATGAAATTATACCCATGCCAGAAATAAAAACCTCAACTTTGCCAAAAACAATTTTTCTCCTAAGAAAAGTACAAAAATTATTTGCTATAAGAGTTTCCAATGTAGATACAAGAATTTCAAAAGAGACTCCATTAAAAATGTGGAGAGCTCCGTTAGCGAACATACATTTTTATTTTCATGTACGTTTGATGCTTTAACAAACAATACTTTTCTTGTCGATTGTGGTGCAATGGCACATGTGATTATGAAGGAATGATTTTATCAATTTTGATCCCAATTTTGTAGAACTCGCTGACGGCAGTCGAGTAAGCGATATCGTTTTGAAAAGAGGCGATGCTAAAATCTCGTTAAGGACCAATAAAGGTGAACTGTGTTTCTGTATTCTAGAAAACGCTCTTCTAATCCCGAAATTTAAACAAAATATATTTTCTGTACAAGCTGCCACTAAACAAGGTGCAAATATAAACTTCAGCCATAATAAATCAAAACTGGTGTACCCGAATGGAACTGTATTCAACATTAAAGAAAATGGAAGACTATATTATAAATAGCATAGTCCAATCGAAAACCGTCCACCATGATTTACAGACATGGCATAAAATTCTTGGACACTGCAATATTCCTACTATCAAAAAGTTGCAAACTGTAGTTGATGGAATGAAAATAAAACATGAAAAAACTTTAACTGCGACGTTTGTTCGCAGGGAAACAAGATATCAAAACAAGATACAAGAAAAGAATGCCAGGAAAATCCTATCACTGGTGCATTGTGACTTGAATGGTCCCGTGGAATCGATGGCAAGAGAACATTATCGATATGTGTTGAATTTCGTAGATGACCATTCAGGTTTAGTAATGGTTTATTTTTTAAAGAACAAATCTGATACCCTGCTAGCAACTAAAAAATATTTAGCCAACATGGCTCCCTACGGTGAAGTTAAGTGTATTCGCTCTGACAACGGTAGGGAATTCACTAATAAAGACTTTGAACTTTTACTAATTAACCATCTTATCAAGCATGAAAAATCAGCTCCTAAATTGCCCCACACCAAAAAGAAAGAGCACGGCAAATACTTTTTGAAATGGTAAGATGCCTACTCATTGAATCAAAACTCCCCAAAAACCTCTGGACATATGCCCTTATGGTGGCTGCCTATATATGCAACAGGTGCTTTAACAAAGCACTATCTAAAACCGCATATAAAGCTTTCTGCGGTAGAAAACCAAATTTAAGCCGAATGCATGTATTTGGTTCAACTTGCTTCGCATATATAGAAAAAAAGAGTAAATTAAATATTAAAACCGATGGAGGTATATTTTTTGGATACCATAAAAACAGTCCAGCCAATTTAATATTTTTTCCAGAGAAAAATACAAAAAAAAAAAGAATCTGATGTGTAAAATTCACAGACACGTTTTATTTTAAAGACGAAACCCTGTCATATGAAGAGGATGAAATTATATTTCCTCAAATTATTAAAACAAATGAAGACAATGAAGATGACGGGGACAAGAGTATCTATGATGATGATGATGATGATGTTAAAGTCGAAAGATACCCCAAAAGAAATAGAAGACGGTTCAGTTTTTGTGGTCGACAATATGAAAGATTATCAAATCGACTATTGCTATTCCATGGAAAATACTCCAAAAAGCTTTAACGAAGCAATTAATTCAGAACATTGTGATCAATGGAAATTCGCCATGAAAAATGAAATAGATGCTTTGACTTATTACGATGAATCAATCGAGATAAATTGACAAAATTTGGAATGGGAGAGTACAAGAAACGCTCTACACCGATCGAAAATGATATTAATAAAAATATACAAACAGAATCGGAAATAATAGACGATAAATTATACCGAGAATCATAGGGAAATGACGAAGACCGAAAAAGTATATCTGGATATTGTTTCAGACTCTCAGAAAATGGGCCTGTTATTTCATGGAAATCTAAAAAGCAACAGATTGTATCTCTCTCTACGTGTGAAGCAGAATTTATCGCGATCACACACACGACCCAGGAAGCCCTCTACCTTAAAAATATCCTAAAAACTATTTTAGAGAGAGAATTAACTAAAAGCCCTGTAGTAATTAATTGTGATAACCAAGCCAGTATAGTCTTAGCACAGAACACAATAATCCACCAAAGATCTTAGCATATAGATATAAAATACCATTTCATAAAAAACGAGGTGAAAAAGGAATCGATTATTTTGAATTACATATCATCAGAACAAAATATCGCTGATGTATTCACGACACCCGCAACAAGAATAAAGTTAAAGCGTTTTGCCTCAAAACTTGTTGGTGGATTTGACTTATATTAGCTTTCCACTATATGTATATAAATTTCTATATATTAAAAAAAAAATGTCCTGGGCAAGATGTTAAACTGCATCCATTTTGTTTGTATTAACATTTTAACCTACTAATGCGTAACTAATACTTTTACTGAAATAAAAAAAAAAATTGTTTAAAAACGTAAAAAAAAAATCACTTTTTGAAAACATTTTCTTTGTGAATTTTCTTTTTGACAAATAATTTTTTCGTCATTTTTTGAAAACATTTTCTTTGTAAATGCCTTTTTCTGACAAATACTTTTTGCATGCTTATTTTAAGACGTGCATAAATTACAATTGACTTTTACTTTTTATGCACATTAGTTTTCTTTCTTATTTATCAAAAATGTCCTATTTTTTTTTGCATTGTTTTAATTAAAAAAAAATAGTAAAAAAAACAAACTCTTTTTAAATGGGTACATATTGCATGTATATTCACATGTATATTTATTTGCATGTATATATGTATGCATTTTTGAAAAAAGCTGCATAATGAAATTTAAGAAATGGCTTCCTTTTTTCACATGCCCACCCCTTTTAAGGTAAAAATACAAATCCATTTTTTTTTATTTCTCTTTTCTGTACATGTGTATATGTATGTTTGACATTTGAACAAAATTAAAAATGGCTTCTTTTTACATGCTAAAATTTTAAGATCCAAATGATTTCTAATTTTATTTGGTATAATTGAATATAAAAAATATATATTTAAAAAAAAACGAAAAGGACATCTCGTTAAAACAATCACAAGAAACCAAAGAAAGGAAAACAACGCTTTTCTATTAATCCCATCTGCCGACAGGTCCGTCTTGACGACCATTGCATTCCTATTTTGGACAGCCAATAATTCCATGAAAGTGACCTATGTGAACAAAGAACTGACCCTCAACACTTACTTCAACAAAGGTTGCTACTTTCTCCTTTTTATTCCATATCACTATATCAGGGCTGAAATACAACTTCAAGTGTTTGTTCACCATGGTAAATATCAGGATACCCTTATTCAATGCCGATTTCTTGATAAATTACAACCTGACCGTTTATATGAAAATAAGAACCCAATCCAATATCACCATCTTTCCCTATGATAGCCTGCATGCCTCACTACAGCACATTGTACCAAAGCCTGATGGGGAATTTAGAATCTGTGTGGACAGCTGGTATTTCAACAATCAGCCTCCGCAACACTATAAGCAAAAACTTATATTTATTTATTCATGCGACTTTCACCGTTGAATTACTTTGCCTTGTTCAATCTTTCTTATAGACAACTTTCGTTCTCATAGGGATTCGATCCCTGCATAGTTCTTAATAGAATAAAGTTTTTTCAAACATATAAAGAAATTGACAGATGCAACTATACAAGAAAAAAGGAGACGAGATTATCCAACAAATGGCAAGCATTTATTACGCACTAGAAAAAATATGCTTAAATATAATTTCATTCATGCAGATTTTGTAGTTATTATTAGAGAGCCAATTCTCTATTGAATATTTATATATATATATATATATATATATATATATATATATATATATATATATATATAATACTGATTTTAAAAGTTTTTTAAAAATGACTTGGGTGCCATCAGCTAGAATCGAAACCAAAACATTTACCACTTCAGCCATGTTCTCTACCATTTGAGCTATCAACAGATAGCTAAGAAAGATTTAAAATTAAATCTCTTCAAGCTATGAATGAATTTGCACATGTGCAAAAGTAATAGAAATATGTCAGCAAGTTAAAATGAACATTTTGCATTTCAAATTGCTGACATATTTCTGTACGCGTTATTCATCCAAACAAAGATCTTACTCATTATGAACCAACCTTGGTGTATGATTACTATTTCCTGTTAATTTCAGTGTTATGTGACCGGTAGTTTAAGTGTTTATCGGTTAAATATTTACACACACATACTGTTTTATTTATCATGCAAAATACAAATTGTAAAATTCTTCTCCACTTTTTTGGGATATCTTGTGAGAAGAAGCTGGATTTATATGACTGATTAGTTGAATTAAATTAGATAGTCTTTTGTGGACAAATTTTATAATATGAAAGTTTTTTTTTTAATTTTTTTATTCCTAAAGTTTTTAGATGAGGATTGGTTATTTGGAGTCATCAGATACTGTTTTCATCTTGAGTGTCATTTTCATAACGTTTCAGTTGATTAGGAATGTTTCTGTTGAACTCGGGAATTTGGACAGAATTTTGAGTGGAACCCCTTATTTACATCATGGGGGTAGCATACTCTTGTCCCATCAAGCTTGACTGGACAGAGGCCCTAAGCAATTTGCAACTGTATTTTTTGGTCGCCCACACTGAGAATTGAACCTTTGACCATTTACAATTGATTTTTTCAAGTACTTTAAACAAGTTAAACGGAAACATTCTCAAGTTCGACAAGATACACCTGGAGAAGGTCGGAGGTTACATCAACCAAAACGTTGTGAAAATGATGAGAACAGTAGTCTGATGAATTAAAAAAAAAAAATTTTTTGGTTTGCTTTTTAAGGGTTTATGAGAGCATAGAAATTTAAAGTAGGAAATCTTGTATCCTTGTTTGGCCACATATGTTGCGACATTCCTTCATGCGGCATCACCCAGTAATCAAATAGAATGAGACTTATCGTTGTTTGAAAAATTGTTGCCTAAACAAATGAAACATGAATGGACATCGATAGGGTGTCCCAATAAAATGTATACAATCTTTAAATTATCTCAACTTGCTACATGAATACGCTATGCCACGTTCCCAAGAGATGTTTAGGAATAAGGAATGGCACTTCCAGCAGGATGGAGCACTTCCCCACTTTCATCATGATGTAAGAGCATATCTTGATAGTCACCTGCGAAACAAATAGCTAGAATGAAGAGGAAGTATTGAGTACTGTCCACGCTCACAAATTTGACCCCCTCCCCATGGATGTTTCTCTGGAGGAGGGCAGGTGGGGGATGGGGAGGCATGTTAAACACAGGGTTCATTTTTAAAAAATTTTTTTTTTTACACAGTGATCACCACTTATCAAGGCCCGGAAGCCACTCAGGGATAAGGGTTATGGCAAGTACATTACGTTAGTGTGGAGATTTGATGAAGTGTTTAATTAAGGGGGCAGTTCATTAGGAATTTGTTAACATTGGACTTGAAGACATCCAAGTTGTAGTCTGGAGGGAAGCAGGCAGACGGAACAGAGCTCCACAGGCGTGCAGCTCCAAGAAAGAAGCTCATATCACAAAACAGACTACAATGAATGAGTTGAAAGCAATCATTGAAAGAAAATGTGTCAACATACCAATTGGACTGATTAGGAACGTTTTCAATTCAATCAGTGAGCGTTGTTAGCTGTTCGTGGACCACAATGGCCAACAATTTGAACACTGATAATTAGCTGGTTTCTATATTTGTTCACAGTATTTTGATGCATGAAACTTTTCTTTCTTAAAATAAATGTTGGTCTTATTAGTCCAATCAAAATACGAAATGATATAAAAAAATTGCTAGAATTTTTTGTTTTTTTTGTTTTTGCAGTTTTATGTCAGGTTGGGTCTATTATATGTCATACTAATATATGTCATACAAGATTTGTCTACAAGATTTGAGCATGGGAAAGTTTCAAATGGTTTCTATATTTGTTCACAGTGTTTTGATGTATGAAACTTTTCTTTCTTTTAATAAATGTTGGTTTTATGGCCATTTAAAGAGTGTATACATGTTATTGGGACACCCTGTATAGTATCAAAGAAACAGTATGTCTCAGGAGAAAAGGTATTTTTCAAGGTATTTAAAAACAACACATCCTTCTCGAAATATAGTACTATAGAGAACAGTTCTTGCATAAGAGGTATCTTAACCAGATCAGGAAGTAATTGTCAGATGACACTGACAGTACATCACACAAAGATGAAGTGATGGATACCATTTACAACAGATACTCCAAACAGACCCAGAACAATGGCGATAAAAAAAAAAAAAAAATTGCTGGACCTTCTATTATATAAATCTCACTTCTCTGTTTAAATGTATGTATGTTTCAAACTTTCGATAAAGACAACAGATTTTCACAAGATCGGTATCGTTTTGAAGCTCAACCCTTCAAATGACAAATATTGAAAAATTGGCTAAAACATTAATTCCTTCACTCTTAACTGGGCACTTTTCTACAAGAAGGGGTCACTTTTTTCGCCGATATTTTCGAAAGTCATCCCCTCTTTTCAATTGACTAGCCTTAATTTAAACCTTCGCCACTTCCAGTTTGACGATGGACACAACGGCAAAGATGGCATGTTTTTTTTTCATGTTCTTTTCCTTCTTCACAGTACTGCCTGCCTACTACCACTTTTTTTTTTTTGCTCAACACACACCTCCAAACACCCGGGCAACGCTGGGCACTCAGGCTAGTGTAAAATCAACTTAAAGAGAAAATGATATTGAAACACTTGTAGGAGCGGGGGGGGGGGGGTTATGGTGCTCACCCCTACAGATAATAATGAACTCTTCCGTTCACTATATGGACCTGTGGAATCTGTCTCTCGGCAGTTCTGCTCAAGTCTTGTACTTATGGCAGTTGGACTAATGTAATCTAACTTCTGCATTTGTTTTTTCTGTGAAATATATTTCGTTTCGACGAATTGCCACGTTGTGTCTTTCTTCCGGACCTTTATGAAACCACGACAATTACAATGAGATATGAAAACAGCGAACTGATGAAGACCACTAGTCAAACGAGCTGGAACAAAAAAGCTGGGAATAGATCAGACAATTCTGAAGCACATGTCATAATAGTATTTATAGAAAAGACTGAGACTAGCAACATTACGTCTGTGAGAGAGAGAGAGAGAGAGAGAGGTTGTAGTGAAGAAGGAAAGGTGGATTCAATCAAATTGCAGCTGCGTTTCTGCAGTTTATCAAGAACCTTCAAATGGAACAGAAATCCATCAAAACATTGTCATCATTTAAACTTAAAACATATTTGTCTTCATGAAACAAAATGACAAATTTTGAAATGTTGTTGAATGTTTTTTGTTTTTTTCTAATTTATGAAGAAAAAAGACAAAAATAATTTTTAAACATGGTGTGAAATTTTTTTTTCTTTGGTATCTTCAATAATTTAACATTTTTTGAATACCTAATTAAAACAAAAAAGTTCTTGGAAACAAAAACAAAAACAATTTCAAGAAAAAAACCTTGAACCAAAATAAAATCATTATGTTTATAGCTGTGGCCCATTTTGTTTCTAGTTGTTCAACTGCTGAGATTACATTTGAAAAAAATTTTTTTTTTACCTCCATCCACTTGTTTTTCCCTGACTAATACATTTCTTAAAAATAATACAGACGAACTAGCTGATGTACCCATTTTATGCCAGATAGTGATGGGCATTTTGCAGATTTAACAAATCGATACAAGGACACACACACACACACACACACACACACACACACACACACACACACAAATCCCTTCAACAATGTATCATGGTAAACAACTGATAATCCCTGAAAAATAACATTAGGATTATTGTGGATTCGTGGAAGCAAATTGATTCAGTGATTGTAGGAGGTTAATTGACTTACTGGTAAAATAACTTTCCAAGCTAAGGACTAAGAATATTTTTATATAGTTTAAAGATTAAAAAAATTTCCAAACTATATATATATATATATTGTATTTTGTGTACAGAAAAGTTGTTAGATAAGTCATTGATACCGTCGGTTTCAAGCCCGATAATTAAGACCGTTTTAGATATCCATATCAAGCTCTCTTCAGCCAATACTCATCTATTTTATAACCGGAAGTGGAAAATATATATACATCACGAGTTCACGTTTAACTCTCGTTTTGTTATAAAATACATGAGTATTGGCTGAAGAGAGCTTGATATGGATATCTAAAACGGTCCTAATTATCGGTCTTGAAACCGACGGTACCAATGACTTATCTCATCTAACAACTTTTCTGTACACAAAATACAATATATATATATATATAGTTTGGAAATTTTTTTAATCTTTAAACTATATAAAAATTTTCTTAGTCCTTGCTTGGAAAGTTATTTTACCAGTAAGTCAATTAATTTCCTGCAATTTCTGTACACAAAATATAAATACGCTCTTATTTTTTGGATATCTTCGGATTTTCCTTTTAATTGAGCACTCTGCTGGATTTCTTTTTCAAAAAAAAGCTAATCATAATTATATATATATGTGTGTGTGCGTGTGTGTTAGGAGGATTAACTGGAATCAGAATCGGGAATCTGAAAAATCGGAACGTTTTGGGGTATTGGAATTGGTATCAGAATGGGTATCAGAATTGGGAAAATTTGTGCATGTTTTCCGATGCCAAAAACGATTCCTTTAATTATCGTTTTTATTTGATTTTGTTTATAACAAAATCTTCCACTGTAAGTAGTAATAATAAAATAATCAATATTTATGGATTTTAAACTACCAATAAAATAATAAAATAATCAATATTTATGGATTTTAAACTACCAGTGAAACTAAAATCTATAGATCAGCTCACCTCAGTTTCTTGTTTTTTTTTGGGTTTTTTTTTATTGGCATTTTACCCCAAACAAGGCACAATGCCACTTATTCGTGAGAGGCTACTATTTGAGATCAGACTTGCAGAGATACTATATATCTTGCAGAGATATATTTATGGAGTTGGGCAGTGAGATGTTTGTTCACATTACACTTAAATTTTTGCATGTCAGTACAGTCAGGGAAGCAGGGGCCCGGGAGAGAATTCCAAAGTGAAGCAGTCTGAGGGAAAAAGCTATTCAAGCGACTAATGGCAGATGTACCTGTCCAGATGTGACAACAATACTCCATGCATGGGCGAACCGTGTTTTTTTAGACATACAGGATACTCACAGGCATGAGTAGGCTTTTAATATGGTAGAACCCACCTTTCTCGCAGCAGCCTTGTCAATTGCCAGAATGTATTTGTTCTAATTCATGTTGTCTGTGAATGTTAACCCTAGGAGCTGGAGAGAAAGTACTTTCAGGTGGTTGAGAAGGTTTCTTGTAATTATTGAAGGAAACAAGCTTAGTCTTGGCAGCATTGAACATTACCAACCAGTTACGACCCCAGTTCACTACAGACTGTCTTCTATATCATTTTTTAATTGGAATTCATTATTGAGATGAGTATTATTTATATTAATTTTTATTTATTGCGGACTTTCCTTTTAATTGAGCACTCTCAGTATGTGGATGGCAGTGATTGCTGAGAATTCAGTTAGGACATTTGAAGTTCCTATCCGTCGCAGTTACCACCTGACGAAGGCCAGAGGAATAGTTGGCCGAAACGTTGTGAAAACAACAACATAAAGATGAGAATAATAGTCCGCAATGAACAAAAATTAATAGACTGTCTTCTGTTAGAGTTTCAGCAATTTCCTTAGATATGAGTTCATTCATTTTACACTGGTGTCTGTCACAAAGCATGGTATTGTCAGCAAATATCCCTATCTCAGAGAAAATTTCATCAGGGAGGTAATTTACGAATATCAGGAATAATAAAGGTCCACGGATCAACCCTTGTGGCACATTTGCATTTATATCATGTTATTTGGACGTACGGCCATTATGGACAACTTGGATTTTTCTCTTGTCTAAGAATGATTTGATTATATTAATTATTCGTCCAGCAATGCCGTACGATTTGATTTTCATGAGAAGATCATTATGCCAAACTCTGTCAAATGCCTTAGATATGTCTAGGACTAATGACCTAGCTTCACCTACCTTATCCAGTGCTTGGTATATACATTCAGAGATTACAGTTATGATATCTGCAGTAGAAAGGGCTTGTTTAAATCCGTTAGTCGGACAAAAGTTTGTTTTAGAAAATATATGCACATTTAATTTTATGGTGATCAGGGGAGGGGATAACAACTTTGTAGTTAAATATTTTGAGATTTATAAAGAATCGGAATCGGAATCGTTACTGGTAATTTAGTACAGAATCGCAAAAAATGTTGAAATTGTCCCATCATCACTAACATATATATATATATATATATATATATGTAAGTGACCTCGGCAATTAAGCCACTTTTTAAAAACTTTTGAAATCACTACCATATATTGGGTACAATATAATAATCAATAGAGAAGTAGCTTTATAAAAATAAATACGAAATCAGCATGAATTTATATATTATATTTAAATGTATTTTACGATCAGGAAATGCTGGGCGGCCTGTTAGTTACAAATAAATGTTACCAAAGGCAAGATAAGTTACTCTTTTACCTAAATGAATAAGTTCTTTTTTTTTTTTTTTTTTGTGTGTGTGTGTGTGTGTGTGTGTGTGTGCGTTTTAATCTATCTTAAAGTGTTTATTTAGTTTGAAACACAAATACTGCCGAGTCTTAAGTTAGAACAAGAATAAAAATGACTGGCATTAGATGGCCATCTGGGAAGGCGATAATCGCTCAAAAATCGAAAATTAAACAAAATTCTGGTAAAAACAAACCCATCCAATAAATGGAACCGCAACATTTATAGAGTGGGTTTCTACCATTAGTTTGTTAAATTTTCGATTTTTGTTAAGATCTCTGATATTTTGAAAATAGTAAAATTATGTTTTAAAAAATTGGGACTAAAACATTTATGGACGGACAGACAGACAAAATTTGTATTATATAAGATAGTTTAAATCTCATTAAAAAAAAGTACATGTTGATGAGGAATTTGTGCTTTAATAGAGATCTACAAAATATACGGGATTCTCTTCAGATTCAGGATAATCTGCATGCCAGATTTCCTCGTCTGTAAGTCTAATTACCAAAGTTCTCACCAAACCTCACATTTCTAACTCTTATAAACTAAAAATACAACAAGAAAACTATGCAAAGGTAAGACCAGTCACCTCCTTAAGGTAAGGCTAGAAGAACACTGTAAAGTCGTGACACGGGGAGAGGTCGAAAGTCAGGACTAGCTGATCACATATGGAAAGAAAAAGGAACACACTTCCCTTTGTAGAACGAGACCAAAATAATTGACAGGGGTGCAAGGTGGATGGTCAGACGACTCAAGGAGGCATCACATATGCTAAAAAAAGAAAAATTACTAAGCAGAACAAGCCTAGATTTTAACAGCATTTGGGAGCCTCTAATTATAGAAAAAAACATTGTATACCCTTAAAAATTTGGTGATGAATGTTGATCTTTATTAGAGTTGCTGCAACTCTAATAAAGATCGACATCTATCACCCTTTGTTAACGAATTTTTCACAAATATGAAATCATAACCATAAAATGCAGACTAGATCAAAGAAGACTAAAACATATACGGATCCAGCAACTGCTGTTTTTTTTTCAAAATAACAACCAACATGCCTGAGGACAGTTGAAGGCCAAACCGACCTAAACATTACACGAATAAAAATACAGGCATACTCGGCATGGAACAAAGATGTCATCCAAAAATCACATTAATTGATCAAGTACTTTTATATATATATATATATATAGAAAATCATTTTTTAGGATTTTTAGCAATTTTAAGAGTAAATTGTATCCTTTATAAGGCTGATTTTGATTTCGATAGTTCAAATTGAGTTGTCTCTTCTTTATTTATAAAAAATGATGATAAAAAATAGCGTAGATATTTTCGTACTCTGAGTTAGTCCCTATTTTATGGTTATTTAACTTAATTCGACCTCTAGATGAGACTAGCTGATCACATATAGGAAGAAAAAGGAACACGCTTCCTTTATGGAACGAGGTCAAAATAATCGACAGGGATGCAAGGTGAAGGGTCAGGCGACACAAGGAGGCAGCACATATGCTAAAATAATGACTAAGCAGATCAAACATTTGGGAGTCTTTGATTGTAGAAAAAACAAACATTGTAAATCTTTAAAATTTTGGTAAAAAAGGGAGATAATCCATTGTCGATTTTCATTATAGTTACCTCTCTTTTGTCAACCAATTTTTTTTTTTTTTACAAATTCGAAACAATAACTATAAAATAGAGACTAACTCAGAGAATACGA
This sequence comes from Euprymna scolopes, assembly GCF_053919585.1. Taxonomy (NCBI): domain Eukaryota; kingdom Metazoa; phylum Mollusca; class Cephalopoda; order Sepiida; family Sepiolidae; genus Euprymna; species Euprymna scolopes. Next base: position 8,042,796 of record NC_136491.1, on the reverse strand, counting down.
AAATATCTATGGAGACAGTAGCTTTCTCTTTTCTTTTCCAAACAACAACCAACATGCCTGAGGATGGTCGAAGGCTACACCGACCGAAACGTTGCACGAATAAAACTCAAGATGAGAACAATAGTCTGATCAATACAAGTAATGTAAACAATCGGCCCTCATCTAAAAAAAATCCAGAACTTTAATACCTGATTAATTTATGTGATTTTTGGAATATGACATTGTTCCATAATGGATGCCTACACCATAAAGATTTGAATTGTTAACACTCAAGATGAGAACAATAGTCTGATCAATACAAGTAATGCAAACAATCAGACCTCATCTAAAAAATTCAGAATTTCAGCAGACAGACATTCTTCATATTATTAAAGATGTAAACACAGTCTTTAATTATCATCTATATATTAATACAATAGCATGTGTGTTATTTTCTGTGTCATGCTTACATCTGGGTTGTTTAATTGTTATGTACTTCCATTTCTTGTCATAAATAATTTTACTAAATTACTGAGCTGCGTCTTTCTTCCAGACACTAATGGGACCACAAAACTGGCGACGAGAAAAATTTTAGTATCTTGAAACTTTGTCATTCACAACACTGGCGATGAGGAAAATTAAGAAACTTTAACTTTTTCGCCAACAGAACTGACCACAGAGAATTCTTAAGGAACTTTTTACTTAAGAACCTTAAATTTTAACATCACAACGACAACGAGAACCTTAAAAACAAAACAAAAAAAAAACAAATGTGGAAAAACAATGGCGAAATTTCTCAGCAACACCAAAGGCTAAAAAAAAAATATCAGTATGTTGAATTTTTGTCCTCAGGTAAAGTTAATTATTTTCTTTTTTATTTCATTACTGTATTAACTTTTAAAAAGAAAGGAATACATGTTTTTTCCTCTCTTAGAAGAAAAAAAAAACTATCACTGTCGAAATTATAACCTTTATTTTACCACTAACTAAAGTTTAACAGTGCAAACTTTTATGTGAAATACATACTAAAAAAATGATTTTTCCCTTTGCTTGTTTTTCTTACGTTAGCAGCATAAGACTGAAATTTATAGTCATATTAAAAAAGACACTTTTTAAACATGGAAAACTTCAAGTCTACTATGTCTGGATTGGTCAAATACCAGATCGATCAACAACAAAATGATAAATTCCATGAACTATTCAAACAACAGCAAAAACCAAGAAAGTCAACAGCAAAAATTTGAAGAATTATTACAGTGTCGAATAAGAGTAAAAATACCGAGAATGAAACTTCTTTTTCACAAAATACTATTTGGACAACTTCACTTAAGTTCAGATAAGATAATTAGTTTACAACTTATTTTAATAGTACTAACTAATGCTATAACTATTAATAAAATTAATAATAATAACATCAAATGAAGATTTATTTCGATTGCATCAGTATTCCGATCAATTTAGAGGTCAATAACAATAACTCACCCCTGAGAGTATCCCATATCTCAGCAAAACCACCATTCGCCATACATGGAATATTTTTGCCACATCTGGGCTAGTGCACTGACCACTAGTTTCTCTTTAGACAGAGTTCAAAAAAGAAATTTCATAATAGATTCCACACTATCAACCAAGCTCCAACCCCTGTCCCATCGTCGCAATGTTACATCCCTGTGCCTGTTTTACATCATACTTGTACCCCCATCGATGTACATACCTCTGCAGGGCTCTACATTGCGAGTGAAACAGTCACATTTACGAGTGATTTTTCAAAGTAGCAACTAGAAATGATGAAACACTCATCTTTTGGCGATTGTATTTTTTTCACTGACAATCTTGCAAAGCTCACTACTGAGTGAAAAATATATTTTCAACTTTTTTATTATCTATAAATATAAAAGCGAAAATGTATGTATGTATGTGTGTTCGCTTTTTCTGTGTGTCTACAAAAGGCTTTTTTCAGAGAAGTGGTCGCTCGCTTCACAACTTTTTAAAACTTTTTATATTACATATAAATCGTAATATCTCACAGTTAACAACGAAGCTCGCCTGTCTATTTAATTTGCTCAATTTCGGAAAGATAAATATTCAACATTTGTCGCTCGCCGCATCTGGGTTAGTCTTTTTCCTATAACATCTTGGGGGTGGGGAAGCGTTCAGCAGTAAATGAAATCTCGCAGTCAAACTTGACCTCATTAACTCATTAAAACGGGCACCTGCTAAATCCAAGTAATTAAATAAATTCAAACGTGTTTCCGTTAGCATGTCGCGATAGGGCAATGGTTAACATCGCACTTTTTTTTTTCACACTTTAATTTACAACTTTGCCTCAAGGGTTCGGGTTCGATCCTAATACTTACTTTTTTGTTTAACCCCCCACCCCCAGAGTTTCCACACACGCCTCCAAACACCTGGGCAACGCCGGGTACCCCTCGCTAGTCTATATATATATAAAAGCGAAAATATATGTATGTATGTATGTATGTTTGTGTGTATGTTTGGATGTCTGCTAAAAACTTTTGACAGATGCGACGAAAATTCACAAACTCGGTGTCACATCGAAGCTCCATCCTTTGCTCGAAAAATATCGAAAAATTGGCCAAAAACGTTAACTTTTTCACCCCAAAATCGACAATTTTCGACAGGGGAGTCAACAAAAATGGTCCTCTCGTGACAATGACCGATTCTACGTATGCGTCAGATGACGTCATGACCTGATTTACTTTAAATAGTTGAAAAACCGAACAAACTTAATGTACGTCACTTTAGCTCAGTTGGTTAAGGCGTTGGTTCATTATCTAAACGTTTTGGGTTTGAATCGTGGTGTGAGATGGGTTTTTTTTTTTTCGATTTTTTAAATTTAAATATTGAATCAGTGTTATTTAAGCTATTTTTCACGTAACGTTCGTTTTTCTGGGTTTTTTTTACTTCGCTTATTCTTAGCGACACCCAAAAACACCCGGGTACCCACCGATTTTTTTAATTTTTATATCGAAACAGGCTTATTTAAGCCATTTTTTACGTGTTCATTTTTCTGTTTTCATCGTTCGTTTGCCTTACGTTAGTTTTTTTGTGTTTTTTTCCCGCTTAAGTGTTAACGTTGTTTTCTTTTTTTACTTTGCTTATAACAAACAACCCTATGCCGTCATCGTAATGCTCGACGACTTCCGGCCGCGGACCTGTCAATTTGATTCTTACTTAAATAAATTCAAACATTTTTCACTAACTCATTTTGGCTGGCCGATTTTATTTTCAAACTTCGCCTCAGGGCTTCGGGTTCAATCCCCCCCCTGTTTCTTTTTTATCAAACACCACACACACCTACAAACACCCGGGCAACGCCGGGTACCCCCGCTGGTTTATATATAAAACGAACAAAGTTTAATTATTTAAATAATAAAAGTTTAATAGAACAATGTACTATTTTTTTTAACGAAGGCTGTTTAAAAAAATATCTGAAAAAATTAGATTGTTTATACCTTCAAGTATCAATATAAAACTTGTATATTTAAAATTACACTTGTAAAAATAAAAAAAGCAGAAAAATCTTTATTATGTCATACTCATCATAGAATGAAGATGTCATATTCTAAAAATCATGTGGGTTTGGCTAGTAGCTTTTCTATTTGGCTAGGAAACAAATATATTTCGTTGTCAAAGGTCAACTAAAGATAAGTTTGTCTGTAGAACCCTGCTCTGACAAACTTGTTTAGCAACAAAATCCCACTCCTTCACTGTAGAAGTCCCTGGGTGCAAGAGAGTTTTCTACTCTAACAGTACATTTGTGTGAAATTTCATAAAAATCGGCCCAGCCGTTTCGAAGGAAACAAACACACACACTCACACACAGTTTCTTTTATATAATAGATAGATAGATAGATAGACAGATAATATAAGTAGAGACGTTTTCCAAATTTAAACGTTGTGTAAATTTGAATTAAAATTTATACAAATGCAGAATTCTTTTAAAGAAAAAAAAAGCATTCAAAAATTTAAAATCAACTTTGTTTTATTAATTTTATTTATTTGCGGACAATTATCCTCATCTGTTTTAGTTGTCGTTTCACAACGTTTCGCCCAACTATTCCTCTGGCCTTCATCAGGTGGTAACTGCGACGGGATAGAAACTCTGAATCTCCTAACTGCATTCTCAGCAAATACGGGCATCCATAGTTGTTGTCGTCTCACCACGTTTTGGCCAAGTAAGCCTCTGGCTGGCTTTGATAAGATTGAAACCGCTATCTTCAGACAATTCTCACCTGGAACCGTAGAGATTCAACGTCTCTATCCAAAGCCGGCCAGAGGAATAGTTGGCTGAAACGTCGTGAAACAACAACTAATAAAGTTGAGGATAATAGTCCGCAATAAATAAATTAGTAATACTCATCTCAATAATGAATTCCAATTTAAAATAATATACAATTTCGTTTTGCAGATATACCTCTTCATCAGGCATAGAATTAATTTGTTTTTTCGTATTCTTTCCAAAAACACAGCACCATTTTAAAATCAAAAAAGGAAGCCGATAACTGTTAAAGTAAAAGTTTATTTATGTCCTCCCAGTAGTTTACCATGGTCTTGATTGTATCACATGGCCTAAATAACTAGCCAATCGCATTGAGGTGTTTCAAAATCACATAATGTGTTTCATTACAGGACATCACTGGATCAAACAATACAAAATATCTACCCTGTGTCAAGTTACTTCTCTACCCCTTCTATTTGATAAGATCAAAAGTAAAACTCACATTTTTTACTATATATATATATTTTTTTTTTTAGGACCAGCTCTCGACCAGATAGGTTGGGCTAACCAGCCGCCTCCCGAAAGGGAGGCGCGCGCACGCTCGCGCATTAACACCCCTGTGACTATGTATGGGGCACGAGCTAACAGACCGTATGTACACATCCGCACTCTTTCTCTCTCTATCTACTACTGGTCCCTGAGAACACCACCGCGTAGCTGACTGCTAACTGATGTCAACTCTCTATCCTTTTCTTTGTCTACATGCTGAAGTATCATTTCAATTTCCACTACAACACTCATTTCTCTTCCCACGTGCGAACAAACGATAGTGACCCGAACTTGAGATGAACACACATTTCCTTTTCTTGCTACAACACCAGTCCCGCAACGAACATTGGTTACACATGCGTGGACATGAACACATGTTATAACTAAAACGTTTATTCTTTCAACAGCAAATAAACGACGTTTATCTTATCCCATCAACACCGGAGTCTTTATTTCCATACGTTCCATTCTTTCTACAATAAACCAGCTAACAACGAGAGACGCATGGCAAACTATAGACTCTTTTTCACCAGTTAACAGCGAAAGACGCATGCCAAACTAACCACGCGTGGTACTCGTTTCTTTCACGAAAGAAATTCCTGACGCGAAAACGAACAAGCATGGCGACCCTACCTTTTTTTAAATTAATTGTTTGGAGCGAGACGCGCGTTTTATTTGATAAAGAAAAAAAAAACGAGCTTTTTCAACAAGAAAACTACAACAAACTACAATGACGAAACCCCTCGTCAGACTCGGCAGAAAAACAAACACGGAGCTGTCGACTTCATAGCGAAGTTTTTAAAAATTCGAGCTCGACAAACATTTTCACGGTTTCCTGACATTACCCTGCAACAAACGCGAGGAGCAAATCACAAAGGCCTATGTACAATTCTCTCCCGCACAGCAGTCGAACAACAAAGAAACAGGACATCCCTATCAACACATTGGAAGAAGTTGAATCAACAATACGAGTTGAGATGCACCACGTACGCTGATAAACTCAAAACTTGGAAGTTTCGTTGACAGCCGGCAACCAAACCCCATTCAACAAGAACGAATGCGCACCTAGCGCCAGTCCAAACGATGCACACATTATCGCAGACTCACATGCGAAGATACCATCAACTGGGCACACACACACCGTCACCACGCAAACAAAAAAATTTTCCTTCCAAACGAACAATTCATTTCTCTGTCCAAGCAACTCTTTGCACATGTCAGCACACAACAAAAACCAAACAAACAAATGTCAGCCTAAAAAAAAAAAGAGTAAACGCCTTTTCCATGCGTAAGTAAATACCCTTTTTTTACGAGCACACTTCGTTTTTGACATTCCGTTCCTTTTGACGTTTTTCAAACAACCGCACCAACAACAAAAATATTATTCACAAAAAAAAAAATATATATATATATAAATATATATACACTGCATATATATTTTTTCTTTCCTAGGAAGGGGAGTATTGTGCGAGACTAGAAAAGGCTCGCACAAAAACACACATACACATTTCAAGCTATGTCATATACATACGCACACACAAACATGCGCGCCCACATCCACACATGTACATATATTCACGTTCGCATACATACACTCACATTCACGTGTATTGACACACACGCTAACGCGCACATGAACGCACACATGGACGACGTCACTTCCGCTTTCTAAGGAAATATAGACATGCGCAAATGACCACCAGAAACGAGTATAAAAGAGAGAGCAACAAGCAGCTCGTTCTTTTTAGGAACAGCTCTCGACCAGAGAGGTTGGGCTAACCAACCGCCTCCCTTTCGGGAGGCGCGCGCACGCTCGCGCGCGTCAACACCCCTGTGACTATGTATGGGGCACGAGCTAACAGACCGTATGTACACATTCGCACTCTTTCTCTCTCTATCTTCTATTGGTCCCTGAGAACACCACCGCGTAGCTGACTGCTAACTGATGTCAACTCTCTATCCTTTTCTTTGTCTACACACTGGACTATCATTCCAATTTCCACTACAACACTCATTTCTCTTCCCACGCGCGAACAAACGATAGTGACCCGAACTTGAGATGAACACACATTTCCTTTTCTTGCTACAACACCAGTCCCGCAACGAACATTGGTTACGCACGCGCGGACATGAACACATGTTATAACTAAAACATTCATTCTTTCAACAGCAAATAAACGACGTTTGTCTTATCCATCAATTGAGTCTTTGTTTCCTTCAATTCCATTCGTTTCATTATTCTTTTGTAATGGGATTGGGATTTATATATCATAGTCCCCTACAACTACATCAAACCATCAACAACTGGTCCGTCCAAGTTATACTTTGAAGGGTATGTTGGAAGGCAAGAGGCAGAGTAAAGCCAAAGAGAAGGAGAGAAAATGTTTTGATTGGACATCTCTCAACAGTTGGACATCCATCAACCAACTTGCTCTGGATCAGAATGTCAGAAAATAAATTTGCAATACACACCAAATGGAAGATGCGATTCATGATTCCTTAAAATAGTGACTTTTTTTTTCAAATATTCTGTGGTTCACACAAAATTAAATTTTTCTCCCCTCAATGTAAACATTGTGTGAATGTGAATTTCTAAGAAGCCAATATGACGTAGAATTTTTTTTTTAGTTTTTAAACATCCATTTTTCTAGTGACACCAAACCACAAAGAAAAGTAAAAATAAATGCAAACTGATTCCATACCTGACTGGGACAGCTTCCGTACATTCCTATCTGACCTACCTCTGCATTCCATGTTTAAAAAGAATGTGTCCTCTATAGTATCAGACCTGACCGAATGGTTAATTGTAGGGAGAGATCGATTCATACCATCCAAAAAATTCCAACAAAAACCTAACAGCCAGCCATGGTTCTCCCCTGAATGTGCTGCTGCCATCGCGCACAGAAATCACTTTTTACATAGCTACCAACGTAATAGATGTACTGAGACTAAAGCTGCTTTCAGGACTACCAGCAACCACTGTAAAAGAGTAATAAAAAATGCAAGAGAGCTATATGCTCAGTCTGTTAAATCCAAAGTAGCTGAGCAGCGGCTTGGTTCCCACCAGTTCTGGCAAATAGCAAACAGGATCTTGAACAGAAGCGTGCGTTCTATCCCAACTATCATCAATGGACCTGAGGTCATCTCATCAGCATCAGACAAGGCCAGACTATTTGCCAAGAACTTTGCAGCTAATTCTACCCTATGCGACAATGACCATCAACTCCCTGTATTTCCTCCTATAATAGACAATGCTCTATGCAACATACAAATATCTGTGCATGAGGTCGCCAAGCTAATCAAGAACCTTGATTCCAGTAAAGCAACTGGCCCTGACAGCATTCCAGTTATAGTGCTGAAAAAGCTCCAACCAGAACTTGCCCCCATACTTACAAAACTGTTTAAGCATTGCCTTAAGGAGAAGTGTTTTCCAACACCCTGGAAAACCTCATCAGTATGCCCTGTATGTAAAAATTCAGGTGAAAAGTCATCTCCATCTCAGTACAGACCAATAAGTCTCCTGTGTCATGAGGAAGTTGCTGGAATCCATATTAAATAAAGAAGTAGTCAACCACCTCAACAGAAACAACCTTCTTAGTGACATGCAATATGGTTTCCGCTCTGCAAGATCTACAGCAGACGTGCTAACGGTTATATCACATAGGATTAATGAATCTCTTGACAAAGGTTTCCTTTCCAGGGCAATTGCTCTTGACATATCAAAGGCCTTCGATAAGGTATGGCATAAGGGTCTACTTCACAAGATTTCCAGCTACGGTATTACTGGAAATGTTTTCTCAATCATTAAATCATTCCTCTCTGATAGGTTCATAAGAGTAGTGGTTGATGGGCAGAAATCAGAGGCCCACAGTATTAATGCTGGAGTCCCTCAGGGGTCCATCCTGGACAACTCTCTTCCTGATCTAGATCAATGATCTCCCAAAACACATACTTAAATCATTCGTTGACATCTATGCTGATGACACGACCATCTACGGCAACACATCAAAGGCTGTAAATGACAAAGTTCTCTGTAATTCTCTCTCCTCTGATCTTGAGCACATGGTACAATGGGGGAAGAAGTGGCTGGTCACTTTTAATTCATCCAAAACCAAGCTTCTATCTTTACATCATCAACGCTCTGATCCCCATCTGGCATCAATTGAAATAGATGGCTCTCGTCTTAGGGAGACTCCATGTTTTGACAAGCTTCTGGGTTTGACCTTTACTCCTGATCTGAAATGGAACATGTACATCAAATCTGTTGCCAAGGACGCTGGGAAAATGGTGGGATCCTTCTACCGCTCCAGAATATATCTCACTACTGATGCAATTCTCTATCTGTATAAAAGCCAAGTATGTCCAAGGATGGAGTACTGCTGCCACATCTGGGCAGGAGCCGCTAAAAACAGCCTATCCTGCCTTGACAGAGTACAAAATAGACTTCGTGGTTTTGTGGTGGATGCCCTTTTCTCTTCCCTGCAGCCTCTCTCCCACAGAAAAGATGTTGCGAGCCTGTCTTTGTTTTATCGTTATTTCCATGGCAGGTGCTCATCTGAGCTCCAATCCCTCGTCCCCACCTCGCCAATCTTTCACGAGAAACACCTGTCTGGCTGAAACTACTGTCAATAATTTTCCCCACTCTTTATCTGTGCCTAAATCCAAACGTAGGTAGATTCCATGGGCAAAGCTTCTTTCTTAGAACTGCACGCCAGTGGAACTCTCTGCCGCTTGCCTGTTTCCCACCTGACTACAACTTGGACGTCTTCAAGTCCAACATAAAGAAACTCATGACAAACCGCTCCCTTAAGTAAGACACTATCAAAACCCCCAATACTAATGATTACTACAATACTATCTCATTGATTGCTGTACACGCAATAACCCTTATCCCTGAGTGGCCTTCGGGCCTTGATAAGTGGTGACATCCATGTAAAAAAAAAAAAAAAAAAAAAAATACCTGATGAAGACGTACAAGATGCCTTTAATAAGTTTCCAGACTTTTTTTGCACAGACATTTAAAATTGTCGTGGACTCTTGAAAATTCAGTATGTTATTGCTGTACATCTTATGAGATGACTGACCAATTTTTATAATTTCTGGTTTAAATGAACAGCTACAGCAGGAATTGGAATACACTATACTAAAGCCTGATTATCACAGCTGGTGAATTTCAAAAATGCAATCTAGATATAAAGACACTTTAGAAGAACGATAGGCAATACAATTGTGTTTTAAACTCGGAAAAATGCCAAAAAAAGATATAGAATGCTTCAGACTTCTTTTGGACCATCTTGCATGACATGAACATTAGTTTTTGAGTGGCATAAGAGATTCAAGGAGAGCAGGGAGTCTGTAAGAGATAATGAAAGGAGTAAGAAAGCCATAAGACCAGAGTTGATTGGCCAAATAAAGAATTTCATGGATAAGGACCGTTGTGTGTCTATAGAGACAATAAGTGCACAGTTTGATGTCAGTGTGGGAACTGTAGACAAAATTAATCATGAGGAACTGAATTTGTGCAAAGTTTGTCCCAAGGATGCTCAGAGAAGATCAGAAAGAAAGAAGCTGTCATGGCATGACCAAGATGGACATCAAGACAGTTCCTCACAGTTTCTATAATCCAGACCTTTCTTCCTATGACTTAGAATTATTCCCTAAGCTCAAGGAAAACCTTAGTGGCTGTCATTATGAGACAATTAAAGAGATGAAAGACGCTGTGATGAGGGTCATTGACACGCTCACACAAGAGAACATAATGGGGTCTTCCAGAAGTGGTTGGAACAATACAAGTGCATTGCAGCCGGAGGAGATTACTTCAAAGGGGAGTAGAGTTTCATGTGTGTACTATCAATAAAAGTGCCCATACGAAAAAAAGAGTCTGGAATCTTATTAAGGAAGTTCGTATATCATTAGAATTAAATTTTAAAATTTTAAATCAATAAATGTTTATTTCAAATTTTAAAGCAATAAATGTTTATTTAACAATGATAATGCAATTTATTGACTTCTTATCAATTCTAATACAAGAAACAGTATTTTTATAGTACATTTTCTTTTGGTTTATTTTGACATTTGTAACGATTTGTAACACTGCAGAAACAAACAATACATAAACAGAAAAGAAATAAGAATCAGACTCATCTTTTTAAAAAAAAAAAACTGCAAATGAAATGCATTTATCTGCAGTTCTTTCAAAACAATGCATTTCATTATTTTTCCAAAGTCTCTTTTCACACTCATGCGCTTTTCTTAAAATCTCTGTTGCTGCTGCCCCAGACCACCCCTTTCAGCCGTTTGTCAAACTAAATTGGTCGCACAACTCTTCCACACTAAAACATATGATAAAACTCTATAATTTGATAAATTCTATTTTTACTTGTATTTATTTTTCTACTGGATCGATTTTCGTAATTTTTGGAATTTATACTAATTTCAACATGGTATGCAAGTGCGTGATAATGTTTTCACCTGAAATGGGTTGGTTTAAAAAAAAAAAAATCACCAATTTACAAAAGCACCAATTTTTCAAAGACACCCAAGCTAGTTTACATAACTGCAATTATATAATCCTGGGTAACACTAGGTCGGGTCAGCTAGTATCTAAATATTAATTTACTTGTCCGTACGTCCAGTGTCACAAAAAAAAAAAAAAAAAAAAAGACAGCATCATTGCAAACCTTAATTCATGAGAAACGAATTACCTCCCTTTATAGACGTTGTTTATCAATTAAAAATCATTAAAACCATTTCCTCTTAAAAAATTTTCCAAAAAAATAAGCACATAGTTGTCTGTTTATGATTTTAAATTGGCTATTTTATGATTTAAAAAAAAAAAGTCATGTTAAGAGGAGACTAAGTTTTTTATTATAGTTTCTTTAAATTTTTTTTTAAAATGTGCAAGCCAATTGACATCTGTTCCTTTATATTTTATATAAAAAAATTATTCAGAAAAAAAAAACCATTGTGTTGCATTTTCATTGGGAAAAAATCTCAAATATTTAAAATCAATTCTTTTTGGCTTTAAAAGGTTAAAAAAGGTTTGCTAAAAAATTGGTTTAAATTCATTTTTATTTGTTTCGCTTTATTTTTTTATTCATTTTATTTCTTATTCATTTTATTTATAACAGGTTTTAAAAATTTTCAACTACTGTTGAATTTCCAGGTTCTGTTAGTTAAATAAATGATTATATTAAAAAAAAAAAAAACAGAACAAAAGAAACTTATTAATTTATTTATATATATATATATATATATATATATCAGCAATATGAAAAGAACATCATAGCAGAAATATATTATTTAATTGAAATTCATTATTGAGATGAGTATTATTTATTAATTTATTTTGGACTATTATCCTCATCTGTCTTGTTGTTTTACGACGTTTCGGCCAACTATTCCTCTGTCCGCAACGGGATAGGAACTCCGAATCTCCTAACTGCATTCTCAGCAATCACTGCCTTCCATAGTTGTTGTTGTCTCACCATGTTTTTGGCTAAGTAAACCTCTAGGATTGAAACCGCTATCTTCAGACAATTCTCACCTGGAACCATAGAGATTCAACATCTCTATCGACTGCGCCACAAGCCCCGAAGTGCGATCAAGGTTGAATTTTTTGGTCTTATAAATTTATGTTTATTTATTATCTGATCTTCCATGACCGGACTGGTGCCGAATGGTATATGTTATTTTAATTGGAATTCATTATTGAGATGAGTATTATTTATTAATTTATTTATTGCGGACTATTATAAAAAAAAAAAAAAAGAGGATAATAGTTCACAATAAATAAAATTAATAAATAATACTCATCTCAATAATGAATTCCAATTAAATAATATATAAAAAAAAACTTTATATTTAATTTAGTATAACAGATTGCACTGTTAAACATAAGCATGATTAAATACAAACTTTCACTATGATTTGATATCTTATTAAATACAATGATTTATAATTGCTAAATTTGGTTTCATAAAAAAGTTGGAAACAAACAAGGTACAGGGTAAAGCAACATAATTGTCGCCTAAAGAAAAAAAAAACAAAAAAAAAAACTACAGCTTTATTTTAAAACTTTTATTGAAAAATCAATTCAGGTAACTTGATTATGTAGTAGAGCTGACATCTTTTCAATGTATCCGCCTTCAGCTTCAATCACCGCCTTGATATGGGTCCGGAACTGGAAGCATGCTTTTTTCCACAAGCGCCGGCGGGAGGTTGGTGGATGGCGGCGATCAGGCTGGTTTTGGTGTTATGGGAGGTCAGGTTTGTGATGTTCTCAACATATGGCCAAACAAAGTAGTCCAGTAGGTTCAGGTCGGAGGGGGAAGAGGCAGTGAGAGAAGAGTACAAAGTTGTAGCACTCATTCTGAAGCCAAACCTGGGTTTCTTTATAGTTATGTCAAGCCCTGCTACCACACTCAACGTCTGCCAGTGGCTAACGGATTGCATCAGGGCATCACCACACTCTTCAGCACATCCAGATAAACTTTGGCGTTGGCTTTCAAGCCAACTTTAAAGATGTGAGGTGGCATTATGTGGCCATCACTTGAAACTACACCAAAGACCATAAGCGGAAACTTTGTTTTCATCACCCTGGGCACGTCCTTGTTATTCGTGGCAATCCGGTGATGCATTTTGAGGGTGCTGGCAATGGTCCTGTTGTCATAACTTGGATCAGTAGAGAGAGCATGAGTTCTACAGCGGCACAAATCTGATCTCGCTCGCTGAACACTGTCATTTTCACACGCGATAAACTACTCCTATCACTCTCGGGATTTGTACACAACTGCCCAACTAGTACATGGTCTGCAACAAAAAAAAGAAAACCGGTTTTCATCAAATGGAAATGGAATCATAGCATCTTTTCTAGGGGACAATTTTATTGCTTCGCCCTGTCAATGCCTTCGTTCAGTCTTGAAAGACAAAGGATAACCCCTGTAGGAGTAGCTGCACATGTAATTATGAGGCAAGGGTTGCGCAATCTCCAGCCACACCTCTCCTGAATTGGCACTGTTTGAGTCCAGTGGCAAGCTTAACTTTGGTGATCTAACAGGAATCGGTATATCAACGTGATTATGCCATTTTTTTCTTGATTAAATACAATGATTTATAATTTCTAAATTTGGTTTCATAGAAAAGTTGGAGACAAACAAGGATTTTTTAGTTTGTATGATCATTTATTTAATATAAAAATGCATCACAGTGAAAATAAATTTTGATGAAATAAATCTTGCTTTCCGATATTAAGGAATTAAAAAAAGGTAAAGCAAAATTTGACACAACCAGGTTTACACGGAGATGGGAAAGAAGAGGGTGCAGGTTATGCTAAAAAGGGGTTTAATCTAGGCAAAAGGGTTTTAATTAAAGTCTTAATCAAAATTGTTTTATTTGTATTTTGTTTTCAAAATATTTCATGGTTAAAGGAATGGTACAAGAATAAATAAAAATATTGTCTTTTTTTGTTTAAAAAAAATGTATATTTTAGAGAAAAAGTATTGACAACAATTATTCACTATAAGGGTGGGGAAAGACAAGGTAAACAGTGTGGGGGAGAAGAGATGAAGGGGAGGAAAGGAATGAAAAAGGTGTTGAAAGAAGAAGAGATGAATAAGAGGAAGGAAAAGAAGACAGAGAGAAAGTGAGAAAAAGGATGAAAAGCGGAAAATAGTTCAAATTAATTATAGGAAATAAAGATGAAAAAGAAAAAGGAAAGGAAACGAATGAAAAAGAAAAACGAATGAAAAAGAAAAACGAATGAAAAAGGAAAAAGGAGAAAGGAAAAAGGAGAAAGGAAAAAGAAAAAAGGAGAAAGGAGAAAGGAGAAAGGAAAAAGGAGAAAGGAAAAAGGAGAAAGGAAAAAGGAGAAAGGAGAAAGGAGAAAGGAAAAAGGAGAAAGGAAAAAGGAGAAAGGAAAAAGGAGAAAGGAGAAAGGAGAAAGGAAAAAGGAAAAAGGAGAAAGGAAAAAGGAGAAAGGAGAAAGGAAAAAGGAGAAAGGAAAAAAAAAGGAAAAAGGAAAAAGGAGAAAGGAAAAAGAAAAAGGAGAAAGGAGAAAGGAAAAAGAAAAAGGAGAAAGGAAAAAGAAAAAGGAAAAAGGAAAAGGAGAAAGGAAAAGGAGAAAGGAAAAGGAGAAAGGAAAAGGAGAAAGGAAAAGGAGAAAGGAAAAGGAGAAAGGAAAAGGAGAAAGGAAAAGGAGAAAGGAAAAGGAGAAAGGAAAAGGAGAAAGGAAAAGGAGAAAGGAAAAGGAGAAAGGAAAAGGAGAAAGGAAAAGGAGAAAGGAAAAGGAGAAAGGAAAAGGAGAAAGGAAAAGGAGAAAGGAAAAGGAGAAAGGAAAAAGAAAAAGGAGAAAGGAAAAGGAGAAAGGAAAAAGAAAAAGGAGAAAGGAAAAGGAGAAAGGAAAAAGAAAAAGGAGAAAGGAAAAGGAGAAAGGAAAAAGAAAAAGGAGAAAGGAAAAAGAAAAAGGAGAAAGGAAAAAGAAAAAAGAAAAAGGAAAAGGAGAAAGGAAAAGGAAAAAGGAGAAAGGAAAAGGAGAAAGGAAAAAGGAAAAGGAAAAGGGAGAAAGGAAAAAAGAAAAAGGAAAAGGAAAAAGGAAAAAGGAGAAAGGAAAAAGGAGAAAGGAAAAAGGAGAAAGGAAAAAGGAGAAAGGAAAAAGGAGAAAGGAAAAAGGAAAAAGGAAAAAGGAAAAAGGAGAAAGGAAAAAGGAGAAAGGAAAAAGGAGAAAGGAAAAAGGAGAAAGGAAAAAGGAAAAAGGAAAAAGGAGAAAGGAGAAAGGAAAAAGGAGAAAGGAGAAAGGAAAAAGGAGAAAGGAGAAAGGAAAAAGGAGAAAGGAGAAAGGAAAAAAAAAGGAAAAAGGAAAAGGAAAAAGGAGAAAGGAAAAAGAAAAAGGAGAAAGGAGAAAGAAAAAAGAAAGAGAAAGAAAAAAGAAAAAGGAGAAAGAAAAAAGAAAAAGGAGAAAGAAAAAAGAAAAAGGAGAAAGAAAAAAGAAAAAGGAGAAAGGAAAAAGAAAAAGGAAAAAGGAAAAGGAGAAAGGAAAAGGAGAAAGGAAAAGGAGAAAGGAAAAGGAGAAAGGAAAAGGAGAAAGGAAAAGGAGAAAGGAAAAGGAGAAAGGAAAAGGAGAAAGGAAAAGGAGAAAGGAAAAGGAGAAAGGAAAAAGAAAAAGGAGAAAGGAAAAGGAGAAAGGAAAAGGAGAAAGGAAAAAGAAAAAGGAGAAAGGAAAAGGAGAAAGGAAAAAGAAAAAGGAGAAAGGAAAAGGAGAAAGGAAAAAGAAAAAGGAGAAAGGAAAAAGAAAAAGGAGAAAGGAAAAAGAAAAAAGAAAAAGGAAAAGGAGAAAGGAAAAGGAAAAAGGAGAAAGGAAAAGGAGAAAGGAAAAAGGAAAAGGAAAAGGGAGAAAGGAAAAAAGAAAAAGGAAAAGGAAAAAGGAAAAAGGAGAAAGGAAAAAGGAGAAAGGAAAAAGGAGAAAGGAAAAAGGAAAAAGGAAAAAGGAAAAAGGAGAAAGGAGAAAGGAAAAAGGAGAAAGGAAAAAGGAGAAAGGAAAAAGGAAAAAGGAAAAAGGAAAAAGGAGAAAGGAGAAAGGAAAAAGGAGAAAGGAGAAAGGAAAAAGGAGAAAGGAGAAAGGAAAAAGGAGAAAGGAAAAAGGAGAAAGGAGAAAGGAAAAAAAAAGGAAAAAGGAAAAGGAAAAAGGAGAAAGGAAAAAGAAAAAGGAGAAAGGAAAAAGAAAAAGGAAAAGGAGAAAGAAAAAAGAAAAAGGAGAAAGAAAAAAGAAAAAGGAGAAAGAAAAAAGAAAAAGGAGAAAGAAAAAAGAAAAAGGAGAAAGAAAAAAGAAAAAGGAGAAAGAAAAAAGAAAAAGGAGAAAGAAAAAAAGAAAACGAAAAAGGGGAAAATAGGGAAAAAGAAAAAGGAAAAAAAAGAAAAAGAACAAAGGAAAAAAGAAAAAGGAAAAAAAGAAAAAAAGGAAAAAAGACAAAGGGAAAGGAAATAGAGCGAAAATCAAAAAAGTAAAAAAAAAAAAAAATGGAAATATAACTCAAATGGAGAGGATGCTTTTTTTTTCTTTTTTTTTTTTAATTCTAGGCAAAAAAAAAAGAAATGAAAACTAAACTCATGAAAAACATTACATCCAAATAAAATTTAAACTATTTGACTTTTTTTTTTCAATTTTATTTGCTTTTATTCTTTAACATTTAGATAAGCTAAACAAAATCCATTTTATTAATAAAAGAGTTAACTTATTTATTTTGTTTGAATTTTTAAATAAGCGTTCATTTTTTTGTTTGCATTGTTACCTTTCATTTTTGTTTGTTGGTAATGATGTCCATGTACTAATACACTGAATGACCATCTCTTGAAATTCTTACAATATTTTCATATCTACACATGTTGAAATATATTTACAAAAGAATGTCCACCCCAGACAGAGAAGTGTCAGGATTCAGACTTTGGGGTCAGGTCACCTGCGTTTATCAAACTCTCTGTTTGTTCCCGATCTAATTCTCGCATTCTGAAAAGAGAGAGAAAAAAAGGCAAACTTTGATTATAATGTAATTTGATTGTAAACTAAATAAACTTTTATTTGATATAAAAACAATTG
The DNA here is from genome assembly GCF_053919585.1 of Euprymna scolopes. Lineage (NCBI taxonomy): Eukaryota > Metazoa > Mollusca > Cephalopoda > Sepiida > Sepiolidae > Euprymna > Euprymna scolopes. The sequence goes on along the minus strand of NC_136491.1, from coordinate 8,025,436 downwards.
ACAATAATTTCAGATTATTCATATCTATTAGTTCCATCAACAGATGTTTTGTCTGTTAACAACTTGATAATTGGATTGGCACAACAATTTTCCCGTCGATTTTTGAATACGGAATTTTCTATTAAATTCAGGAAATTTGTATTTCAGAATTTATAACTATTTTAAAAAAAAATACTCTTTTTCACCCTTAAACAAGGCATATTGCCACTTAGAATATAAGAGCCTACTATTTAGGATCGTGTCTAACAGGGGACTGTGGGGAGTTAAGCAGCGAAATGTCTGTTCACATTACATTCAAACTTCTTTAAGTTAGTTACAGTCAGAGAACCAGGAAACACGGAGGCAATTCCAAAGTGTAGTAGTCCAAGAAAAGTAACTATTAGAATAGAAGTCTTTCTGGCATCTAGAGATCTCAACAGTAAAGACGTGGGATTTTGCTGCTTAGATTAGTCAGGAATATGTATGCCAAGGTGGCACAAGTGCTAGGAGTTCAGAGTACATGACATTAAATTACTTGTAAAACAGACACAGGGATGTGACATTGCAGTGATGTGACAGGGGTTGGAGCTTGGTTGACAGTGCAGAACATATTAGATTTGAGACTCTTTTTAACCCTGTCTAAGAGTGAGAGACTAGTGGTAGATGCAGCAGCCCAGGTATAGCAACAATATTCCATGCATGAGCGAATTTAGAGGTTATTTGTTTTCAGTTCATTTATGTTATTTTATAGCGTTAAAATTTTAAACAGAATAATCAATTAGAAGCTGGAAAGAAAATTTGAAACACTGAAAATGTAGCCTGCAGTGAAATAATCAGTCACTGTCCGAATTGAAACAACTTTTATATTACTGTTATACAAAGAATAGAAAAGAGATATATACAAGGTTTGTTTCCAAAGTAAAGCCTCCTATTTTTTTTTTTAACTCCAAATGTTGAAGAACTACAAAGACATGGAGCCACATATGTTAAAGTGTATGCCTCATGCTTAATTTTGTATCCTGACACACACCATAACACCTCTGAGCACCATGACACCAGTGAACGAATAAAACCTCAGAGACAAAATAATGCCATCACAAGTGGTTACGTGCCAATATGTGATGGGAATGAAACGGATGAAACTCCTGAACACAATGGTGCCAATGTATCTAACACCTTACCGAAAATGGTCACCAAATCTGTGCAACTGCCTAAATCAGGCCAAACTATAATATGCAAGTTCACCAATGATGAACGCCAAGAATGGAGGAAATTGAATGTGATCAGTAGAGCTGATAAAGCCACTAGTAAAAATAAATATTTAATGAATGCTGCTATGGAGGAAGGTGATCCATTCTGGCTGGATTTTGAGAATGGAGTGTTGGAATGGGAAACCAATAAAGTCGATCAAACCTTCACTGAAGAAGCTCCGGAAGTAAATCTACTGACAGACTCCTCTAACGACGAATATGACAAAGCCAGGAAGATAGAACTTCAATGTTGGGTTGAACATAGAGTCTACACACAAGTGCTAGATCAAGGCCAACCAAAAATGAGCACAAGGTGGGTTTACACTAACAAAGATTCCAATCGGCAGATTTGTTGCCAAAGGCTTTCAAGATAAAGATGTCTGCAATGTTAGAAATGGTTCGCCAACATGTTCCAAAGAACGTTTAAGAATAATCTTAGGAATTATGTCAGCAATATGCAAATTCATGGACATTAAAACTGCATTTTTACAGAGCAAGCAGTTAGATCGACCCATTTACCTTCTTCCTCCCAACGAAGCCAATGTGTGTATGGTCTAACTGAGGCATCTCAATCCTGGTTATTAACACTTGAACTGGTAAAGCTAGAGGCTACACCATCAAAATATGATTGCCACTCATGTTTAATGATTTCTGTTTTGCTTGGTCAGAGACCTTTGAGAACAAAGTCATGAATGAACTTTGTAAACTTTTCAAAATAAAATCTGAAGAAGTTGCTAAGTTTCAATATATTAGATTAGAAAAAAAAAGATCCAAGAGTAACATCAATCTTGATGAATATACAAAGAAACTCAGACACATTCCATTGCAGAATGGAAGAAGGCCGGAAGAGAAACTAACATCACTGAGGCCAGGCAGCTAATAGGTCAGCTCAACTGGCTAGTTACTCAAATGAGATCTGACCTCAGTTTTGATGTTAGTGCCCTAAGAAAATGTTGAATGTATTAAACAAATCAATCGAATTATAAAAAAGGCAAAAAAAGAGAAATCCCAAACTCATATTCCAAATTTTTTTTTTTTTTTTTTTTTTTTTTATTACATTTTCACCCCAAACAAGGCAAATTGCCACTTTGGTGTAGGGGGCTACTATCAGGGGCAACAACTACTGGGGTACTATGTAGGGATTTGGGCAGCAAGGTGTCGGTTCACGTTACACTTGAACTTCTGGCAAACCCTAAATTGCTGCAAATCATACACCGAAGCATCCTTTGCTAACCTAACTGACGGTGGATCACAAGGGAGCTACATAATCTTTTTGGTAATAATAACGAATATATGCCATATATATATATATAGCCTGGCAATCTAAACGCATCAAAAGAATAGTCATGAGAACTCTTGATGCAGCGACTTTGGCCATGGTTGATCTCACTAAAGCCTGCCTTTATTACAGAAAATTGATATGAGATTTGTTACAACTGGAAGACAACCCTACAAATATCAGATAACATGCGAAACAGACAATTCCTGTTTGTATGATGCGATGCATTTTACCATACAAACCTTCGATAAAAGACTACGGATTGAAATGGCAATTCTTCAAGAAATGGTTGACAGAGGGGAAATTTCTGGAATATCTTGGATACCCACTGACAAACAGATTGCTGATTGCCTAATAAAAAAGGAAGTCCCCTCTTTTAAAATTCTTGGTTTTACATCTGAACGCAAGAAATTATCTGTCTAATCTTAAAATGTAGAGTTATACAATTTTGTTCAGTCTTTTTTCTTTCCTTTTCCCTGCAGATAACTTTTTGATACTGCCCCCTGAAATGTCTGTCCTCAGTACCAGAAAAGAAAAGCAAGGAAGAGTTAACGTTCCACTCTATTTATCCTTTAAAAAAAAAAAAAAAAAAAAAAAAAAAAAGACTGATGATCTCCCCTTGTATTAAGAGAGTGCCCACCTGGGGGAAAAGAGGGACGAAGTGTTATCTTTTATTAGTACTTCTCTTCCAGACAAGTCACTTGTATTCACACGTGAAATAAACATTCTATTTTCATCCCATTCCTGTCTGGACCTTATTTCATACTAGCAGGCCACCTAACGTTGCCCGGTTGTAAAATACGTATAAATATCATATTTTAATTAAAGCAGAATTTTGATTTATTATAAAAAGAAATACAGTAGGTATTAAATGTGACATTAAATTCCCAAAAAAATGAAGTGGAACCCCCCCCCCCAAAAAAAAACCCCAAAGAAACTGAGACGTGCATGCGAGTATTACATTTTTTCTAAACAGTTCTTTCTAGGTAAAAAAAAAAAAGAAAATATTCGAACTGAGATCGAAACCAATGTCTAAAAATAGTGAGTCAAGTACGATAACCATTAGGCCAGCTTGACACGTCCTTTAAGAAGTGTTTTCAAACCTACTTATTAACATAAGTAATTTGTCATGTGAACAATGCATGCATGCGCAGTCATGAAACGGTTGACTAACAGATAAATCCGATGCCCCACATATCAATTTTTCAATTTTAATCCCTTAGCAGCCCCTTTTCCGGATGAAAACCAATTAAAAAGTTTTCCACACATTTGAATACCCTATATACCAAATTTAAAATAGATAACAAATTCGTTGAGTATATAGGTTGAGAAGTGTCCTCACACACATTCTCACTTTTATAGATATATAGACTAAAAGATATACCCGGTGTTGCCCGGTATTAAACGTAACATTAAATTCCTTAAAAAAAAAAAAAAAAAAAAAAAAAGAAACTTAGACATGTGCATGCAAGTAATATTTTTTTCTAATTAGTTCACTTCTTGCAAGTAAAAAAAATACTTAGTGAGTCAAGTGCAATAACCATTAGACCAGCTTGACACACTCTTTAAAAAGTCTTTTCAAACTTTGTGAAACAGTTGACAAACAGATAAAAATCCGATAATCCCCAATATTAATTTTTCAATTTTGAACCCTTAGCAGTCCTTTATTCCGGATGAAAACTGATAAAAAAATTTTCTGTGTGTCTGATACCGTATATACCAAATTTCAAGTGTGTAGATTAAAAATTCGTTGAGTATATAGGTTGAGAAATGCCCTCTCACACACACACATTCTCACTCTTATAGATATATAGATTAACAGCGCATATTAGTTAACAGAACATTAGATTAGACACCATTTTGTGTTCTGCGCTTTTGTGTGAGGACAATAATGATAATAATGAGAAATAATTCAGAATGAGAATAAGATGTTTGTTTCTTGTTTTGTTATATTGTATTTTTTTTATGGGTCAATAAAAAAGAAATTATTAAATCCAATTATTTTATTGTAGCAACAAAAGCAATAAATCATACTGTCTAATCGGATGAAACTCAACTGTATGAATGACAATGATACATTCGAAAATCTTTGAACGAACAAAATTTAAAGATAATCCCATAAAAATGTATCGAAATTTATATTAATTGTATTCATTTTTAGTTTTTATAAGATGAAATAAAAAAAATATTTCCCCTCACATATTTAATGAAAACTGCTTTCAAAATATAAGGTCATTTAAATTTGAATACATATCGAAAATTTCATGAAAATCTGACCATTAGTTGATTTTTGCTAGATTTTTTTAAACACGGGTGTGTCTACGTCTTCAAAATGATCACTACATAGGAACGTTGTTTTAAAGCATCGATAATGTAAACACGATTTTGGTGTTGCGTTTTCATTATTTTCGTATGCTGTCATAAATTAAAAAAAAAAAATTACTAGTTTATTTGAAGCTTCTTTTAAATGGCACAAAAGTTATTATGATAATATTAAAGTAAATTAAGTTTACATCGTGTTACATATGGGGGAGGGGTTAAATCTGTGTCTTGCATTAGAGTTATTATTTCACCGCAGCTTATAAGTGTGTACCTCCATTCAGTCTCTAAAGACAAAGAATACCCCTTGTAGGGGCAGTGGCACGTGTAATTGTGAGGCAAGGGTTGTGCAATCCCTGACCACCTCTCCTGAATCGGCACTGTTTGAGTTCAGCGGCGTGAAGAAGTCCAGGGCAACTGGAAACAATGCTGAGATAAGCGGAGAGCACATACAGCACCTGGAAGTCCCAAATAGTCACCCATTTAGTAGTGACCAGGTTCAACGTTGCTTAACTTCAGTGATCCCGCAGGAACCGGTGTGTCAATGTGATTATGCCGTACTATAAGTGTGGAAAGCTGAGCAAATAAATGTAAGATACAATCATTGAAATTTTTTTTTTATTTCAGTATCACTATAAATCATAGTGGTTGGAAAAAGGATGATGATGATGATGATGATGATGAAGATGAGGATGTTAAAAAAAAAGAAAAGCCAAATATTAAATCTTTTTGTTGACAGATCGTTTTCTGATACAAAATTACTCATATTCACAAAAAAGTTTCCTACAAACATTTTTCATTAACATTAAATATAAGTATGTGAAAAAAATAATGAGTTCATAAGTCATAAAAAAAAAGGTGTTATGAATCATTAATAGTCCTGAGATATGATTGGCCAGTAAGCTGACTGACCATTGTTCATTCAACACCTGCCGATGGGGACTCTCATAGACAAAAGATAAGCCTACAACAAAACTGATCGACAGATGATTCTACATTAAAAACAACAAAAACAAAAAGAAAACCGTTAAAATTTGGAAATATAGCCAATATACTATTCTCCTGCATATTTTGCTAGGCTGAGAGAATAATATCATGATAAAAGAATAGTACACTACCCCATCTACAAAATGGTCCTGGGAGCATGGTATCATGAGAAACGAACATATACTATACTGTTCTCCACACATACACACAAGGAGGTAATGCTAGGGAAGAATGTACTCCCCAAAGAAGGAAATAAAGCCTTGGAGGCACAACTGGTTGAATTCTTAAAAATATCTAAACCTCAAAATGTTAATATCTGGAGAAAAAAAAAAAAAAAAAAAAAAAAAAACTTAATTTAAAAACATATTTTACCTGTGATAATATCAAATCTTAAGAGGATAAACTTTTTTTTCGCTCATTATTGAATGTTAATAAAAAAAAAAAATACTTTGACATTAAAATACCTATTTATGAAAATATATTTTTACTTAAATTAAAAAGTAATTTTTAATAGTACATCACAATCTATACTTAACAGCCAACCTTCAATGATGGTACCAGATTGAACTGAAAGTTCACAACTATGGCAAATTATCAGCCAGTCCAAGCTCGAAATTAGAACACTTATCATATGACTTGAGGGGATCAGACGGTGGAGATGTTGGTATTATTGGACCAAATATATACAGGCACACCAGCCCAAATCCAGAAATAAATATGGATCTTTGTATGCTTTGGCTATGGGTTCAAATGATCTGAAAAATAGCAAGGGGAGACTTGATTCCAAATATTTCTCATATGTTATAGCTCCCCTCTTTAGTTTTCATACATTAAGTAAATTTCACAGTGTATAAGGATTATTTTACATAGCAGCAAGTTTTAGTCTCCCCTCCATCAAAGCCAGAGGTTTTTTTTTTTTTTTTTTTACAAAGGCATCACCACTTATCGAGGCCACTCGAGGATAAAGGTTAAAGAGTGTACAGTAGAAAAATTGGACAATAAAGTAATCGTCAGTAATGGAATTTTGGTAAATTTGTTAACTTATATGGAACGGCTTACGAAAAACTTGTTTACATTAGACTTGAAGACAACCATATTGTAGTCAGCTGGAAAGCAGGAAAACGGAAGACAATTCCATAGGCGTGCAGTTCTAAGAAAGAAGATTTGTTCATGGAATCTACGTTTAGGTTTAGGCACAGATAAAGAGTGGGGGGGAAATTATTGATAGTATTTTCTGCTAGACGGGTGTTTCTTGTGAAAGTTTGGAGAGGGGGGGACCATAAATTGGAGCTCAGTCGAGCACTTGCCATGAAAATAACGATAAAGCAGAGACAAACTCACAACATCTCTTCTGTGAGAAAGAGGTTACAGGACATCCCCTACGAGATGAAGTCTATTTTGAACTCTATCAAGGCAGGATAAATCCTTTCTAGCAGCTCCTGCCCAAATGTGGCAACAGTACTCCATCCTTGGATGTACCTGGTTCATATAGAGAATTGCATCAGTAGTGAGATATCCACTGGATCGATAGAAGGATCCCACCACTTTTTCCAGTGGCCTTGGCAACGGATTTAATGTAGGTTTTGGGGATATATATATATATATATGAGAGAGAGAGGGAGGGAGGTAAATAGGTATGTATAAAATTATATAAGCACTAGCAGAAAGACCTGACGTTGCCCGAGATTGAATGAAGATCAACAAATGTTTCACACTGACATATTTTATCGGTGAAATAGATAATTTTTCAATCAAGTTGTAATTGGGGACCCACCACGGTGTACTGGGAGGAAACTTTACATGCCTTCATGCAGTTACTTGGTCTACAATAAACAATTTACATTGCGCTGTAGAGAATCTACTGTTAATTTTATAAAATTATTTTTATATATAAAAACTTGAATTAAAGTTTAAAATGCAAAAGTTAACTATCATGGTTCACTTGTGCTCTAAACAGAAACATTAATTTCAGATGCGCCCTCGTCATTTTTCGAAAGCTGCATTTTAAATATGAATCAATTAAAAGTATTACAAATTTCACAAAAAAAATCTGATCATTATTGATTTTTGCTAGATTTATTGGTGCTTGATAAATAGAGTCAACAGATTGATTGTTTTTTTTTTTTTAAATATGTGGGGTTCAGCAAAAACAACAGCACTTACTTGTCATGTCGAAAATAGTAGTATATCCAAAAATTACGAAAATTGAGTAGAAAATTATTTATAGTTAAAAGTAATGTTTATGGAAAATTAAGAAACTGCATTTTCGCTAGATGTGAACACCATGAAGATTGTGAATATAGGGGACACACTTATTTTCCTTTTCACCACTTTCATGGCTGACATACTGTTTTAGATCATAGCGACAGATTTTTTTAAAAACTAAAAACACAATAGCAGTTTTTCTATTCTATGAAGTTTTGTAATTTTGGGATATATTACTATTTTCGACATGACAAGTAAGTACTGTTGTTTTTACATAAAACCACATATCTAACAAAATTGATCTTTCGACTATCTTAATAAGCAGCGATTTATTAATTATTATGTATGTGTATATGTATGTGTATATGTATGTATGTATGTACGCATTAGAAATGCCAAATTATTTTCTCATGCTGAAATGTTTTTTATTTAAATCATTAGTATATCATTTAGATTTCTTTAGACGTGTACAAAAGATACGATGATAATATTAACCTATATAAAAGTATACCGGGTTACATATAAGGGGTGGGGATTATATGATGCGATTATTAGTAGTAGTTAGTAAATTAGAAAACAAGCCCCCCCCCACATAAAATAAAATTTGAAGAATCTAATATGAAATGGTACTCCCACGTGAACGCGTAATAAGACCATTTAAAACAAACTTGCTGAGGAAAACCGGAAATGCTAGCAAACAAATTTTTTCAACCCCCTCTCCCTCAACACACACAAAGAAATGTTGAATCCAATGTTTTTTTTTTCATACTCTTATAGTGAAGGAGAAGTTGTTTTTTTTTTTACAAGGGAATCGCTACTTATCAAGGCCCAAAGGTCACTCGAGGATAATGGTTAATGCGTGGTACAGTCACTGGGAAAATAGTGTAATAATAGTTAGTGGTAGAAATTGGGTAGAATTTGTTTACATTGGACTTGAAAACAACCACATTGTATATATATTATTTAATTGGAATTCATTATCGGGATGAGTATTATTAATTAATTTATTGCGGACTATTATCCTCATCTTTCTTATTAAGGCCCAAAGGTCACTCGAGGATAAGAGTAAATGTTTCACAACGTTTTGGCCAACTATTCCTCTGGCCTTCAAGGCCCGTGGCACAGTGGATAGAGACGTTGAATCTCTACAGTTCCAGGTGAGAATTGTCTGAAGATAGCAGTTTCAATCCTACCCAAAGCCAGCCAGAGGCTTACTTGGCCAAAAAAACGTGGTGAGACGACAACAATTATGGATGGCAGTAATTGCTGGGAATGCAGTTAGGAGATTCGGAGTTCCTATTCCGTTGTGATTACCACCTGACGAAGGCCAGAGGAATAGTTGGCTGAAATATCGTGAAAGAACAACTAAAAAAGATGAGGATAATAGTCCGCAATAAATAAATTAATAAATAATACTCATCTCAATAATGAATTCCAATTAAATAATATATATATCCGTCGGTACGCACTCGACCATGGAAGATCAGATAATAAATAAATGTGGATTTATAAGACCAAAAATCCCAACCTTGTTCCACAGGCGGGCAGTTCTAGGAAAGAAACTTTGTTTATGGAATTTGCATTTAGACTTGTTCTACAGTGTGGTAATTGTACCTTAAAAATGTTATGTATCAGGAACATATATTTAATAGGTATCCCCATCTGAAATTATTGGACAATATTTTATCAATATATTCTTTATTTTCATTTTTGAAATTTTGGGGATTCATTAAGAAGGATTAACTTCATGGTGTGAATGCGGTATTCTGGTGAAAGACGCCGACTAAGAGTAATCTCAAGTTTCGTAAATAATAGAAAGATCTTCGACCCCCCCCCCACCATCTTATTAGGGCTTCAAGTTTTTTGTTAGCTATTTTCTTTTCTTTGATGTAACAATTACTGAAATGTATTATAACTTAACCAGCAAACAAACTAAATATATAGGAACAATGTGTAGTATCTGTTCTGATGCTATTGTCTTTGGTCAATGAAGTAGAAATCCTTCTAGACTTGAACAATGTTTATTTTTGTTCCAATTTTTGGGTGGAGATGAATGTCCCCACAGTAAGAACCGACCTTGTGTCTAAATTCGCCTGGAGGGGGGGGTGCAAGTAAATAGGAACAATTATATTTGACAAACAAAGAGTACTTATGCAGAATACGGACCGTGTTGAAATAATAACATTATTTAGAGCTTCATTACAAACATGGAGAGGGAGGTCATTGTTAAATATTCTGTACATTCACATAAAAGTTTGATAAACAGAAGATACCATCTAAAAAAAAAAATAATATAGCAAGTAAACTTTTATTCTCACCTTTACTAAAGATATATAAGTTTTGATCAAAGATTGTATAAGAAATTAGAATCCATTCGTTATATTGTTCGTTAATGTTTCTGTGGTTTTAAGAAACATTCTTTGAATCAATAACTCTTCTTCGTGGTTTGGTTAGTTAAAATACATGAAGCCCCCCCCCCTCTCCGAATAAAATAAAGAATCAAAAAAGGATTGTGTAATTTCTACCGAGTAAGAAGAATAAAATTGAACAATATTAATAAAAGAAATAAAATCCAAAGACAGTTTGGTTCAAAAACATAACAGGCAAGCAAGTGTTGAATCGGTAAGGTTGTCTGTAGGCACCTAAAATCAGTATACGTTCTTAAGCAAGCAAATAGATCAGGTAGCTATTGTTTTGATTCATTTGAGCTATCGTACCGGTCACCAATGTAATAGTTGGGTTTTGTTGAGAAACCTGTAATGGGTTTATGTGTAAATGTGGAAACTTAGAGTCTATTTTACGCATATGGGTCAAGGGAAATAAGATGATAAAAATGATGCTGATGATGGTGTTGGTTGGAAAAAAAAACAATAATGAGGTAAATTCTTATCAACTGAAAATTATATGAAATAAAATTTGCTTAATTTTTCACATAAACTAACACACAAAACATATACTCAACTTTATATATAAGATGACGATGAAATAAAAGCTTCAAATTGTTTTTGATTTCCTTTTCTTAAAACATCTATGCTTATCCACATTTTTTGGTAACAAACTTTTAAGAAAGAAAAATATGTTGTCACACAGATTTTATCCTGTCTAACCGTTATAGGAAATACACCGCACACTGAAAATCTGACTTCACACTGGTTCGAGTTGCAACTCTTTATGATGAAATACATAACAGATGATCAGCGCTCAAATTCCCACACATATTAGATTGCCTTGATCGGGATTGCCACGGATGTATAATGATTTAAGGCCTTTCATATTCACTCTGCAAAAACATAAATTTTTTTAATTCTTTCTTAAACATATATGTCATTCTCATTAATGGCTTCCAAAAGCTGTAAAGTTTTTGACTGATTATAAATTATCCATATTTTTTTCCATACTCATGGATGGATGGTTGGCTTGGATTTTGTTCATTTTATAGCACTCCAACCGTCTTTGTTCATTTCATCTTATGTCAATTAAATAAAGGGCAGTTGTCTGTGTGTATATGTGTTTGTATGTACAGCTAAAAGTCCCAAACTACTAACCAAAAACAGATAAAGTTTAGATTGCCTTGATCGGGATTGCCCCAGATGTATAATATCTAAACTTTAGAAAAAGTTATTTATTCTATGAGAAGAAACTAGGTCTGGTTTTGTGAGAAACAAGTAAGGTGTGTGTGTGGGGGGGGTAGAAGTTTTAATATAAAGATGTTACACACATTATTAATGTCTATTTATATATTTTTTTTTTGTCCCTGGGCAGCGCCAGGCATCCCGGCTAGTGTTAAAATAAAGACTGATCTCCTCACTCCGCTTGATGCCTTCCATGAAATTGTTAATAAAATTCGCAATCTTTTTTGTAACTCAAGCATAGTTGGGATTTGAGATAAATCACGGCTACATACATTTCCAATAATATTACTACGTGTATGATTGCAAGAGATCTGATAGGATATGAACTTGGCAGAGCCGATTCCATAGGCTATAAAAGTTATCCATTAGATCAATCACACACACCTTATAATACAAGAAATAAGAGAAACACTAAAATAGTTTTAAAATAAATAGACTTGTCATCTAACTCAAGTAAATTCTGTCTCAGTTTATGAGCTTTCTTTGGCAGTGCTCGTGGCATATTTTACAGCCCTAGCTGACAAAATGGAGCAGAGATTCAGTTTCGGAAATTTTGTTGCAATATTTTTGGCATAAGTGTACTGGGTAGGTATTTACTTCTCTTCCATTGAAAAAGGTCAAAAAGTGAAAAGAATGAGCCAGTGTCCCCAACGGAGGAGACCTCTAGCCCTGCAAAAAGATGTCTGATTAGCCCCATTGGCATTTTCCAGTAGAGGTGCCTCAGGCAGCAAGAAATAGTTGCTTCATCCAAAAGCCAGGAGGCAAGGCTTGGGAAGGTTAACCTCTTTGAACAACCTAGAACGGATACCTCAACCAGACAGTTAAAAAGCCACCAAAATGATCCAGTCTCTGGCAGACTGATTGTCAAGATCAACATCACCAATTGCAACAGAATGCCAAATGAATGGCGCCTACTAAAACAATCAAGTCTACTAGGTATGATCTCAAAGATTTGGATGATTATATTTATAGCCAGGTGTGATAAGAACGGACCAATCAGGTAACAGAATTGCCATATCAAATATACTAAATCTCTCTGAATTTTTCTGGCATAGTTTTTTTGCATTGACACGAGAGGAGAACCATTGCTGACCGTGAGTTGATTAATACTACTATTTTTTTTACTTGTAGTTCTTTACAATTCAAAGCTTCTTTGACTGAATTGATGCCGACATTTTTTGCTTGGGAGAACTGCATTTAATATTCACAATCGGATATTTTTCTTTTCTCTACAATAGATTTCTTTTGCCATCCTTTTTTAGATCATTTTTCTATGACAAGAATGGCTTCCCACTCAAGAATTTTTGAGATGAGGCTTGATAATTTGAATCATTCCGACTGTTATTCTCATCTTGGTTGTTATATTAACATTTCAGTCAATGCAACCTCTGACCTTCAGGTGCTTCTTTTCAAACTTGGTACTCTAATATACGAATGTGGAATCTTTGTCGAACTCAGGAACCGGAATAGAATATTCTAACATTTAAAAAAAATTTTTTTTTATTACATTTTCACCCCAAACAAGGCACAGTGCCACATTGATGTAGGGGGCTACTATCAAAGACATGTTGCAGGGATACTATGTAGGGAGTTGAGCAGCAAGATGTCTGTTCACATTACACTTGAACTTCTGCATGTCAGTACAGTTGGGAAAGCAGGAACACGGAAGGGAGTTCCAAAGTCTAGCAATTCTGGGGAAGAAACTATTAGAGTAGAAGGCTTTCTGACATCTGGAGGTTTCTACTGTGTAGGGGTGGGATTTTGCTGCTTGTCAGGGGTATTTACATCAAAGGGGTACAAAGGTTTGTAGTTAGATTCCACGATTAAAATACTTATAGATGCAATATTTCGTCGATGGGACAGAGGTTGAAGCTTTGATGGCAGTTTAGGACCTATCAGCTTGTCGACTCTTTCTTGAACCCTGTTAAGGAGTGACAGACTAGTAGCAGATATGACAATACTCCATACATGGTCTTGTAGAGATACAGGATACTTTCAGGCATAAGTAGCTTTCTAGCATAGTAGAGAGAACCCACCTTCGCAGCAGCAGCCTTGACAATGCTCTCAATGTATCTGTTCCAGCTCATGTTCCCTGTGAATGTTAAGCCGAGGAGTTTAAAAGTAGTATTCTCAGGTAGTGTATTCTTAGTCATAGCTATTGGTGGTTGAGTAGGTTTCTTGTAATTATTGAAGAAAACAAGCTTGGTCTTAGCATCATTGAATGTGATCATCTATTTTTGGTCCTATTCCTCTAGTGTTTCTGCCATTTCCTTAGGCACGTGTTCATGTATTTTCTCCTCATGCCGGTTATAAAGCGTGGTGTCATCAGCAAATATACCCATCTCAGAAACAATTTTATCAGAAAGGTAATTTATGAATATTAGGAATAATAAAGTTCCAAGGATAGATCCCGTATTTACATCATATTGTTTAGATGTACGACCATTGAGGACAACCTGGATTCTTCTCTTATTTAAGAACGTGCCTGGCGTTGCCCGGGTAAAAAAAAAGTGGTAGTAGGCAAGCAGGCTTGAACCCATCACACAAAGGCGGAAAAGAAAGTGAAAGAAAATCTAGCGTCATGATGCAACCGGAAGTCTTAAGCGTTCAAATTTAACAAAGTCGATCAAAAAGATGACTTGCAGAAATGGCGTTGCTTTTAAACCTCCCATGAAAGCAAATTCGACACAAGGTCGTTTTTAATGTGGGGGGAAAACCAAAAAAGGGGGGCACTCTGACAGTATCCAAATAACTAGTAATTGTTTCAGAGTGAAGGGTTTCCCCCCTACATTAATCAAGGACCAATTACAGAACAGATACTACCTGGTTGAAAGGCCAAGCATTTGCATTCAAATTGTTTCGCTATATTTATACGAAAAAGACAAACACTGGAGATGACGGCACGGTAAAAAATTTTTTTAACTCGATTAAAAAAAAAGGAAAGAAAGGATGCCCGTTTGCGAATGCGAGATATTACGACCTGGGAAGTATGCGAAAACTTCTCTCGGAATCTAACGGACGTGAAAACCCCGGTGCAAAAAAGCCTTTTGTGGATATACACAAACGCTTGTGTCCATTTTGCCCTTTATATAATAGACTAGCAGGGGTACCTGGCATTGCTCGGGTATTTGTAGGTGTGTGTGTGTGTGTGTTGGGGGAGTGGGTTACATCCAAACCCTATATTAAACTTCTTTTAAAAAATCGGAAAAAACAAAAAAACAAAACAGTGAACATGATGTAAAAAGAAGAAAAAGTAAAATAAAAAAAAATTTTTTGGTAAGTAGATAGGATTGAACCCGGAACGTTGAGGCGAAAAACTTGATAAGTTACCGCTCGCCAACGAAAGGAAAGTAACTGAAACGAATTTCAATTTAACATTTTAAATGCACAAGTAGCAGGTGCGCGGCAAATTTAATTAGGTCAAAGGAAATTAAATTCCGCACTTAATTTTAACTGCGGGGTAGTTTTTTTTTGTTTTTTTTACCCAACGTTGTCTGGTTTTGTTTCCCCAATGTGTTGGAGAAAACCAGCTCCCCTTTTATTATGGGAGTGTCCAAATGAAGGCAATTGTCTGATATGACGGTTTTCACTGACATTGACCAAACATCCATTGCTTTTTGGACGCTTTCGAGAACTGCACCTTAGTTTTAACATTATTATTATCTAGGGGGGTATATAAACAGTTCTAAGACATAGTAACAAGCCCCCCCCCCCCCGAGATACTGGCGAAAAAGCCTTTGTCAGACATACAAAAACTCGCACGACTGTTTTGCCTATTTATAGATGTAGCCTAGTGGGGGTGCCCGGTGTTGTCCGGGTGTTTGTTTGGGGGGGGGGGAGTGGTGGTAGGCCCAAACCTGTATCATGAAGGAGGAAAAAAAAAAAAATATGAAAAAAAGAGGATAGTGAATTAAATGAGTTGGTAATTAACTTTTGCTCGGGTGGAGGATATTGGCACAAAGATGAAATAAAATTTTTTTTAAAAAGATAGAGAGAGAGAGAGGTGGGATCGAACTCGAAAACGTACAGTAATTAGTCATCCACTAACTGTTATGCCAAAGAGGACAGTGAATTTATTGAGTTGGAAATTAATTAAGAATCATAGGAGTCGGCACAGAAATGAAAATGGCTTTTAAACATAGCCTGACGCCAGTTAAGCTTTCTGCTTTTTATCGTAGTATTTGTTTCCCCACGAGCTCGTTTATAATGTGGGGGAAAACCAGTTCCCCCCAAAAAGTGGGAACTCTGGCAGTGTCCAAATGAATAGCAATTGTCTGATATGAAGGGTTTTCCCCACATTGATCAAAGTGAATTGCCTTCTCGACGTCCTAGCCACGAAGGATGAGAAGCGGTTGCTTTGCTTCGATTTAGTTTCGCTTTATTTATACGAAAAAGATGAACAAACACGTGAAAGGATAGAGTAGAGGGAATTTTATAAAAGTTGACATCCGTTCGCAAATCGTAGATATTATGATCTAGGGGGTATGTAAAAAGTTGCAAAAAAATAGTACCCCCCCCCCTGAAAAAAAGCCTTTCTTGGACATACAAAAACGCATGCAGCCATTTTACCTTTTATATATATATATATATATATATATATATATATATATAAGATTTAATCATGGTATGTATTCATCCAGTGATACTGTAAAATTTGATTTTTCTGAGAAGACCATCGTGCCATACCCTGTCAAAAGCCTTAGATATATCTAGGGCTACCACTCTACCCTCACCTGCTTTGTCCAGTGTATGGTATATATGTTCAGAGATTACAGTTAGGATATCTGCTGTAGAATGGGCTTGTCTAAATCCATATTGTTGGTCAGTCAGAAGTTTAGCAGCTCTAAGGTGATGATGGACTAGAGTTTGGTTAATTATGGATTCAAATATTTTGGCGAAAAGTGCGAGGAGGCTAATGGGGCGATAATTTAATGGGTCAGTTCTTTCGCCAGAAAATTTACAGAGATAGATTGTTTATATTCCACGTACCAATTCATGGATGGCTGAACAAGAACAATCTATCTTCGTGGATTAAATGCAGGGTTTAATTAGAAATTGTGTAAAGAGTTTAGCATAAAGATTCCAAAGTTTAAAAAACTGCATGTAGAGAAGATCAGAGGTTACATCAGATGCATTATTTTGAATCGTGAATTCTTGCAAAAAAAAAGTAAAGCTTATAAGAAAAGAATTCGCAAAATTCAATTAAGCTGAGATTTAACAGAAAAATATTCTTCTCAAATTTATTACGAATTGAGGCAGAGAATGACGAAAGGAAGAGAAAGAAATGCTTTAAAGCAAACAGAATTCTTTGAAAAAAAAAAAAAAATTATAACTGTGACAAGGCAATGATTCCCACGGACACGAAAAGAACACAAATGGGTGCTTGTTTAGATTCACAATCTTTTAAACCAACGCATTTTAGGTGAAAACATTACGTACTTGAATATCATGTCGAAATTAGTATAAATTCCAAAAATTACAGAAAATGACCCGGTAGGAAAATATTTACAAGTAAAAATATTAGGTTTACAAGAAAGTTCTCGCAGAATTTTTAATTTTGATTTCAAATGATGTATTTTCAAGTAAGTTTTCATTGTAATACATTTACTTTACATATCGTTTATATATATATATATATATATATATATAGCGTTCTTCGCTCTATCTAATCGTTTAAATTAGAATCGTTTAAAAACAATTTCTTCTGTTCAGAACGTTTAATACAATATAAAAAAACAACAAATTTGCAGAATTTCTTATTTCAATTCCAGCTAGGCCGAAAAGCTGCTAAACCAGCATGCTATATCAATGAAGCATTTGGCCCAGGAACCACTACTTAACCGTGGCTACCGTGACTGAACACACAGCATAATGGTTGTTTAAGAAATTTCGTGGTAGAGACAAGAGTCTTGAAGATGATGAGTGTAATGGTCGACCATCGGATACTGACAACAATCAATTAGGAGCCTTAGTCAAAGCCAATCCACGCACAACTGTTCAAGAACTTGCTTGTGAATTAGATGTAACACATACGATGATTTCCAACCACTTGAGAGATTGGAAAGACAAAAAAACTTGTTAAATGCATGCCTCATGAATTGAACGACAACCAAAAAAGACGTTATGAAAGGACATCTTCCCTTCTTTTATGCAACAAGAACGACCCGTTTGTCGACCGGGTTGTGATGAAAAGTGGGTTCTTTACGACAACTGGCGATGCTCATCTCAGTGGTCACACACTGACGAAGCTCCATGACACTTTACAAAGCCAAAGTTGCACCAAAAGAAGGACATGGTGACTGTTTGGTGGTTTGTGACCTCATTGATTAGAGTTTTTGGAATGCAGGTGAAATCATTATAGCGGTGAAGTACTGTCAACAAATGGATAAAATACATCAGAAACTTCGACAACAACATCCACCATTAACTAATAGAAAAGGCTCAATTCTCCTCCTGATTGCACGTTGCTGAACTGACCTGACAGAAGTTGAACAAATTGGGCTATAAAACTGACTCATTTGC
This sequence comes from Euprymna scolopes, assembly GCF_053919585.1. NCBI lineage: Eukaryota > Metazoa > Mollusca > Cephalopoda > Sepiida > Sepiolidae > Euprymna > Euprymna scolopes. The sequence goes on along the minus strand of NC_136491.1, from coordinate 8,007,263 downwards.
CGTAGTCTTCAGACCTCTCACCTACCGACTACCACTTTTTCAAGCATAGGAGCCATCTATCATGTCTGAAAGTGACATAATGTTCAATGAGCAAGATCGGAGATGCGCCGCTGTACAACTAATGCTCTCTAATAATCAAAGTTAAGACAACAGGACCATTGCCAGCACCCTCCAAATGCATTGCTGGATTGTCACAAATAACAGGGACGTGCCCAGGGTGATGAAAAAGTTTCTGGCCACGGTTATGGTCTTTGGTGTGGTTCCAAGTGAGGGCCACATAATGCCACTTCACATCCTCAAAGTCGGCTTGAAAGTTGACACCAAAGTGTACCTGGATGTGCTGAAGAGTGTGGTGATTCCCTGGTACAATCAGGTGGCCACTGGCAGACCCTGGATGCGGCAGCAGGATTCGGCACCCCACCACAAGTCCAAAGGGACCCAGGTTTGGCTTCAGAAGGAGTACTATGACTTTGTATCCTTCTCTCACTGGCCTCTCTGAACCTGTTGGACTATTTCGTTTGATCATACGTCAAAAACATCACCAACATGACCTCCCACAACACCAAAGTCAGCCTGATCGCCACCATCCGCCAAATATTCGTCGAGTTCCCTCCAACGCTTGTGGAAAAAGCCATGCTGCCAGTTCTGAACCTGTATCAAGGTGATGATTGAGGCTGAAGGCAACTAGATTGAATAGATGTCAGCTCTACTACATAATCAAGTTACCTGAATTGATTTTTTTAAAATAAAAGTTTTAAAATAAAGTCGTAGTGTTGTCTTCTTTAAGGTGACAACTTTATTGTTCTCTCCATGCAACATATATCCTCAACCCCACTGTCCAAGTTTTGCTTCCATACATCATTACACTGCATACACATACCTGATAAACTCTTCTCTTGGTCGACAGTGGTAACACTCTGCTGGTTAGTAATGGCAGAATTTCCCTGAAGTTTACCCTGTCCATTCATAATTCTTTTGAATGTTACTGTTGCAATAATTTTAGTACTACGTAAACATATGTCCCCCTGAATTGGGCGATTTTATTTATAACCATGTGTGATAAGAACAAACTAATCAGATGTCTAAATAGTCTCTCGTATTATTTTTCCGTGTCAGAACAAAAAGAAAACTACATTTCTGCTGATGCTAACACGATTAATTCTTTGCCATTTATGCTGCCATTCTTTTTTGCTTGGAATTACATTTTTCGATTTCAAGAATGATTTTAAATGTTACAATAAATAAATTAAATTTAAAAGAAAGCGGAAAAAAAAAGCTCCTGTAATAATAATGATATTGGTAATGATAATGATATTGGTAATGATAATGATATTGGTAATGATAATGATATTGGTAATAATAATGATATTGGTAATAATAATGATATTGGTAATAATAATATTCGTAATAATAATAATATTGGTAATAATGATATTGGTAAGCAGCTGCTGTAATAACACAAATTCAACTGCAAAGGTTATCGAAAGAGGTGGATAGTATTGGTAATCTGGGGAGACTTATTGCCACTCAGACTTCAGAGAACACTGCAAGTTGTTCTCAGGTAGAAATCTTTGGCCTGTCTGACTACTCCTAATGAGTAAATAATAGTAATAATGAAAATAATATAATAATGATATAATTATAATAATGATGATAATATAATAATAGTACAATCTATAATATAAATCTCACCTGCCTGTGTAAATATATGTATGTATGTCTGCCTAAAATTTGACAGATGCGACAGATTTTCACAAGATCAGTATCGTTTTGAAGCTCAACCCTTCGGATGACAAATATTGAAAAATTGCCTTAAAACATTAATTCCTTCACCCTCAACCAGGCACTTTTCTACAGAGTGGGGTCGCTTTTTTCGCCTTAATTTAAACCTTCCTCCACCACTTCCGGTTTGACGATAGACACAACGGCAAAGACGTCGCTTTTTTTTTTTCACATTCTTTTCCTCCTTCGCAGTACGAGTTAGAGCCAGCCTGCCTACTACCATTTTTTTTTTTTTTTTTTGCTCATCACACACCTCCGGGCAACGCCAGGCACCCAGGCTAGTTATAATAATATAATAATAGATGATGATAATAATAATATAATTATAACAATATAATGATGATAATAATAAAGATGATAGTTGGGAATCACGATTGAGAGCGAAAAGAAATGAGATGACAAGCGCTAATGACTGACGAGAGCCTGCGAGAATAAAAGGTCATAGAAATGCAGTTGAATGACAAAGTTTACTTGATCAGATTCTGTTTATTTCAAACGATGTAAATCACGTGTTCACCTAGAAATGAAGAAAATCATTTGGAAACATTTAATCTACGCAGTATCGAATAATCATCACTGTGGAAAAGGGTAAAAAGGTTCATCTTCAGAAGGCGACATTTGTAACCTGGGTTGCAGAGTCAGGAGGAATCAGGGTAAAACTTGTGAGAATACTGAGAGTAAAATTTGGATTACTTAATCTCTGATGAAACAATAGAGAGTTTGAATATTGAATAACTTTAAAATAAGAAGTTAGAGTCAGACGCTTTAGAAATTCTAACGGTCCGACATTTGGGGGATTCTTACAGTCCGACACTCGGGGGGGGGGGATTCTTACAATCTGACACTCGGCTGATTCTTACAGCCTGTAACTTGGAAATTCTAACAGTCCGTATCCTGAGAATTCTTAGTATGATCTTTAAATAACATTTTAACTATTTTTTGTAATCAGCATCATATGAAGTGTATTTATTTTTAAACCTTTTTTTCCAGAAAATTCTTATTTTATAGGCAAATAATAATGGATGCTAACTAAACTGAGGTTCCATTCTATTTCTACATATCAACATATGATGATGATGATGATGATGATATATTAGCTTTTTTTTTCTCTTAATGATCAATCAAATGTATTTGCAGCACCCCAATTATGCTAACATGTTTTTAAAATGATTTGTTTTTTGCTTCAATTCAAGTTAATTTGGCTATTTTTGCATGGGAACTGATTTATTTCCAAAACTTCATGTCACTTCAATCTTTACTTAGTTCAAGCCCTGTCAAGATTAACACTAACTGATTTAAATGCTATCTGACATATGGTCATTTATAATGTAACAAACACCCTTCCTCATCTCATCCCTGATATATCTCAGGGATGAGATGAAGAAGGGAATTTCTAAATTCTACCTGGTTGTCCTCGAGGCACTTGATATTAGTTCTAGCTCCCCTATTTTGTGAAAGAAGAGAAACCTCTGGTTACAATTATATTTATTTAGGTAGACATATTAGGTTAGGTTGGGTGGTTTCCGTTCGTGAATTTTTTTCCCCTATCCCTCTTGCTTCCTATAATTTCTAAAAACATTTTCAGACTTGAAAATGTCATCTGGCGAAAAATGCTTTAAGTTTTAATAATTACACCTTGTGATTCTTGTTTAATAAACTTATTTATTTCATGCAATTATAAATATTTTAGTAAGTTATAAAATAGATATGGCAATTAAGCTACACTGAATATTCTGCGTTTCATCCACTCTAGCTCTACCTACGTATTGAGCACTGTTGAAGTAAATACTTAAAGTTTACGCATAAATTTATACTTTCGTATATTAATTTACGTGAGTAAATGTAGTTTATATATATATAGGACTGCCGACTGTCATCACGACGGTTCTAGGTTCGATCCTCGGCTTGGGAGAGGTGTTAGTCTAGCGGCACTGATGAGTTGTGAAACAACGAAACAGGTCTGTATGTCGATGACTAAAATATATTTTATAGTTTATATATATATATATATATATATATATATATATATATATATATATATATAATAAAATTTTCTTTCCCTCTTTATTTTATTTGTATCTTTGTCAATTAAACATCTAAATATGGTCCATTTTTTCTTTAATATATTTTTTATTATTTATTTGAAGGTAAACAGTTACATTTGATCGCTACAAACAGCCATCTGTTTCAGTCAATGAGACTTTGTAAGGCGACCCTGAACCATTCGACGCTATAAAAAAAAGGGGGGAAAAAAACAAGAAAAAACCTATTTTCCTTTTGTTATTGAGCACCAACAACCTCGTATTCATTAGTCCCTACTTTTTAACATCTCAAGCCTGGATTTATTTTTATATATATATATATATATATATATATATATATATATATAGCCAGTAGAGTTTAGTTTCCTAGAAGTACATCCAATGAAACAACATGTGTCTACCAAAATAGTGCTCAATGAGTGAACAGAGCAGGTATATTAATTTTATTTATACAAACATTAATGGCTACATATGTGCATACATGTTTCTGTAATCACCCGCGTTGGGGGATTACATCTTCAGGTCAAGAATTACCGTCGAAAGTGATATTTCAACCAAATACATTTTCCATTTCGTTTGTCAAGTTAGAATGTAACCTGGGTGGGAGTCATAAAAACAGTGAGAGGATAAGTGAGGTCTTTGAAAATAATAAACATCTTTTTCATTTACCTTTCCCCCTATCCAACGTATCTTTTGGTTTTTATGGCATAAGGTACTTGAGAATTTAGTTTTTTTGTCTTGGAGTCTGTAAATAAAGAACATTAGCTATGGTCAACTAAGTACTGACCGGTGCCTTTCGATCTACATCCATCCACACATACATGCAACACACACAACACACACATACACAGCCACACACACACACTCACGTTAATACATATATTCAAAAGCGAATCTATGCTGTTCGCTTTTATTTTACTCACAACACACGTACTGAAACTAGGCAATAACTCTAAACTACGCAGGAATAAAGTTAAAATTAAAATAAGGTAAATAAAACAAAACAAAAAATAAATAAAAATAAAAACAAATAAACAAACAAAATATGAATAAACATAAAACACGCAAGTTATCTAAACCCCACATATACATATATATATTAATATATCAATATACTTATAAACCCCTACACTTTGCTACACCCGCGCATATATACACACACATACAGACATACAGAGACAAATAATGGCATTTTTCTTTACTTCAGTAGCGTGGTAACCCCTTCATATGTGAAATAGTATGCTACCATACTCCAGACGGGTGTATATATATATATATATATATATATATATATACACACATACATATATATATATATATATATATATATATATATATATATATACACACATACATATATATATATATATATATATATATATATATATATACACACACACATATATATATATATAACATACATATAAACAACATTCGGACATCCATACATTCTTGTAATCTATATTGTTACAACAATCATATACGAAACAGCCTATTTTAATAGTTCAGAAATATATATGCATATACATATATACAAATACATCCATATACAAACATACACAGATATATAGATACACATACATATATATATATACAAACATACATGCATTCATAAAATACACTTATACATACATACTCACACAAATATATGTGTACCCTGCCACCAAATGATACATCTAAAGTAGAAACAGACATGAATACATTTACTACATAAATTTCCTTTTTCTATCAAACTCCACACGCATAGTTATATTTCATGGCCCCACCCGCTTGTTACATTTTCCTAAGTTGTAGGTTTTTTTTTTTTTTTTTATGTAAAAATTTATATTGAATTCAGCATTAAGTTCATAGGCCTATCTTCATATTAAGCAAGCATTCTTTCGATGGCTAGGCAGATATACATAAGATGTATAACGATACAATAATAATATTATATAATAACACATGACAGAAATCAGAGTATTTAGGTTATACAAACCGAGTATACAAGCTTATATATTGTAGTACTTACCTTCATCTTTATTTATTCACCCTAATTTCTTTATCCCCTTTTCTTTCATTCACCCTTCATTCCTTACTTTCTTTCATCTATTTATTCATTTATCCTTTTTTTTTTTTTTTAAATCAATTTTCCTACCCAGGTATATAAAGATCATATATCCATACATGCATACACCCCAAAATACCCATATGCATACATTATTACGAGGTTCACCCAGTTTATTTGTTTTTATTTTTATTTTTATTTATTTTTTTGTTTTGTTTTATTTACCTTATTTTAATTTTAACTTTATTCCTGCGTAGTTTAGAGTTATTGCCTAGTTTCAGTACGTGTGTTGTGAGTAAAATAAAAGCGAACAGCATAGATTCGCTTTTGAATATATGTATACACATGAGTGTGTGTGTGGCGGTGTCTGTGTATGTGTGTGTTGCATGTATATGTGTGGATGTATGTAGATTGAAATGCACCGGTCAGTACTTAGTGACCATAGCTAATGTTCTTAATTTACAGACTCCAAGACAAAAAAAATCAAATTCTCAAGTACCTTATGCCATAAAAACCAAAAGATAGGTTAGATGGGGGGAAGGGGAAATGAAAAAGATGTTTATTATCTTCAAAAGACCTCACTCATCCTTTTACCGTATTTTATGACTCCCACCCAGGTTACATTCTAACTTGACAAACGAAATAGGAAAATGTATTTGGTTGAAATATCACTTTCGACGGTAATTCTTGGCCTGAAGACGTAATCCCCCAACGCGGGTGATTACAGAAACATGTATGCACATATGTAGCCATTAATGTTTGTATAAATAAAATTAATATATATATATATATATATATAAATTATTTGTACCTCTCCTCACTAACGTAATGTACTTGCAATAACCCTTATCCCTGAGTGGCTTCTGGGCCTTGATAAGTGGTGATCACTGTGTAAAAAAAAACAAAAAAAAACCTACCAGATGTTGCCTTATTTTAATTACTTACATTTTTGTTTCACATTTTAAAGTCATTTGTTTTCTTAAAATTAAAAAAAAAAAAAATCACAGTATTATGTATTTATTAAATGTTAGTTATGAAACACAAATAAACTGTAATACTTGATCTTTCTCTTTAATTTTTAAATTTAGTAATGAAGTATTTTATATTCACTGAAAAATATTCATAACTTTTTGCTCATCGATGCGTCTCCCTCTAAGCTGGCTTCCAATAATCCAGGTTTTTAATGTTGATATAAAAACAAAAATTGCTTTAAAATAACGAAAAAAATTCACAACTTATGGTTAAAAGTTAGAAGGTAAAAAAAAAAAAATAACTGAAAAACATCTGACAGTGTTGCTTTGAATTTTTGTTTTCATTGTTTTTTTTGTTTTTTTTGCCGATGTTCTGAATTTTGTTTCTAACAACAATAACCACCCACACACACACACACACACACACACACACATACACACACAAAAAAGGGTCTGAAAGTTTGGAGAAAATTACTATGGCAGCAAATTTTTGTTTTGTTTAAATGTTTGCAATAATTTCACTCTTTAGCATCTCTTTCTCAATAATCCTTTTGATTTTAAAAGATAAAAAAAAAAATCACTCCTCAAAAAAGAAAACAATAAGAGTTAAAACAAAAATATCAATTGATATGAGATGGGAAGTTTTCAAAACGAGTAGAAATCACAAAAGCTAGCAGTGATGGATGTCATCTCCTTCATGGACATGAACCAGCAGTACAACTGAAATCAAGAAAAAACTTCAGGTTAAGCATGTCGAACCCCTAGTAATTTTTCCCTTGTGAGATGGTAAATAACTAGGAACACAGTTTTAAATGAGATGAGCAACACTGGTTCTCCATCCAGAAAAAGATCCAAATAGGTAGTGTTGGGTTGACAAGGTTATGTCTTCCTTTTAGTAAGATATTCAATCATGATATAATGGATGTTCGTCCGTCAGAAGGATGGGGCGTTCGATTATCTTAGAGGGATGATGTATGGCATATGCTGAATGTTGAAGTAAGGGTTGCGCAATCTCTAACCACTCCTCTCCTGAGTCAGCACTGGTTTATTCCAGTCATAACGAGAAGTTCAGGACAACTGGAAATAATGCCAAGATAAATGGAAAGCAAATGCAACACCTGGTATTCAAAAAAAATTGTGCAAAATTTCAAAAAATTCAAGGAGTTGTTAATGAGAAAAGTGCAAACAGATGGACGATTTTGAGGCAATTTTACCTCTATAATGCTCACTAGGGGGCAACCAGAGTGATACAAAAAATCTTTTCTGCCAAACATTTACTTACAACATGACTAATGTTTATGCATTTCTTTTTTAAATCCAAGGCGAAGTTATTGAGAAAAGTGTGAACAAATGGACAGACGAACAGAAGTGAATTACTAGGTCCAATCCCTCTTTTGTTGGGGAACCAAAAATAGGAAATACTAAGCATGATAAGATAAATGAAGAAAACAATCAAGTAAGGGTGTAAGAGAAGGCGGGAAGAGACCAGACTACAGCTATCAACCAAATGGTTAGATGATGCTGGGGTTCCCAAACTTCAAGACACCATGGAACCTCTGAGCAGTGCAAAGGTTTTTCACAGAGCACTAACAAGATAATTTCTAAAATAATATGAAAAACAGTAATTTCAAATTTTAACACTAATAATAATGTTTTAACACTAATGATAATGTTTTAACACTAATACTAATGTTTTAACACTAATACTAATGTTTTAACACTAATACTAATGTTTATCTTGCTATATTTTTGACTCATAATGGGGTATGGTCCCTCACAGTCAGGAGATTCTATTTATAAACACTGCTGCTAGGAACTGGCGAATCATATTAATTCACGTTTTGCTATCAACCAATCAGAAACCAGAATTGCTCCATAAAAATTAAACCTATTTAGCAACCTTGCACATATTTTTTTGCTTTTTGGCTGCAAAATTATAAAGTCCGGAACCTGTACAGAACTGCTGTCTACTGAGAATTCTTCATCTCCAGGACTTGTATAGAATAAGTACCCATCGAAAACTCTTCTAAAACTAAACATGGCTTACAACTCGAGAGTTTACAACCATTATGTGTTTTTGATTAATCAAAAATTGTTGCATTTATTTTTTTTTTATGAACCATCCTGAAACTCTTTACACCAGTAGTTATGTATCATATCTATTTCCAGAAAACAAATAAATAAAGCATTTGATCCTCTTTAAGAAAGGGCTGTTGGAGCCCCTCAGCTTCACTCAAAGAGCCCCAGGGCTCTGTGGAGCCCATTTTGGGAAACCCTGAAATAATGAATTCCTCCTATTGATATGGGAATTTCTCTCTTCTGAGGCCCTCCCTCTTGGTTCAGAAGCACCTTGGCTCCCAATGGAAAATAGTCAACTGCCTCAGAACAAAAATAGGGGGATTAAAAGTTGCTGTGACCAGATGAGGACATCATGAATATCTGAGAACATGGAGAGGATAACCATAGGATACAACACTGAATTGTCTGCTCTCTACTGGCCAACCAATGCAACTTGAAAGATCTTGCAGGATACAATACAAAGTACTGTGTAAAAAAGTGGGGAATTGTTGTATGAACACCTGCTTAAAAGACATGCAAAAGAAAGAAAAATAAACAAAAAAAAAAGAAAAGAAAAAATAAACAAAAAAAAAAAGAAAAGAAAAAATAAACAAAAAAAAAAAGAAAAGAAAAAATAAACAAAAAAAAAAAGAAAAGAAAAAATAAACAAAAAAAAAAAGAAAAGAAAAAATAAACAAAAAAAAAAAGAAAAGAAAAAATAAACAAAAAAAAAAAGAAAAGAAAAAATAAACAAAAAAAAAAGAAAAGAAAAAATAAACAAAAAAAAAAGAAAAGAAAAAATAAAAAAAAAAGAAAAGAAAAAATAAACAAAAAAAAAAGAAAAGAAAAAATAAACAAAAAAAAAGAAAAGAAAGAAAAAACAAAAGAAAAGAAAGAAAAAAAAGAAAGAAAAGAAAGAAAAAAAAGAAAGAAAAGAAAGAAAGAAAGAAAAAAACTGTAAGCAAATCTTGTTGCTGGTAATGTCAGAATTTTTATTATTGTGTCCGACGTTTATAGTAGTTTGTTTTTTTATTTTTAAATAGTTTTAAATTGGTAAATAAATCACAATGACAGGTAATACTGTTAGCATTTTTTTGTTTAAGAGAAATGACATTTTGTTTTTTTATTTATTTTAAAGTGTTGCTTTAAATTTATGACATTAAAATAAATCTTATATGGAAACCATTTCACAATCGCATTTTTCAAAAAGTGAAAACTTTAATGTTGATGTTTTCTCTTCTATCGTTAGCACATTACTTTTGATCATATATATAACTACTTCATTTACTCACATAAATTAATATACGAAAGTATAAATTTATGCGTAAACTTTAAGTATTTACTTCAACAGTGCTCAATACGTAGGTAGAGCTAGTTAGTAAGTTATAAAATATATATGGCGATTAAACTACACTGAATATTCCGTGTTTCATCCACTCTAGGATTCTTCAGGCTTACCTGAAAAATCCTAGAGTGGATAAAATGCAGAGTATTCAGTGTAGTTTAATCGCCATATATATTTTATAACTTACTATATGTGTGCGTGTGTGTGTGTGTGTATATATATATATATATATATATATATATATATATATAGTGGGATACATTTTTTTCAGGTTATGATGAGGAATATGGTTATGGTATTTGCCTCGCCTTACGGTGTTATTCATGTTTCATCCACTCTAGGATTCTTCAGGCTTACCTGAAAAATCCTAGAGTGGATAAAACGCGGAGTATTCAATGTAGTTTAATCGCCATATATATTTTATGGCTTACTATATGTGTGCGTGTGTGTGTGTGTGTATATATATATATATATATATATATATAGTAGAGCCCTGGGATACATTTTTTTTCAGGTTTTGATGAGGAATACAATGTTTTTCCGGCCCCTGGTTATGGTATTTGCCTCGCCTTACGGTGTTATTCATGTTATTTGATTATATACATGTGTATTATATACTGTATTGCATTTTGCTACTAATTTTAATGCCGTATCCCGGGGTTCTACTGTGTGTGTGTGTGTGTGTGTGTATATTACATATTAGTGATGGGATGATTCTAATATTTTTCCTGATTCCAATACAATTCCCGATTTCGTATTAAATTACCAATTCTGATTCCTTAAAAATCTCTAAATAATTTACTATGAAGTTGTTATTTTGTCCCGATTACTCTAAAAATACACTAAATGTGCATATACTTTCTCGAACATAAAAACACGCAGAGGAAGGGATACATAGATTTTAATTCATTGTTTCTCATAAAGCTGACATGACATGAGATGTAGACCTTTTTTTTTATTTATTTCTATTAACTGGGAGTGTCACGGTTTTAAAGTTTTTCTCATTTCTACGGTAGAAAATAAATCCACGTTTGCGCTAATTTCGGAAAATTTATCAGACCTCATGCTATTTTAACTCTAGCCTTGCTACAGAGCGTGGAATTTTTTTTTTTTTTTTTTTTTAGCTGGGAGAGAATGTGAATTGAGCTTTGCTTGGGGAGGGGGTGAGTTTAAAAAGCTAACCAGAGAAAAGACAAATTCATATATAAATTAAAATACACATAATTACAAAATCAAATAAGAAATTTAAAAGAAGAAATGACAAAGTATTTTTTAGGATTAGAGTGGTTTGGAAATAATACTTATCATTGCGCCACGCTTGACAGCACTTACAGTATCCTGGCTAACCAAATTTGGAGGAGGGGGGGGGGAGAGTGATCTCTTGGACCGGATATTGTGTTTGTTCTTTTTAACTCCCGAGTTCTACGCACATGCGTGTATATGTTAATTTTACTTTTTTCTTTTTTTGACTTTAGTTCTTCTCACTTCTACTGGCAAAAGAACTGACCCATCAAATTATCGCCCCATTAGCCTCCTCCCACTTTTTGCCAAAATATTTGAGACCATAATTAACCATGCTCTAGTCCGGCACCTTACAGATGCTAAACTTCTGACTGACAAACAATATGGATTTAGACAAGCCCGTTCCACAGCTGACATCCTAACTGTAATCTCTGAACGTATATACCATTCACTGGACAAAGCGGGGGAGGGCAGAGCAGTAGCTCTAGATACATCTAAGGCTTTTGACAGGGTATGGCACAAGGGTCTCCTCAGGAAAATTAAATCATACGGTATCACTGGTAGAATACTTAACATAATTAAATCCTTCTTAGATAAGAGAAAAATCCAGGTTGCCCTCGACGGTTGTACATCTAAACAGTGTGATATAAATGCGGGAGTGCCTCAGGGGTCTATCCTTGGACCTCTATTGTTACTAATATTTATTAATGACCTCCCCGACAAAACTGCCTCTGAGATGGGTATATATGCTGATGACACCACACTCTATAACAGGCATGACAGGAAAACAAACGAACACATATCTAAAAAAATGGCAAAAACACTAGAGGATGACCTCCAATCTGTAGTGGAATGGGGACATAAATGGATGGTCACATTCAATGCTGCCAAGACTAAACTGGTTTCCTTCAATAATTACAAGAAACCTTCTCTGCCACCAATAGCAATGGCCAGTGACTCCCTGTCTGAGAGTACATCTTTCAAACTGCTCGATCTAACGTTCACAGGAAACATGAGTTGGAAAAATTATATTGAAAACATTGCCAGGGCCGCTGCAAAAAAGGTAGGCTCTGTCTACCGTGCTAGAAAACTGCTGACACCTGAAAGTATCCTGTACCTCTATAAGGTCACCATTCGCCCATGTATGGAGTATTGTTGTCACATTTGGGCTGGTGCATATGCTACTAGTCTCTCGCTCCTAGACAAGGTTCAAAAAAGAGTCGCCAATCTGATAGGCCCTGAACTGGCATCTAAGCTTCAGCCTCTGTCCCATCAACGAAACGTTGCATCCCTCTGCCTGTTCTACAAGTATTTTAATGGTGAATGCTCTGACGAACTGCAGACACTTGTGCCTCCACGACGCAGACACCCTCGACAAACCCGACAGGCAGCTAAATCCCACCCGCACACAGTAGAGATCCCTAGATGTAAAAGATCTTTCTACTCCAGTAGTTTCTTCCCCAGAACAGCTAGACTCTGGAATTCCATTCCAAGTTCCTGCTTCCCCAACTGTACTGACATGCAGACGTTCAAGTTTAACGTGAACCGATATCTTGCTGCCCAAATCCCAACATAGTGCCCCAGTAGTTGGTGCGCCTGATAGTAGCCCCCTACACCAAAGTGGCAATGCGCCTTGTTTGAGGTGAAAATGTAATTTAAAAAAATTTAAAAAAAAAAAAAAAAAAAGTCAAGGCTGAGAGGCCACTTTAGGATAAGGATTAGGTAGATGGTGAGATAACACCGATGATCAGGAATCATGGAACTTGGGTAAAGTTTAATTATTTAAGATAGTGGCACAATAAGAACTTATTTACATTAGACTTGAAAACGATCATGTTACAGTCAGCCAAGAAGCAGATACATGGTATTGCATTTTACAGATGGATAGTTCTAGGAAAGAAACTTCGCTCATAGAATTTTCGTTTAGTTAGTGTAAAATTTTAAAAAATCGATTTTGGAGTCCATAGGAAATGACCTCATACATACACAAAATACCTTTTATATATAAGTAAAGATAATATGAAACCTTTTATATATAAGTAAAGATGATATGAAACATTTTATATATAAGTAAAGATGATATGAAACATTTTATATATAAGTAAAGATGATATGAAACCTTTTATATATAAGTAAAGATAATATGAAACCTTTTATATATAAGTAAAGATGATATGAAACATTTTATATATAAGTAAAGATGATATGAAACTTTTTATATATAAGTAAAGATGATATGAAACATTTTATATATAAGTAAAGATGATATGAAACTTTTTATATATAAGTAAAGATGATATGAAACTTTTTATATATAAGTAAAGATGATATGAAACTTTTTATATATAAGTAAAGATAATATGAAACATTTTATATATAAGTAAAGATGATATGAAACATTTTATATATAAGTAAAGATGAAACCTTTTATATATAAATAAAGATTATATGAAACATTTTATATATAAGTAAATATGAAACATTTTATATATAAGTAAAGATGATATGAAACTTTTTATATATAAGTAAAGATGATATGAAACTTTTTATATATAAGTAAAGATAATATGAAACATTTTATATATAAGTAAAGATGATATGAAACATTTTATATATAAGTAAAGATGATATGAAACATTTTATATATAAGTAAAGATGATATGAAACATTTTATATATAAGTAAAGATGATATGAAACTTTTTATATATAAGTAAAGATGATATGAAACTTTTTATATATAAGTAAAGATGATATGAAACATTTTATATATAAGTAAAGATGATATGAAACATTTTATATATAAGTAAAGATAATATGAAACATTTTATATATAAGTAAAGATGATATGAAACATTTTATATATAAGTAAAGATAATATGAAACATTTTATATATAAGTAAAGATAATATGAAACATTTTATATATAAGTAAAGATGAAACCTTTTATATATAAGTAAAGATAATATGAAACCTTTTATATATAAGTAAAGATAATATGAAACATTTTATATATAAGTAAAGATAATATGAAACATTTTATATATAAGTAAAGATAATATGAAACCTTTTATATATAAGTAAAGATGATATGAAACATTTTATATATAAGTAAAGATGATATGAAACATTTTATATATAAGTAAAGATGATATGAAACATTTTATATATAAGTAAAGATGATATGAAAAATTTTATATATAAGTAAAGATAATATGAAACATTTTATATATAAGTAAAGATAATATGAAACCTTTTATATATAAGTAAAGATGAAACCTTTTATATATAAGTAAAGATAATATGAAACATTTTATATATAAGTAAAGATAATATGAAACATTTTATATATAAGTAAAGATAATATGAAACATTTTATATATAAGTAAAGATGATATTAAACATTTTATATATAAGTAAAGATGATATTAAACATTTTATATATAAGTAAAGATGATATGAAACATTTTATATATAAGTAAAGATGATATGAAACATTTTATATATAAGTAAAGATAATATGAAACATTTTATATATAAGTAAAGATAATATGAAACCTTTTATATATAAGTAAAGATGAAACCTTTTATATATAAGTAAAGATAATATGAAACATTTTATATATAAGTAAAGATAATATGAAACATTTTATATATAAGTAAAGATAATATGAAACATTTTATATATAAGTAAAGATAATATGAAACCTTTTATATATAAGTAAAGATAATATGAAACATTTTATATATAAGTAAAGATGATATGAAACATTTTATATATAAGTAAAGATGATATGAAACATTTTATATATAAGTAAAGATGATATGAAAAATTTTATATATAAGTAAAGATAATATGAAACATTTTATATATAAGTAAAGATAATATGAAACATTTTATATATAAGTAAAGATAATATGAAACCTTTTATATATAAGTAAAGATGAAACCTTTTATATATAAGTAAAGATAATATGAAACATTTTATATATAAGTAAAGATAATATGAAACATTTTATATATAAGTAAAGATGATATTAAACATTTTATATATAAGTAAAGATGATATGAAACATTTTATATATAAGTAAAGATGATATGAAACATTTTATATATAAGTAAAGATGATATGAAACATTTTATATATAAGTAAAGATAATATGAAACATTTTATATATAAGTAAAGATAATATGAAACATTTTATATATAAGTAAAGATAATATGAAACCTTTTATATATAAGTAAAGATGAAACCTTTTATATATAAGTAAAGATAATATGAAACATTTTATATATAAGTAAAGATAATATGAAACATTTTATATATAAGTAAAGATGATATGAAACCTTTTATATATAAGTAAAGATGATATGAAACCTTTTATATATAAGTAAAGATGATATGAAACATTTTATATATAAGTAAAGATGATATGAAACATTTTATATATAAGTAAAGATGATATGAAACATTTTATATATAAGTAAAGATGATATGAAACATTTTATATATAAGTAAAGATGATATGAAACATTTTATATATAAGTAAAGATGATATGAAACCTTTTATATATAAGTAAAGATGATATGAAACATTTTATATATAAGTAAAGATAATATGAAACATTTTATATATAAGTAAAGATAATATGAAACATTTTATATATAAGTAAAGATAATATGAAACATTTTATATATAAGTAAAGATAATATGAAACCTTTTATATATAAGTAAAGATAATATGAAACATTTTATATATAAGTAAAGATAATATGAAACATTTTATATATAAGTAAAGATAATATGAAACCTTTTATATATAAGTAAAGATGATATGAAACATTTTATATATAAGTTAAGATGATATGAAACATTTTATATATAAGTAAAGATAATATGAAACATTTTATATATAAGTAAAGATAATATGAAACATTTTATATATAAGTAAAGATGATATGAAACATTTTATATATAAGTAAAGATGATATGAAACATTTTATATATAAGTAAAGATAATATGAAACATTTTATATATAAGTAAAGATAATATGAAACATTTTATATATAAGTAAAGATAATATGAAACCTTTTATATATAAGTAAAGATAATATGAAACATTTTATATATAAGTAAAGATATGAAACATTTTATATATAAGTAAAGATGATATGAAACATTTTATATATAAGTAAAGATGATATGAAACATTTTATATATAAGTAAAGATGATATGAAACCTTTTATATATAAGTAAAGATGATATGAAACCTTTTATATATAAGTAAAGATGATATGAAACATTTTATATATAAGTAAAGATAATATGAAACATTTTATATATAAGTAAAGATAATATGAAACCTTTTATATATAAGTAAAGATGAAACCTTTTATATATAAGTAAAGATGAAACCTTTTATATATAAGTAAAGATGAAACCTTTTATATATAAGTAAAGATGAAACATTTTATATATAAGTAAAGATGAAACATTTTATATATAAGTAAAGATAATATGAAACATTTTATATATAAGTAAAGATAATATGAAACAGATAAACGATAGATTTAAGACTGAAATAACATAAAATCTGTTGTTAAGCTTGATGGAAAAATGTTTGGATCATTCTATCGCTCCATAAAGTACCAGACTCCTCGTGCAATCCTCTACCCGTATACGAGTCAGATATGTCAAGATGGAGTACTATTGTCACAGCTGGGAAGATGGCGCACAGAGAACTCTTTCCTAAAATCGACTGGAGGAAGATTCTCCTCTTTCCTACAGCCCCTTTCTCTACTCTATGTTAGTTATTTTTCATGGTGGCTGCTTGACTGAGCCCCAATCACTAGTTCCTTCCTGTAAAACATTTGCAACAAGAACTCATCTAGTTGGTTGGTTGGTTTGTTTTACAGCATAGCAACCTTTTTCAGGTTATTTAATTCTGTTTTCAAGATAGCGTTGCGATATTGTTGCTGTTCATTTGGCCACAAAATTTGATTTTCTTATTTAACAATAAAACTACTTGATCAAATTACGTCATTTTTGGTGTATGATATTTTCTTTCTGTTACGGGTATGTACATCAAAGATTTTTTAATTTTTTTTTTTAATATACGCAGAATTCTCGACAAGCACTGAATTCTCTTCTTTTTCAATATAACCAAAATTCAACTTAACATTTATGAACAAAGTTTTTTCTTTTTTTTTTCTTTTTTCCAAAACTTCCCATCTGTGGGACACGATACGATCAGACTGCTTCCTAACTAATAACCAGTGATTTTCAAATCCAATGTTTACAAGTTCTTGTTGAGCTTTCTTCTTACAGAGCTTTATGTTGCGACTGAAACAGTCACATTTGCAAGTGGTTTTTTCAAGTGACGACTAGAAATAATGAAACGCTCAACTTTTGGTGATTGCATTTTTTCACTCATTACTGCGTGAAAAAGTACTTTTTCAATCTTTCCTTAAAATAAAACGAGCAAATTAAAATTATTTAAACAACAAAAGTTTAATAAAACAATATAATCTTTTTTTTTCTTAATGAAGGATGTTTAAAAAAAAAAACATTTGAAGAAATTTGAATGTTTATATTTTCAAGTTTTAACATAAAATTGGGTACATATTTAGAAGTACACCGTTTAAAAAAAATACAAAAAAATCTTTATGATGTACGTACTAGTCATGGAACAAAGATGTCATATTCTAAAAATCACATAAGTTTGATAAGTAACTTAGCTATTTGGTTAGTAAACAAAAATATTTAGTTGTCAAAGGTCAACTAAATACACATTTGTCCATAGGGCTCTGTCTTCTATATATATAAAAGCGGAAATGTGTGTGTGTTAGTGTGTGCACTTTTTCTGTATGTCTACAAAAGGCTCCTAGAAGGGGGGGGAGCGCTCGGTCGGCTCACTCCTTTAAACTTTTTATATGTTGTCTACATCATAATATCTATGACTTAAGAATGGGGGTCGCATCTATCTTTAATTTGTCCGACTTTTACACGCAATTTTTTAGATTTTTTTTTTAATCGCTACGTGTTGATTCAGCTTTTTCGTATAAAAGCGAAACTAATTTGAAGCTGGCATTGTTCCCGATGCCATCCAGAAAGCAATCAGCTTTGATCAATGCTGAGTTTCTCCTTATATCAGACAATTGCTATTCAATTTGGACAATTCCCTTTTTATGGGGAGCTGGTTTCCCTCCAACATCTTGGGGAAATAAAATCAGCCAATGTTGGGTAAACAAACCCAAAAAAACTGCCCCGCAGTAAAAGTTAACTCTGCTACTAATATTTGACCTCATTAAGTCATTAAGTGCGGGCACCTGTCAATTCTGTTTATACTTAAATAAATTCAAACACATTTCAGTTACTTTTTCTTGCTCGCCAAGCGGTTAACAGGTTACGTTTTTTTCCCACTTCATTTTTCAACTTCGCCTCAAGGCTTCAGGTTCAATCCTACCTACCTACCAAAACATTTTTTTAACTCCTCCTCCCCCAACACAAACACCCGGGCAACGATTTTTTAAATAAGTTTTAACATTGTTTCTTTTTATAATATTTAAACAGGGTTATTACTTCACTTATTCTTTTGTTTTGATTTACACCCCTTCCCCCTGCCTGAGCACACACACCTCTAAACACTCGGGCAATGCCGGGTACCCCCGCTAGTAAATAAAATTTCATTCATAGTTTCCCATCCTCTCATAGTATCTTTCATCATTCAACTGAGAATCTCATTAATCCTTATCCTTGAGTGGTTTTTGGGCCTTGATAAGCAGCAATTTGTGTGTGTGTGTGTGTGTGTGTATATATATATATATATATATATATATATATATATATATATATATATACTTAGATTTCGTGTTGATTTTTTTTATGATGAATACGGTTAAATAGCGTCTTCGCCTCAAAGCTCATTATACTTAGAAAATCGGCCATATTTTATTTGGACATGTATAACATTTTTATTTATATTTTTATTATTCTTAAAAACAGTAATCTACGTACATGCATGTTTCGAGGTATCTACCTCTCTTCAGCATAGCTTGAATGTGCCTAGGAATCAAACTCAGGACCATGTGTATTACAGTTCGGAGCGTTAACCGTTACACCATGAACTCCTAGATAATTTTGCTGTTTATTTTTATAGTTTATAAACTCAGATTTCTTATATATATATATATATATATATATATGCACATATATATATATATATATATATATATATAAAGTCATTCAAAATGGATAGAGTGTTTTGAAACAAAGGAAAAAGAAATATCCTGGAATAACATCTAGCAAAGACGTTCCAAGATTAAACACAATAAGTATTTGATTTTTGGAAATGTTTAACAGAAACATTTTGAAAAGTTGGTGTTGATGCATGTTTCAAGACATTGAGCATGTAACAAAATCATAAAACAAAATTGAAAACTATTCTATTGGCAAAGAAAAATAGCAAAAAATAATGTTATCAGAATCCACAATGAATCTCATAATAAATTAGATGCAACACTACAAAAAATGTTCACTAAATGTGCAACAAAAAAAAAGAAAAGAAAAATCATTCACAGAAAAAACTGCAAATAAATACCACAGCAAATAATAAAAAAAAACCTAACATTAGTCTGAATGAACTTGAGTGGAAATGTTGGTATAATTATGACATTTAGAAAAAAAAAACCCTTCTACTTTATCTAAATATGAAGATTCTTTTTTTTTTGGAGGTGGGGGGGGATACTTGGAAGGTCATCAAGGCCCGCAGGCTACTCTAGGATAAGGGTTAAGTAGGTGGTGAGGCAGCAAGATCAGTCACAGTGGAATTTGGATAGAGCTAGGTTACCTAAGAGAATGGTCTAATGGAAATTTATTAACATTAGATTCAAAAACGACCATGTTATAGTCAGCCAGGAAGCAGACACAGGATATTGTGTTTCACAGACGGACAGTTCTAGGAAAGAAATTCTGGTCATGGAATTTTTAAAAAATTCTTTTGCAGATAGAGAGTGAGGGAAGTTGTTGGCAGTTGTTGCAGCTAAATGAGTATTTGTTAAGAATGTCTTTTGAGGACAGACCATAGATTGGAGCTCAGTCGAGCACCTACTACAAAAGTAACAATAGAAATATAAAATTAGTTTAAAAGTAAAAGAAAAAAAAGCTCCAAACTGTTTCAAGCAGACAGTCTGAGAAGGGTAAAGTATATGAAGAAATAAATTATAGAAACATTAAAGAATGAAAATTGCTATTTTAGGATGGAAACTATTTAGGTCTAACATAGAACAGTTGACCAATCTTTTATAAACCCATACGCACACACACACACACACACACACACACACACACACACACACACACACACACATTTATATTTATGTATGCATGAGGAGTTTGATAACTTCCGGGGTTTTATGTTTATTTTTATTTTTTGTTTATTTTTTATTTTATTTTATTTAATTTATTTTAATTTTATTCTTGTGTTGTTATAGTTATGGCATGTTTTCAGAGTGTGTGAGTAAAATACAACAAACAGTA
The DNA here is from genome assembly GCF_053919585.1 of Euprymna scolopes. Taxonomy (NCBI): domain Eukaryota; kingdom Metazoa; phylum Mollusca; class Cephalopoda; order Sepiida; family Sepiolidae; genus Euprymna; species Euprymna scolopes. Next base: position 7,986,235 of record NC_136491.1, on the reverse strand, counting down.
TATATCCGCTCCTGAGTATAGGTATAAGCGTATGTTTGCTTCTTGTGTGTGTGTGTGTGTGGATTGAAAGACACCGGTCAGTACTCAATGGCCATAAGGATGGTTTTAATTTACGGACCGCAAGACAAAAATACTAAATTCTCAAGTACCTTATGCCATAAAAACCAAAAGATAGGATAGATAAACTTAAAAAGGGAATATAATAAAAAAGGGAAATAAAAAAGATGTTTATTATCTTCAAAGACCTCACTTGTCCTCTCCCCGCTCATAACCCCCACCCATGTTACATTCTAACTGTGTAAACGAAATAAGAAAATGTTTTTGTTTGAAATATCAGTTCTCAACGATAATTCTTGGCCTGAAGACATAATCCTCTAACACGGGTGATTACAGAAACATGTATGCACATATGTAGCCATCAATGTTTGTATAAATAAATTTTATATATATATATATATATATATATATATATATATATATACTAACAAAGTCCCAACCTTAACCTTTGACCTTGAAAAATAGTGTGCACCATCTCTAGGTCGAAGCCATAATCATGTCAGGTTTGGTCATAATTGGTCCAGTTGTGCAGGTTGTAAGAGTATATATACATATGCTATGGCTTTAACCTTTATTTTGGAAAATGGTGTCCACCATTTCAAGGTGGAAGACCATCATCATGTCAGGCTTGGTCATGATCGGTCCACTGGTGTGGGTTGTAGGACAGTATATGTACATAGGCTTTGACCTTAACCTTGAAAAATAATGTACACCATCCCTAGGTAAGGGACCACCTAGGGATGGTGTTAATGAAGTTAATTTTTTAAATTGACGTGAACACTAGGAAACTTCAATTAAAGTCAAATATGAATAGGTAAAATTATAGGGGAATAAAAGGCAAATCAAATGAGGTATAGCTTGTTCAAACAGTTACATTCAATTTAGCTTAAATTTGCGGCTTTTGAAAAAATGATAAGTGTGGAATATATATATATATATAGATATATAGATATATATATATATATATATATATATATATATATATATATATATATAGAGAGAGAGAGAGAGAGAGAGAGAGAGAGAGAGAGAGAGTAAATAACAAAAAGTTATATTTCAAAATTCATGATGTTGATCATCTTATAATTTATTCCTTTAATTCAGTTGATTTATACAATTCTTGACAGTATCTATTTCGTAGCACAAAATCAATCAATTATTATATCAATCAGTGAATCTATTATGCCCTTAACTCATCAGAATAAATAGCAACAATCAATTTGTCAAAAAGAAATGTAGTGTGATTTGATATGATTAAAATCCGAAAATTGGAAAAGAAGCTGCAAATACCTTTATTTATTTTTCCATTACGCCATTTTGAATTTTATCAAATAGATTCACTGATTGATATAATAATTAAGTGATTGATTTTGCGCTACAAATCAGATACTGTCAAGAATTGTAAATGTCAACTGAATTAAAGGAATAAGTTATAAGATGGTCAACATCATGAATTTTGGAATAAACTTTTTGTTATTTATTCTCTATATTGCTCTGTAATTACATTGAGCTTCTTAAATAAGGATTGGCATATATTATAAGAAAATACATTTCTACAGAAATATATATATATATATATATATATATATATGTGTGTGTGTGTGTGTAATATAATAATTCTCCAAGTTTCAAATATCAAGCTTTTACAGTTGATCATTTATCACTTTTCAAAAGGTATCCATTACAATATTGTTTCGTATTGCCACTAACAAGTCTGCATATTTAGTTACATACTCATCAGGCCAGAGGAATAGTTGGCTGAAACGTCATGAAACAACAACTAGGAAAGAGGATAACAGTCCGCAATAAATAAATTAATAAAATATGATAATCTTCAATCGTTAAATTATTTTTTTTTTTTAATATCATCCCTTAGCATGCAAACTGTTTATTTTTTATTTTATGACCCAATGATCGTATTTGTGGACCCAAATAGTAACCCCTTACATTCCAAGTAGCAACATGTCTTGTTTGGAGTGAAAATGATAAAAAAAAATTTCATTTTTTTTTTATAACCAGAAGGTTCATTTGGAATTGCCCAACAGTAAATGAGAATTCTTGCTTCAAGCAGCAAATCCTATTACCATTTTTCTAATATTGTCTAATTTTCAATTTTTTTTGTTTTCTTTATTTATGTCATTTATTTACGTCATTTTTCTTATTACCTGAAATCTATTACACATGTTTTAAGCTGTGATTTCACTCCATAAATGACTGCGTAATATATAATAAATATATAAACTAGCAGGGCTTGTGTTGTGGTGTTGCCTACCCAAACAAAAAATTGTAGACTCCAAAGAAATTCCTGCTGTCATCCCTGAACTCCGTATATGAGGTGCCTTCAATAAGTTAAAATTGTTGTATACTCTTGAAAATTCATTATATATCTTATGAGATATATAATTTCAACATTATTATTTAAACATTGTCAAAAAAAGAATAAAAAACGTACAAAGTTTTTGTTTAGCAGCTTCCAGCAGTTTACATAACCTGCCCGGAATATGCCAATGATAATGCAATCCCTATCCTGCATAAATATGACAATGGTAAAAAACAAATTCACGATTTAGAAAGAGTGAGGAACAGAAAGCATGCGGCACAAAACTAATTAAGACGTTTCAGGAAAGGTGACGCCAACACCAAACTTTGTGTATATTTGGTAAAATTTTCTTTCCTTTAACTTATGTTCATGCTAAACAAGAAATGTTGCTACTGAAGCATAAAGTACTACTGTGGTAGAAAGATTTGTAGGTGGGAGCAACCTAGGTGGGTAGTTGAGCAGCAAGCTATAAATTTCTGCATATCAGTATGAAGAATGAGTTTTAAACGGAAACGGTTCTAGGTAAAAAGTTAGAGTAAAAAAAATCGTAAAGCACTCAAGGACCACTATGTTGAAAGGGTGGGATTTTGATGCTAGTCTGGCTGGGGTGGGGATATTTTCGCTGAGGGGTACAAATACAGCAAGATTATAAGAGCACACTCTGTGGTGTACTTGTAATTTCGATAAGGTGTTGCATTTCAAATGGTAAGACCAATTTCTAGACGACAACTGCACAGAGTACATAATACTGCTACACGACACATGATCAATATGACAAGTGTGAACTTTGTCTTTCTACCTCATTCTACCTTTTGGCCAAGATCAAAGTGCAGTATCTGCCGGAGCAGATACTGCAAGCAAAGACCATATGTGGGGGCGACCCCACATATAAGACCTTGGTCAATGTAGGGGCAATCCTTCATACCAATTGTCACTATCCAGCTCCCCTACTCCCACGGGGAGTTGGTCCCCATTTCCCCTTCACTCCTTACTTTAAAAATCGGCCTTGTGCCTAATTTGCTCAGTGGGGGAGCAAATAAATACCTCAAAGTGTAGTATCTGTTCTTCAGATGCTGCACTTCCATTTCTTGTTCTCTTTTGGTGGAGGAGCAGTCCTTCACGACTGAGACAATTTATTTTTGTACCTTTTCTCCACGTTAAAAAACGACTCTGGTGTCTAACTCTGTCTTGTGCGGAGGTATTGTAAATAGGTACAGTTAAAACTTTGTACATTCAGATTAATATCTTTTTTATTTTATGGAAATCGCTCCAGACAAGACATGAAGTCACTTGATGTAAGGAACTAAGAAATAAATAAAATAAATACTACTTCAAGGTCAAAAACTTGCCAATTGGCCTTCGGGATAAGATCAAAGTGTAGTATCTGCCGGAATAGATACTGCAAGCAAAGACCATATGTGGGGGCGACCCCACATATAAGACCTTGGTCAATGTAGGGGCAACCCTTCATACCAATTGTCACTATCCAGCTCCCTTACTCCCTGGGGAGTTGGTCCCCATTTCCTCTTCACTCCTCACTTTAAAAATCGGCCTTGTGACTAATTTGCTCAGTGGGGGAGCAAATAAATACCTTAAAGTGTAGTATCTGTTCTTCAGATGCTACACTTTAATTTCTCGTTCTGTCAGTGGAGGAGAAATCCTTCACGACTGAGACAATTTTTAATTTTCGTTCCTTTCTCCACATATAAAAATGACCCTGGTGTCTTACTCTGTCCCATGAGGAGGCAAAGTAAATAGGAATAGATTCTAACCTAGATAGAACACAGCAGTTGTTCCCCCTTTGTCAGAAACATTGCTTATGGAATATAAAGGACTTAAGGACAAAATAAGGGAAGCGAGAGTCATGAGTTTGGCGAAAGTAAACCCAACATCCACTTTTTACTTTTCTTAAATTATAACGTGGAGTCGAGTTCGTAAGAAATCCTTGAGACTCGAACCAGAAATAAATGTCCGATCATATTTTCTCTGTTCTTACATTTTCATAATTTAGATCCACTTTTATAGTCATGGTTCATTTCCTGCACAGACGGAATTTCAAATGTATCCATGCATAGTAAAATTTAATGTAGGTTTTAGATTTATTAGTACAAATACAAGATTGGGGGCAGGTATATATATATATATGCTATTAATAAAAATAAAATGAAAAATATTTTTGTTAATTAGCCGTGAAATTCCAAACTGCCAGGTGAGCAATTTGTTAATTTAGAATACTAAAATATTTTTTAAGTACGATATGCCTTCAATAAGTTTCCAGACTTTTTTTTTTTTTTTTTTTTTTTACATGGTGGTCACCACTTATCAAGGCCTAGAAGCCACTCAGGAATAAGGGTTATTGCGTGTACAGTAATCAATGGGATAGTATCGTAGTAATCGTTAGTATTGGAGATTTGATAAAGGGTCTTACTTAAGGGGGGGGCGGTTCGTCAGGAATTTGTTTATGTTGGACTTGAAGACATCCAAGTTGTAGTCAGGTGGGAAACAGGCAAACGGAATAGAGTTCCACAGGCGTGCACTTCTAAGAAAGAAGCTTTGTTCATGGAATCTACATTTTGATTTAGGCACAGATAGGCATTTAAAATTGTCGAAGACTCCTGAAAATTCAGTATGTTATTGCTATACATCTTAGATGATTGATCAATTTTTATGATTTCAGGTTCAAATGAACAGCTTCAGTAGGAATTGGAATGCACACTACTAAAGCCTGATTATCACAGCTGGTAACTTTCAAAAATGCAGTTAGGACGTGAGGACACTTTAGAAGAATGATATGCAATAAAATTCTATTTTAAACTTGGTAAAAATGTCACAGAAACGTATGGAATGCTTCAGACTGCTTATGGACTATCTTACATGAATCAAGCATCCGATTTTAACGGGTATAAGAGATTCAAGGAAGGCAGGGAGTCTATGATAGATGATGAGAGGTGTGGGAGAAATAAAAGTCAGAACACTAGAGTTTGATTGGTCAAATAAAGAATTTCATGGATAAGGACTGCCGTGTGTTTATAGAGACAATAAGTGCACAGTTTGATGTCAGTGTGGGAACTGTACACACAATTATCTGCGATAAACTGAAGATGCGGAAGATTTGCGCAAAGTTTGTTCCAAAAGTATTCAGAGAAGATCAGAAAAAATGACATCAAGACGATCAAGGGAGATGATGGTCAAGCTGATCAATTGAGATCGTGCAGTTTTTGATGCTCTGGTGACTTGAGATGAAAGCTGAATTTACTGCTATGACGAAGAAACCAAGAGGCAGAGTTCCCAGTGGAAGCATGCTGGTTCTCCCAGACCTAAGAACGCCAGACAGAACAAATCTACCCAGAAATTTATGATGATCAATGTTTTTTGACAGCATGGTGCATGACCTACATGCACTGGGTTCCCACTGGACAAACAGTCAACAAGGAATACTATGGTGAGGTCTTAAGGGAGTTCAGGAAGAGATTCCGTTGGAAAAAGCCAGAACTCTTCAAATCAGTTCAGCGACATTTCCACTCGGAAAATGCACCGTCCACAACTCCATCCTTGTCACAGACTATTTGACCAAGATGGGCATCAAGACAGCTCCTCACCCTCCCTATAGTCCAGACCTCGCTCCTTGTGGCTTTTGGTCATTCCCTAAGCTCAAGGAAAACCTTAGAGGCTGTCATTATGAGACAATTAAGGAGATAAAAGAGGCTGTGACAAGAGTCATTGACATGCTCACACAAGAGAATTTCCATATAGTTGTTGGAACGATACAACAAGTGCATTGCAGCCAGAGGAGATTACTTCGAGGGGGACTAGTTTCATGTGTGTACTATCAGTAAAAGTGCCCATACGAAAAAGTCTGGAAACTTTGTATATTGCTTTATTTTTTCAAATTATTTTATTATGTATGTATATTTATTCCTGTATGCCCAAAACAAGACATATTGCCACTTGGAACGTAAGGAGCTACTATTTGGGATAGTGTCTAACGAAGATCTGTAGAGAGTTAAGCAGCAAGATATCTGTTCATATTACATTTAAACTTTTGCAGGTTAGTACAGTCAAGAAAGCAAAGAACAAGGAAGGAATTCCAAAGTTTAGCAATCCAAGAGAGGAAACTATCAGAGTAGAAAGCTTTCTGGCATCTAGGGACCTCAACAGTGAAGAGGTGGAATTTTGCTGCATATCAGGTTAGTTTGGGGTATATATGTCGAGGGGGCATAAGTGCTATGGGTTTATGTGCACACGCCTTTTTGATCTGATATGCGTTTAATCAGAGCACATTCCATTAAAGTTCTTGTAAAATAGACACAGAGACACTACATTGTGGTGATGGGACAGATGTTAGAGCTTAGCTGACAGTGCGGGACCTATTAGACTGGAGACTCTTTTTGGAACCCTGTCTAAGAGTGAAGGACTAGTGGTAGATGACCCAGCGTAGATGTAGCAACAATACTCCATGCATGGACGTATTGTGGCTTTGTAGAGATATAGGGTGCTCTTTTTTTCATAATTCAAACAAAATTTATTTTTTGGTTTAATCTGGGGGAATTTTTTCATCCAAGTTGTCTTGTTTTAACAATTTTAACGTTCGATTTTTTTTTTTTTTTTTTTATTACATTTTCACCCCAAACAAGGCACATTGCCACTTTGGTGTAGGGGGCTACTATCAGGGGAAACATCTACTGGGGTACTATGTAGGGATTTGGGAAGAAACTACTGGAGTAGAAAGATCTTTTACATATAGGGATCTCTACAGTGTGGAGGTGGGATCTTGCAGCTTGTCGGGTCTGTCGAGGGTGTTTACGTCGTGAGGGCACAAGTGCTTGCAGTTCATCAGAGCATTCACCATTATAATACTTGTAGAACAGGCAGAGGGATGCAACGTTTCGATGATGGGACAGAGGCTGAAGCTTAGATGCCAGTTTAGGGCCTATCAGATTTGCGACTCTCTTTTGAACCCTGTCAAGGAGCGAGAGACTAGTAGCCGATGCACCAGCCCAAATATGACAGCAATACTCCATACATGGGCGAATAGTGGCCTTGTAGAGATACAGGATACTTTCGGGTGTTAGAAGTTTTCTAGCACGGTAGAGAGAGCCCACCTTCCTCGCAGCGGCCCTGGCAATGCTCTCGATGTAATTGTTCCAATTCATGTTTCCTGTGAACGTTAGGCCAAGGAGCTTGAGAGACGTACTCTCAAATAAAGAGTCGTTGGCCATTGCAAAAGGTGGTAGAGAAGGTTTCTTGTAATTATTGAATGAAACCAGTTTTGTCTTGGTGGCATTGAACGTGACCATCCATTTTTGTCCCCATTCCACTACTGATTGGAGGTCATCATCTAGTGTTTCTGCCATTACTTTAGATATATGTTCATTTGTTTTCCTGTCGTGCCTGCTTTAGAGTGTGGTGTCATCAGCATATATACCCATCTCAGAGGCAATTTTGTCGGGGAGGTCATTTATGAAGATCAGGAACAGCAGAGGTCCAAGGATAGACCCCTGGGGCACTCCCGCATTTATATCATATTGTTTAGATGTACGACCGTCGAGGACAACCTGGATTTTTCTCTTATCTAAGAAGGATTTAATTATGTTAAGTATTCTACCAGTGATACCGTATGATCTAATCTTCCTGAGGAGACCCTCATGCCATACCCTGTCAAAAGCCTTGGATATATCTAGAGCTACCGCTCTGCCCTCTCCCGCTTTGTCCAGTGAATGGTATATGCATTCAGAGATTACAGTGAGGATGTCTGCCGTGGAACGGGCTTGTCTAAATCCATATTGTTGGTCGGTCAGAAGTTTAGCATCTGTAAGGTGCTGGACTAGAGCATGGTTAATTAAGGTCTCAAATATTTTGGCAAAAAGTGGGAGGAGGCTAATGGATAAGGTTAGAAATCGGTATGAGAAATGCTTTGACACAAAAACAGACAATAGATTTTGATGAATGAAAATATTTTGCGGTTTTTGAAGTAAAGTTTCTAAATTTTTGAGATGAGGATTGGTTATTCGTATTATTATTCATCGGACTACTGTTCTCATCTTGAGTGTCATTTTCACAACGTTTTGATCGATGTAACCTCCAACCTTCTTCAGGTGTATATTGTCGAACTCGGGAATGTTTCTGTCAAACTCAGGAATTTGGACAGAATTTTGAGTGGAATCCTTTATTTACTTCATAGGGGTAGCGTGCTCTTGTTCTGTCAGCCATGACTGGATAGAGGTCCTAAGTAATTCGCAAATATATTTTTTTGGCCACCCACACTGAGGATTGAACCTTCAACCTTCAGGAGAATATTACTTTTACAATTGATTTTTCCAAGTACTCTAAACACTGCGCTATGGGTCCTTGCATAAGGAAGCAAGTAAAGTTTTTGAAATAAGGAAAAAATATTGATTCGACCAATTTATTAGTTACAATATTATTCATGCAGACTAAGACATTTCCAATGAATATATAAACAGATGAACAATAAACAATGCCAAACTATTGCAGTATTCACCTACCATCTTCTTTAGTTGAGGATGATAAGATTTATTACAGTGCGAAGAAAATACACAAAAGCAGGGAAGAAAAGCCCACAAAACTTTCTACATACCTGACCCGACTAGAACTGGAAAATCAAGGACAGAAGAAAAAAAAAAAAGAAAAAAAGAATCACAAATTTGAAGAATGCAGTATGAGAGAAAGAATTAGAAAATTGTGAAAGTAATTTTTTTTTAAATAAAAAAGAAAAGAATTGAAAGCATTCAAAACATTTTGTTTGCTTCAAACAAAAAACTCACAAAATGAAAAGATGAAAATATAGAATTGAATTTATCGAGTTGAAAACTGAAAAAAGATTATTTTCTAAACTTTATTATAGTTGAATCTATATAGTCTATTATATAAAGAGCTGTTGTGTGTGCATGTTTGTATGGTCATCGAAAAGTTCAAAACTACTACTTGAAGACCCACAAAGTTTATATTTTCTTGACTGGCATTGCCCCAGATGTGTATAATATCTAAAATTTTAAAAATATATTTATTCTTTAACAGTAAATAGGGCCAGGTCTTTGTTGCAGTTTCAATGTATCAAATTATGTAATTATTATCTGTCAGTCACTTATAGTCTCCAAAACTATTGATATTCCAAATCTGGTATAAAGCATCCTGGAGATAGGTGCCTCAGTCACTTATAGGCTCCAAAAGTATATGGAGAGTTCAAAATCTTAATATTATGATTAAAAGCTAGACACTTACAGGTTCCAAAACTACTAGGTAGAATGCATCAAATGTGGCATGAAGCAGCCTTGGCATGCTAGGTGTATCCAAGAAGGACCAACATACTAATACTGATAATAATTATGGGTTAAAAACAATTGACACTCTTGACAGCTACAGTAGAACCCCGGGATATGGCATTAAAAATTAATAACAAAATACAGTACAGTATATAATACACGTATATAATCAAATAACATTATAAATAACACTGTAAGGCGGGCCAAATACAGTAACCAGGTGCTGGAAAAACATATTCGACATCGTAACCTGAAAAAAAAAAAAAAAAAAAAAAAAAAAAACTATCCTAGGCTCACCATATCCCGGGATTCTACTGCATTTCTGTGCAAGTTAATGGCAGCCCTAATACCTACAGGACATGAATCATTTCCAATGATTCATTTAACTCATTATTTGACCCATAATGGAATAGGAGTTAGGATTCATACCTTCTAAATGACATTACAGTATAAGTGAATTAAATAGATCAGATTGAATATTAAGCTTAGCCGATTAGTCTGTGTGGTTATTCATTACATTATTCAACTCCCACCCCAATTGGTTTTGCCATTTCTGAATGTTTCCAATTTATCTATTATATAAAGAGCAGTTGTCTGTGTGTACTCAATATTCTTAGTATGTTAAATCTAACAGTGCTCAATACCCTAAATAGAGCATGTTTGCAAGAGATATATACTAAATTGGAAACTGTTCAATATGCCTGACAGCAGTGTAACACTTGGTAGGTAGTTTATGCTGAGGCTGTTAGTGCTCATTACTCTATATATAACAGATATGCATGTAAAGATGATGTTGCCCTGGAATAATAACATTAAAACTAAACACTCAAGTGGATTTCTTTATATATATATATATATATATATATATATATATATATATTCAATACATTAAAGCAAGAGCAGGGAAGTGAGAAACGGAAAGGTATAGTGATACAAGTTTTAATCTAAAGATGTTACTTCTTTTTTCTTTCTTATGATCCTGGGCAACGACAGGTAGCTCTACTAGTCTATTATATAAAAAGCTGTTATCTGTGTGTATGCGTGTTTATATGCCCAGCTAAAAGTCCAAAACTACTACCTGAAGATGCACAAAGTTTATACCTTCTGGACTGGTGTTGTCTCAGATGTATAATATTTAAAATTAAGAAAAAATATTTATTCTTTGACAGTAAACTGAGTCTGGTTTTGTTAGAGGAGCCATGTTTCAATGTAATTATGTAGAAATTTTGAAAGCAAATATATTAATACGATAGCGTGTGTGTTCTTTTGTGTGTCCCGCTTTCCGGCAAATTTCAGTGGTTGAGATTTAAGAACACACACGCTATACCAAATGTGAGTTAATGGATTTGGTGAGTGTTTAATGAGATCCCAGGCATTATCTCCTTCTTTTCAAGTAAGGTGGGGATGATAGTCTGACGTGTTTACTTCCGGTAATAATGTCATTATCTTCTGTTAAAAAAGATGCATATAATATATTTATGATGTCCTACATTGACATAAGATGTCATATTCCAAAAATCACATGGATGTACTGCTGATTCCAAAAATCAGATAAATGGATCCGTGCATGCTAAGGGCAATTGTCAAAAGAGAGAAGAATAGAGTTATGTACAAACGGAAGCGAGTTGTCTTGTATGTCATATCTACAACAAATTTGTCAGTACTTGTACAGTTTAGTCAAGACATTAAAAAAATGAAAATATTGAAAAAGTTTAAATTGTATGTATCCGTTATAGAACGAAGTTCTCCGAAAAAAAATTTCACTTAATTTCATCAAGTATTTTTTTTTTTTTTTTTTTTTTACAGCGAAAAAACAATTTATTGTGATACCGAGCAAAATGTTCGATTTTTAGGAAGAAAAGCTAGTATTAAAGATGGAAAGGGGTGTCAGCGCTTTAACTGGAGTTCTCTCCCTTTGTCATTTCTAAAATTCAAACAAAAATTTTTTTTTAAATCCAAGATGGCTGCCTTCAACGTGCTCTCATAAAAACGTGTTTTTCCGCTGTAAAAAAAAAAAAAAAAAAAAAAAAAAACTACTTGATGAAATTAAGTGAAATTTTTTTTTGGAGAACTTCGTTCTATAACTGATACATTCAATTTAAACTTTTTTTTTTTTTCGGTATTTTCATTTTTTAATGTCTTGACTAAACTGTACAAATACCAATTTGTCAAAACAAATTAATGCTGCTGAGCCATCTGCATTATCACACCTGGAGATTACAATTTTGTAGGGATGACCTAACTTCTAAAGAAACAACAACCACCATTTACACTTGTAAAAATGTGATCTTTTCGATCATCGATGGAGTTAGATTGTTTGAATCAGGAAAAAAGTATACACAGTTAAATTTAAAAAATAAATAAGACCGAATCCCAAATTAGTCTCTTTCCACTCAAGCTACAGATTAAATAGTATTACTACTTTTAGTTTCTCATCGTTTTTGTCAATATGGAAAGATCGTGGATGAAAAAGGTTTAAGAGAAGCAGTGGCAGAGAGAAAATCAGAGAAGTTGACAGAGAAAATAGCAAGCAACATATTTGCCATCGACAGAATCTTATTTTCTCGCTGTCTTTTTGTCAATGTAGAAAGAGATACGAGGTCAAGGGGTATTTTTTTTTACTTTTGAGAGAGAGAGAGAGAGAGAGTGAGAGTGATGGAAATGAGAGTGATAGACACCATATAAAGATCGGAGGGGAGGTCAAACAACACGCAGTGAAAAAAAGTAACACAGTTTTTAAAAATTGACTTCCAAACTGATCTATCTCTGCCCAGGTCTTTGTCCCTTTTTCTTTTAAGTTTATCCTTATCAGTTTCTCCGATGTTTTCTTTGGCCTTCTCCTACCACCTCAACTTTTCTACATCGACTAACCTAAGAACTCATTCTTTTAATGTGACCAAACCAATAAAGTCTCCAGTTCTGCATACATCTTCCTATATTGTCCAGATTTAATTTTCCTCTGAGGTCATCAGATCTAAGCCTGTCTTTAAGACTTATATTAAACATCAATCGTATAATTCTCATACCATTTCTCTCCATGCAATACCTATCCTCAAACTTAAAAAAAAAAAAACTCAGGACACAATTATATACATTATGCTAAAATCATCATCTAACCCAAGATGATATATCAAGGAGACAGTTGTCAGAAATGTTTGAGTCCAAAAAGATCAAATACTGGTCTCAAGAGTCCCCATAGAAGACATGGGGATCAAAAGATGGAAAACGTTGCAAGTAATGTGAGAAATGAAGCGGCAACTCTCACACACACACACACACAAACGGTTTTAAATTATGACTCATTCAGTCAGACAATATTTTAATTAGAAATTCTTATTTTTTCATGCCTAGCATTATTCGTACCACCATTTTCTATAGATTCCTTTTTTTTTTTTTTTAATTACATTTTCACCCCAAACAAGGCACATTGCCACTTTGGTGTAGGAGGCTACTATCAGGGGCAGCAACTACTGGGGCACTATGTAGGGATTTGGGCAGCAAGATGTCGGTTCACGTTGCACTTGAACTTCTGCATGTCAGTACAGTTAGGGAAGCAGGAACCTGGAATAGAATTCCAGAGTCTAGCGGTTCTGGGGAAGAAACTACTGGAGTAGAAAGATCTTTTACATCTAGGAATCTCTACTGTGTGGGGGTGGGATTTAGCTGCCTGTAAAACAAAATTAAATTAAAAAAAAAAAATCGATTTAATTAAATCTAATTCACTAAATTCATCAATGCAACTATTCTCACAATAAGACAGTTTAGAAAGCAACAAATTTTACTTTGCAGAAGAGAGGTAAGGGTGGTTCAGTGGTTAACGACACTGACTGGCAACTTGAGTGTGCCAAGTTCGAATCGAATTCATTCCACAGAAAAACTTTCACTTAGGATGTTGGCAACTTTCATATGGTCACTCATGTAATATTTGGTGTCTTTCAATAAAGAATTCTAATCAAAAAAATATCAGGGAAACTAAAAACAACAATATAATAATCTAATGCATACAAAATCAACGAAGGAATGACTTCATATAAAATTGTCCATGAATGTTCCTATTTACAATGCCTCCCCACGGGACAGAGTTAGACACCAGGGTCGTTTTTTAACGTGGAGAAAAGGAACAAAAATAAAAATTGTCTCAGTCGTGAAGGATTTCTCCTCCACTGACAGAGAACAACAAATTGAAGTGCAGCATCTGAAGAACAGATACTACACTTTGATCTTGTCCCGAAAGAAAAATAAAGAACCAAAGAGACTCTCGCTCCCACTTCACACATATTTGCAGGAAGGTACCATTTTATAGCAATAGAAGAATGTGTAATTTTTATATTTTATCATTTTTAAGATTATCAGCATTTAATTAGAAGAAGAAGTGAATATTGAATGCAAAAAAAAAGATTAAAGAAAATTTTTTTATTTAAAATCTATATAAATAAAACAGTAGAAGTGTATGTGTGTGTGTAAATATTTAACAGATAAACTCTGAAACTACCAGTTACATAACATTGAAATTAACAGCAAATAGCAAGTATACACCAAGGATAGTTTACAACAAATAAAATAATGGATGGATGAATAACCTGTACAGAAAAGATGAAATGCAAAATGTTCATTTCAACTTGTCCGTATATTTCTGTTACTTTTGTGCATGTGCAAATTCAAAGGTAGCTTGAAGTGGTTCAATTTTAAATCTTTTTTATTTCTCTGTCGATAGCTCAAACAAAAGGGAACATGACTGGAGTGCTAGACGTTTTAGTTTCGATTCTAGCTAGTTTAAAAATATTTTTTTTTTTTTTTTAAATCTTTTGAAATCAGTACTATATATTAGGTACAATATAATATTCAACAGAGAATTGGCTCCGTAATAATACAAAATCTACATGAATTAAAATATATTTGACCTTGCGTTAGTCTTATGCGATGTTTTATCACCCCAATTTTGCTTAAGTGTTCATAATTCCTAATTGGCAACTTATTTTTTTCCTTTCTCTTGACTATGAAGGTATAGCACACATGATATAGCGCAATTGTATCTCAGTTTTCCTTGGAGGTGAATCAAATTGAAAAGTAATGTTTATGTAATGAACTCATTCATTTTTATTGCTATTTCAATTCATGAAAACATTTTGTGTTGATCATAAATATTCAAAAATAACCAAACTGGTGTATCCTGTGGGTATTTTTAAATATATGTGATCTAAATGTAAGATTTAAAAATTTTTTTCTTAGTTTTACATTTTTTTTTTTGTATTATTTTATATTAATATCAACAAGTTACAAATGATTCAAACTGTTCAATAGGAACTGTAGATATAGTAATCCTGCTGGTTCACGATTTATTTTCCAAAATAACAATATAAACATTTGGGACTAATCATGTTTGGAACACCCAGGCGACTAACGCAGGGTTAAGCATATTTTACAACCGGGCAAGGCCAAGCCCCAGCGTAAAATAAAAATTAAGTGAATAAATGAAAATGAACATTGAAAACTTTCTATTTTAAAAATGAACACTGTTGAATGTTTTTGCATGTTTCTATCGCATCTAACCTTTTGTCTAATATGTGACTACACTATATTTTTGACTGGTAAGGCAGACAAGTGCTCAACTCTTCATGTAGGTTGATGATGAAAAATACTCCAAGAGATGCTGCACATGCACACATATTAGTACTTGGACAATTCAGAAGTTATGGGGTATTGGAATCAGAAAAATTAGTGTATTTTCCAATGCCAAAAACGATTCTTTTAACTGATAAATAGTTATTGATTTTAAACTGCCATTAAAATAAAAATGTATAAATCATTCCAAAAGTGTATGTTTTACATGTTCAAAAATATGCCCATATGATACATGCATTTTTACGGTAATCTGAAAAGAAAACAATAACTTCACAGCTACATGTTAAGAGACTTTAACAGAAATTGTATTAGAATCATAAAAAATTTTTGGTATTGTCCCATCACCAAAACATATACAATAAAAAAAAAAAAAAAAAAAAAAAAGAAGATAGACAGGAATTCTGTTTTTTCTCATACGAAACAGAATTCTATATGAAGCTTTTGTTTACAGAGCTATACTAGTCAAAGGAATAGGGGAACTTTTAGAACAAAGTGCACAACAAAAATTGATTTTGTTCATTTTTTTTCACATAGTTTATAATATCTATATAATATGAAAACTCTGAAACTCCCATTCCCCACCCAGATTGCCCCCTTATAAATCTGACCCCTATCCATAAATCTAAATAAAAATTTAGATCAAACTGAAAGGAAAACAAGATTTCAAGTATAGAATTTTAGAACCTTTAAAGTTGATCTTTAAAATTTAATATAAAATGACAAACTGAAATTATATCAATAAATATTTAAACAAAGTAAACTAAAAATGCCAAAAAGAAAAGCAGAAAAGTTTCATAGAAAGTAATTTAGTTTACATAATTATTTTTCACTGATACTAGTTAGTCATTTTTAAGCTACCATATAAATTATCTTTTCAGATTTTCAAAGTGAAACCGAAATAGCATGTAAGCTGATAAATTAAACTTTACCTCTAACTAGCTCTTTTTCATTTGTTATTGTGGTACCATTTTATTGGCAATATAATAAATATTTCACTACATTTTTTAAATTACCCTGTCCGGCTTAAATAGCTGCGAATATAAAACATTTTTGAAAAATAACCTAAAACTCAAAAATCAGCAAGGGAGATAACTCATATTTTAGACTGAAGAATATAATAAGAGTTGCCTACCTTATGTGGAAACAAATAATGTTAAAACAAAATAACTTCTCTGCATTCCAGCCAATGCTGGTATGTATAGTTAGTTGACTAATATAGGCACACCAGATGTTGCCTGGGAATCAATGTAGATCCCTATATACTCCAGCTTCCAAGAACCTCATATTACCATTTTCATTCTTATTTGTTGGATTTTTAAATAAAGTAACAATGAAATTTAAAAAAAAAAAAATGAAACCATTGACATAAATTGTGACTTGGATTACGTAATTAATTAAAAATCGAAACGTTTAATTTCAGGCCAATGAGAAATGTATCGTTTTTTTGTTATTTTATTATTTTACAAAAGGCAAATAAACAGTTTCAAAGAGAGAGAAAAAAACAGTATGAGAAGGAGAGAGAGAGAGAGAGGTGAGAAAAGCCTTTTGACATGTAAGCTAGCGAGATGACCGGGTCATTTGATCAGAAACTCATCAACCCATGCCTGTTGCTAGACAAAGAAAAAAAAAAAAGAGGCCTTTTTGGTACAGCAGTCGCCGCCGGCCATAGTGCCAGACAGATGTGCGAAATTCCTACCCCAGCGACAGAGGCAGCGATGCCGTCAAGATAGGAGGTATTGACCCCCCCCCATCAACAGCGAAAGGAGATAACGCCTGGGAGGAACTCCATATCAACGGCGAGAGCAAAGAAATAATGCTTGGGAGAACAAGCTGGCGTTCTCAGAATACAGAATGTTAATTTCATGAACACAGGAGACATGATATTCTGAGAATAACCCAAAACATTGGATGGATACTATAAAGAAACACCACGTGCTGTGAACTATTGCCTGAAGTGAATAAAATGATGGTTAAAGTCCACTTTAAAAGTTAAAAACAAAGGAGAAAAGAAACATAGTAAAAAAAAAAAAAACACGCGAGTTACCCCTCTCTCATATATTTAAGTCAATGAGTTCATATTGCCATTGTTTCGTTTGTACTGATAGATTTTTTGTTTTGATATATTTCTCATTGCCATCCTCGAATAATAGACAAAGATACCCCTCCCCGTCTTTATAATTCGTTCTTTTTTTATTTTCACTTAATTGCATTATTCCTCCCCTACCAGACTACTATTCTTTAGTGTCATTTTTCGGTCGATGTAACCTCTGACCTTCTTCAGATGTATCTTGTTGACCCCGGGAATGTTTTTGTCATTGTCAGGAATTTGGATGGAATTTCAAACAGAACCCTTTATTTACTTCACAGAAGTAACATACACTTGTTGCATCATCCATGACTGAATAGAGGTCTTAAGTAATTGTACAAAAACATTCTCAAGTTTGACGAGATACACCTGAAGAAGGTCTGAGGTTACATTGACCAAAACGTTGTGAAAATCACACGCAAGATGAGAACAGTAGTCCAATGAATCAAACCATATGAAGAAAAAATATATTTAATGGTTTTGATATTGTTTTATATTTAGAATTGTAAGACAAATTGCAAATGAAAACCGACACAAAGTCTTTGTTATACTAATAAAAAATAGAATTTGACAATTTTTTTTTTCATTATTAACTACAGTCCTTAGAGCATTTTTTTTTTTTTTTTACACGGTGGTCACCACTTATCAAGGCCCGGAAGCCACTCGGGGATAAGGTTATTGCAAGTACAGTACGTTAGAGTGGAGATTTAATGAAGTGTTTACTTAAGAGGGCGATTCATTAGGAATTTGTTAACGCTGGACTTGAAGACATCCAAGTTGTAGTCAGGTGGGAAGCAGGCAGACGGAACATAGTTCCACAGGCGTGCAGTTCTAAGAAAGTAGCTTTGTTCATGGAATCTATGGAGAGGGTCATGAAACATATTTGGAATTTTCAGCCTGCGAGTCTTGAATTCCAATGATCCGGAAAAGCTCTGCCAAATATTTTCTTTACGGTCTCTTAACTGGACATGTTTCTTGCTCCTTAAAAGAATTTTTCACCTCATGGACAGTGTCTTTGAATTGTTTTCTGTTTGCTGCATTGAACTCAAGACTGGAATCCAATCCCAAAACTTAAGAATCCTTGTATTTGTGCGTTTCAGACTAGCTCATCATACAAGAGTTGCTGAGTGGATCCATGCGTAGGTCATGGTTCATCAATCGCAGATGATGTCCAATAATTTGGCTTTGAACAATTTGAGTCAATGCAAACGTTTGAATTTGGTATCTTACTTTCATTTTCTTTTACGTATCACTGACGTACAGCATCTACATGCTTTTTAGGGTGCTTATTTTTTATTTTTTTACAAGGTAGTCACCACTTATCAAGGCCCGGAAGCCACTCGGGGATAAGGGTTATTGTGTGTACAGTACATTAATGTTGGAGATTTGATAAAGTGTCTTAAGGAGGCGGTTCATCAGGAATGTGTTTACATTGGATTGAAGACATCAAGGTTGTAGTCAGTTGGGAAACAGGCAACCGGAACAGAGTTCCACAGGCGTGCACTTCTAAGAAAGAAGTTTTGTTCATGGAATCTACGTTTTGATTTTGGCACAGATAAGGAGTGGGGAAAATTGTTTGACATATTTAGAATGAAACATATTTTCAAAAACAAGAAAAATCTTTTAGAACTTTAATAATGTACATACTTATCATGGAGCGAATATGTCAAAAAAAAAAAAAAAAAAAAAAAAAAAAAGTACTTGATCAATTTTTTTTTTTTTTTTTTTTTTGACATATTCGCTCCATGATATGTATGTACATTATTAAAATTCTAAAAGATTGGACCAGTCTTGTAATCGCTATAAATTTTTGGTAAAATTTCTAAAAATTGTAAAAAAAATTTTTTTAAGTAAGAAAATCAATTTAATTGGAATTCATTATTTAGATGAGTATTATTTATTAATTTATCTATTGCGGACTATTATCCTCATCTTGTTTCACAAACGATAACTAAAGATGAGGATAATAAATAAATCAAGCAAATCAAATTTTATGACAAAGTAAAACAGTTTGATCCACTATATTTTATAAATAAGGAGACAACTCAATTTGAACTATCAAAACCAGTCTTGTAATTGCTATAAATTTTTGGTAAAATTTCTAAAAATTGTAAAAAATTATTTCCTTTCTAAAAAAAAAAAATCTTGATCAATTTACATGCTTTTTGGAATATGACAACTGCCTTCTGTGACAGATATGTACATTAGAGATTTTTCTGTGTGCTAGTTTAAAAAAAAACAAAAAAAAAAACAGTTTAATCCTAAGTAAGCACCTTTTTTTTTTTTTAGTATTTTATAAAACCCAAATCATAATTTTTTATTGGCTTACCAAAATCTTGGATTGGTTTTAGCAAATTCAATGAAATTGGTTCAAAATGTGCTGCTTATTGTACCTCATAGTTCACCCATATTTTCAAATTGATATATTCTACTCCAAAAAATTCTTACCTTGCATTTTTCAATTGAAAAGAAAATGTTAGTTTGCATTAACAGACAGAAACTGCCACTTAAATTATTTTTTTTTCTCTGAAATTATTTGCTAAAAGACTAAAATTATAATTAAAAAATGCTTTTAAAAAATTGTACAAAAAATTCAACCATAAATACATTATTATTATCATTATCATCCACAGAATGAAAAATATATGTATTGAATCAACAAATATGTTTTGATAAAACTGATATTTTTCTGGATAGCGCAAAAAAAAAAATTTTTGGACAGAAAAACCAATAACATGCAGCAAATATGAGTTCTTTTTTCATTTCCCCATAGTTTATATTCACATTTCTATGAAAACAATGTCCATTGCATTTTTATGGAAATATTTCCTGCGTGTTATAGGTTTTTTTTCTGTCAAAAAAACTATTTTTTTTGCATCATCCAGAAAAATATCAGCTTTATCAAAATATATCTGTTGATTAAACATTTTTCATTCGCAGTGGTTGTTCAAAAATTTTAAAAAATAAAAATTTGGCTTAAAAATATTTTTTCATTCGTAGTGGTTGCCCTTTTTTAAGCCAAATTTTTTTTAAAATTTGGCCTTTTTTTAAGCCATTTTTTAAAATTTGGCCTTTTTTTAACCTTAAAAAATTGTAGTTGACATAGCATAATAATGTATGGACTAACTAAGAAAAGAAAAAGCAGAATGTTATATAGATAAATAAAGAAAAAAATATATAAGTTTATATTTAAGAAAAATATGCATATTAGGTTTATATTTAAGTTTTTATAGAATTAAAATTTAAAAGAAAAAAAAATCCATAAATATTGTTGTAAATGGGTGTTAGTATTGGTACAAGAAAACACGAGACGTTATCATAAAAAAATATTTATTTACAGAATAAAAAAAGTAATGACCGAAAACAGTGCGTATCAGTCATTATACACACCTTTGACAAGTTCAAATAAAAGTAGGTAAGAACAGATTAGTCAAATTACATCTTTCTCTTTTAGATAGTCCCTCTTTTTTTCCTTTCCTTTCCTTTTTTTTTTTTTAAAGAGAATAAGGTCTTCATTTTGGGTTGTTGAGTTTTAAGAGCTCTGCTCAATATACAAGTGATATTGACTATTATGCTGGAGTGTGCAAGTTGAAAACGTTGCAGAATAAATCCATAGGCAACATCTTTCACTGCATTTCAACAATCAATCCTTGATCAAAGTTGATTTAAATGTAATTTTGCTATAGATACTGTTATTTTTCCAATACATTTGCATATTTTCACAGCTTCCCAACATTTTTTTTCCTGTTTCACAATTAAGGAAGTAAACAATTTCATCGGTTTGAAAACATCTTCATGTTTCTTTTTGTATACGTTGAATTGACTGATACCTGCGGCATTAATTTTTCAAAAATGGTAGTGATGCCTTGATCAATCAGAAATTCTGCTGGCAACTTTCTTCTGTCTGTATTTGAAGTTTGTCTGTAGGCACTTAAAAACTCCTCAAGTGTTTCTTCCTCCGTCTCCTCTCCTTTTGATTGTTTTAATGCTCTTTTAAAGGTGGCCAAAAACCTTTCAGATTGTCCATTAGACCTTGAGTGATAAGGTGGAGAAGTTAAGAGTTCAATTGCATAACATTTACAAAATAATTTAAAATTAGTTGAAAGAAACTGAGTTCTACTATCTGGAACTATTATATCCAGAACTGTAAGCCAGACAAACAATTCATTTTTTTTTTTTTTTTGTGTGTGTGTGTGTGTGTGTGTGTGTGTGTGTGTGTGTGTGAATGAATGAGGTTGTTTTCTTTTTGGGGGGAGGGGGGTCATTTTTTTTTTTTTTCTTGACTTAAATAAGTTATAAAATAAAAATATTAATGCGTTTTATTTTTTTTAAATAAAGACTTTAATGAGTCACTGATTTATATATGTAGAAAAAGGAGAAGGAACTATTTAACTGCATAAAATAACTGAGAAATTTTTTTTACATGAAATAGACTTTATTTAATTCATGCAATTTTGTATAATTTAGGATTCATATTACATATCTAAACAAATACAGCTTAAATTATATCAATACATCATATGAAATAAACAATGCCTATTTTATATTAAAAGTTTTGCTGATATATGTAATAATAAAATAACTAATAAAAATATTAAATGCCATTATGAAATTAGTCTTAATTTTTATTTAACATATATAAGTAGAGATGTTGTCCATCTGTCTGTCACAATTCTTTGAAACATAATATATGCATTATGGAATTTATCTTATTTTGAAATATCAGAGATCTTAGCCACATTTGTGAATGAAAAAAAATTAATTGTAAATAATAAATTCCCAATAAACAAAGTGGAAGCCATGATTGAAAATCAAAACCATATATATATATATATATATATATATATATATATATAGATAGATAGATAGAGAGAGAGAGAGAGACACACACACACACACACACACACACACACAAGGTGTCTTCAATAAGTTTCCAGACTTTTTTGTATAGGCATTTAAACTTGTCGTAGACACTTGAAAATTCAGTATGTTATTGCTTTACACCTTATAAGATGATGGGCCAATTTTTATGATTTCAGGTTCAAATGAACAGCTACAGCAGGAATTGGAATACACCCTACTAAAGCCTGATCGTCACAACTGGAGACCTTTAAAAAATGCAATCTTGATGTGAGGACACTTTACAAGAATGATATGCAATAAAATTGTTTTAAACTTGGAAAAAATGTCACAGAAACGTATGGAATGCTTCAGATTGCTTTTAGACCATCTTGCATGAATCATGTATCAGTTTTTGAGTGGTACAAGAGATTCAAGGAAGGCAGAGAGTCTGTGAGGGATGATGAGAGGTGTGAGAAGCAAGAACACTAGAGTTGATTGGCCAAATGGATAAGGACCGTTGTGTGTCTATAGAGACAATAAGTGCACAGTTTGATATCAGTGTGGGAACTGTACACACAATTATTTGCAAGGAACTGAAGATGCAGAAGATTTGCACTAAGTTTGTCCCAAGGGTGCCCAGAGAAGACCAGAAAGAAAGAGCATAGGCATCAAAACAGTTCCTCGCCCTTCCTTTAGCCCAGATTTTGCTTCCTGTGATGTTTGGTTATTTCCTAATCCCAGGGAAAACCTTAGAGGCTGCCATTATGAGACTATTGAGGAGATGAAAGAGGCTGTGATGAGGGTCATTAACATGCTCACACAAGAGGACTTCCAAGGGGCCGTCCAGAAGCTGTTGGAATGGTACAACAAGTGCATTGCAGCCGGAGGAGATTACTTCAAAGGGGAATAGAGTTTCATGTATGTACTATCAATAAAAGTGGCCATACAAAAAAAAAAAAGTCTGGATTGAAAGCCCCTTGCAAGTATAGTTTGGCCATGATGTCATAGATGTAGGATTTAGGTCAAATTTTAAAACATGGATTCAAATGTAAGTGACAATAAAAATGTAAACATCATTGGAAATTATTTTAATTGTATAAAACAATTTTACTTTAACTATGTATTGTATTTAGTGTCCTTTAACTACGTATTGTATTTAGTGTCCTTTAACCATTATATAACCCTTCAGCTGCATATTTTTTGCTAGTCTATTTAAAATTCGATTAATAGCTGACAGTAAGAATAGTAATACTTCATAGTAACTTTTGATATTCTTTTCAGGTATCTTCTTCAAATAGTGATTTATTTTTTTCTCGTGTCTATAAATATTTATGAGATTTTTCTTCTATTCTTATTAATATTCTTTCAAACCAGAATACAGACGATTAAATAAGAAAAACTATTTAAATGAATTGAATAAAATAATTTTACATTGAGAAAATAAGTGGATAAAAAGAAAAAATCTTTTAGAATATTCTATTTTCATTTAAACGGAATAAAAAAATTATAAAATAAAGTAAGGCAGATGTATCTGGAAAAAAATTCAAATAAAGGTATGGATTTAAAACTTGATAAGAAAATTAATATGCTAGATTTATTTATGGTGTCTTTTACATTTAATAAAAACCCTTTCCAATATTTGCTGATGAGGAAACCTTGTTTAATAAAAAACTATATGCAATAATTATTGTCCGTAACTTGATGTCTACCACAATAAAAACATTGTTTTCCGAAACGATCGTACAAATAATTGATTTTGTTGTTGTTCCTTCTTATGAAACGGATTTTTAATTTAATTATAATTTGATTTTTAAATTATCAATCACATTACTAAATATTAAATTAGCTCTAGGATATTTACCTATCGAGCTTATTATATATCTAAATTACAACGAGCACTTTTTCTTTCCCTGTATTTTAATTAAACTAGTAATTTTACTATTACATTAAAATACACTTTGCTCTTTAGACTATTGTTCTAATCTCCTTTAAATTATATATATATATATATATATATATATATATATATATATATATATATATAATCTATATGTAATAGTGTAGATTGGGTAGAATTTGGATTATTTAAAGGGAACGGCTCAACAAAAACTTGACAAAAATTACCTGAATTTACTTTTGTTTCTATAAATATTTTTATGAAAGCAAAAATAACAAAAAAAAAAAAAAATTCAAATTCTTAAAAATATTTTTTAAAAACAGATTGGGTAAGAATATCACTTCAGCTTCCATTGCTAAATTAATTTACCTCACAAAAATTTTAAAATGACTTAACCCTTTAAATAATTTACTTATTCCTCTTTTTTTCTCTAATAAATATATAAACAAGTAACAAAAAAATCTGTATGATGTACATATCCATGACAAAACAAAAATATCATTCAAAAAATCATTTCAATTGATCAAGTAATTTTATTTTTATAAAGCAAATTATTTTCAAGTGATTAATCGGAATTCGTAGACATTACTGAATAAATATGGATTATGGTAGAATTATCTCCCTTGTTTTTTGAGATTTCTTTTCAAAATGATGCTTGAGAGTCACTTCTTGAATACTTATAAAATTTTATTTTCTTTTAAAAATAAAAATACTTGATCAATGTGATTTTTGGAATATGTCTTTTTTTATTTCATCATGGATATATACATCAAAGAGAAAATCAAATTTTATGTGTATCAAAAGAGTGATGATCTCATGCCATTTTGAAAAAAAATTTCAAGGGACAATGATGGGAGATAGCTCAATAATTCATATTTACTAAATTTATATTGTAATGCCTATGAATTCCCATTATTTTTGGTTTAAAATGATTTTCTTTATAAAAATAAAACTACTTGATCAATTTATGTGATTTTTGGAATATGATATTTTTTGTTTCTTTACATGTACATAATATAAATTTTTCCTTCTTGTTGTTTTGTTAATATAGGGGAAATTCTGGACAAGAACCAAATACGATTACTAAATTAGTAAATGATATCTTAAA
The DNA here is from genome assembly GCF_053919585.1 of Euprymna scolopes. Classification (NCBI taxonomy): domain Eukaryota; kingdom Metazoa; phylum Mollusca; class Cephalopoda; order Sepiida; family Sepiolidae; genus Euprymna; species Euprymna scolopes. The sequence continues at coordinate 7,961,020 of NC_136491.1, read as the reverse complement.
TCATTAAAAGATATTACATGAACCGTTACATGTATGCTAAAATGAATGGCTTGCCAGCACTTTGATTCACAACAGTTTCATTGTAAAATGTAATTTATTTAGTCACATAATTATTTTGAATATGCATTAAAATAAAAGAAACCAGAAATCCATAATTGTAAATTAAAAGAACATATAGGAGAAACATAAGGGGAATTATGATGTAGTTTCTGTTACAGACAGATATATATCCATTTTAATAATATATATTATTTAGAGTAAATGTTGCATTTTTTAAAACTAAGGTGTCAACACTTATCAACGCCCAAAAGCCACTTAAGGATAAAATGAACAGGTACAGCAGGAATTGGAACACACCCTACTAAAGCCTGAGTGTCACAGCTGGTAAATTTCAAAATTCAATTCGGACGCGAGGACACTTTACAAGGACAATATGCAATAAAATTTTGTTTTAAACTTGGAAAAATGCTACAGAAATGTATGGAATGCTTCAGAGTGCTTTTGGACCATCTTTCATGAATCGAGCATCAGTTTTGGAGTTGCGTAAGAGATTCAAAGGCCGCAACGAGTATGAGGGATGATGAGAGGTAGGGAAGGAAGTTAAACACCAGAGCTGATTGGCCAAATAAAGAATTTTATGGATAAAGACCGTTGTGTGTCTATAGAGAAAATAAGTTGAAAAAATGTCAGGTAAATGGTGAGACGACACATTGATGATTGAACAGAATTTAATGATTTAAAAGTAGGCTTAACAAGAATTTGTTTACATTAGGCTTGAAAATAATCATATTGTAGTCAGCTGGGAAGAAGTCCCATGGCACAGTGTTCTACAGATTTGCATTTAAAGAATATTCATCTTTCACAAAGACAAATTCAGTAATTATATAAATAGATAAAACTTAGGTACTCCTGGAGGAAATGGAACCGCACACCATACTTTTTCTGCTTAATGACTGGTCCCTGTAGCACGCAGATTTTTATTGGCTCATTTGCTAAACTTAATTTCTTTCAGTTTCTTTGTTTACTCCAATAAAAATTGAGTTCCTTGAGTATTTTTAAAACTTTAATTTATTGTAATGTAAAAAAAAAAAAAACTAAAAAAAATGGTTTGGTTACTTTTATTTAAAAATAAACGGTTTTAGTTCGGACCAACTTTCAGAGTGGTATATTGTATGAAAAAAATTTGGTTCGGAGATTATTTTTATTAACTTTAATTTTTACAACTTTAATCTATTCTAATAATAAAAAAAAAATACTGTGTTATAAAAAAAAAAGGGGGGGGGGGTGTAATTAAATAAACCATGCGCATGTGTAGCCCTTGTAGGGACTGGTCGTTAAAAAAAATTTGTGTGTGTGCACGGTCCTCTGGGATTACCAAAACTTATCTTCAAAGATATAACTCTTACTAAAATCAAAATGATTGACCATAGTCGATGGCAACCCAAAGGCTCCCTTTTCATTGCAACTACACTGAAATGTAGGGAAAAGTACCACTCTTTTACCAGGATTATTGAACTCACTGTTGTTTTTTATCTTTTAATGCAGAGTATTTAGCAGGGGTGGTGGGGCACCAAAAGCTACGTTTTTAGTATTTGATATGATTCAAACAAGGATGAAAAGCCAATCTCCCAACCCCATTAGCATGATGTCAAACAGGCCAGTTCAACTCTTACTAAATAGCTCAAAATATAATTGAAAACTCTAATTTTCTTCTCAATTTGCTCCTTAAATTCATATTTCTTCACAATCACCTGTATGTATTGCTTCTAACATAGGTCCCGCACTGTATGCCAAGCCTCTAGCCTCTGTTGTACTGCTGCAACGTAGAATCCCTGTTCAGAATGTGCTTTAATAAACTTACTGCACTTGTAACGCCTCAATGAAAATATCCTTGACTCACCCGATTAGTAGCACAATTCCACCCCTTCACTGCAGAATCAATAGATGTTGGAAGAATTTTGATCTGATAACTTATTTTATCAGAGCGGTTGCTTTTTGTATTCCTTTCCTGCTCCTTTTTGCTCCAACCGAACCAACATATAGAAACTTAAATGCAATGTGAACAAATATCTTACTGTTCATTTTCCTACCCAGCTTGACTCTTTATAAATCTGGTCCTTATCACAATTATCTAATTAGAATGCTTTCATGGCAATATGGGTTTCTTACCTTTGGAATTTCTTTCCTGCTTACCGTTTGCCAGAATGTACCAACATGCAGAAATTTGAACGTAATGCAAACAAATGCCTTGCTTCCCAACTCCCCATTAAGGTTTCCCCTTATTAATACGGCCCTTATCATAGTAGCCCCTATGCATCAGTGATAATAGGTCTTGTTTACAGTGAATAATAATAAAACCAAGATCACCATGAGGTATTTATTTAATAATAATGGAAGGAGGTATATTTATTTCTTATCGACAACTTTTGAGTAAAGGGAAGGAATTTTCTAATACAACAATTCTTTTACAAACATCGCATTTCATTCAATATTAGTCGGAAGGCGATCTTACGAAGCAATTTACTAAAATGGACGCGACTTATTAGCAATTTTCGTAAATTTTGTTTTGTAAAAACGGATTTAAAATTAAAACACATTTTTGCAAGAATAACAACAAAAAAAAAAAAGATTAGTTGAAAAGACTGAAATCTCACCTTGGAAGAAGCTGCCGTTGTCGACATATACAATGTAAAATTTTTCTTAATCCTATCATCACAGGGTCCCAGTTTTCATAATGGGCTAATAATGTCACAGCAAAAAATGATATAAATACAGGTAGAGAACCGACATAAAACATCCACGTATATGGAACCTGAAAACACATTTAAAAAACAAGATTATAATACATCCTTTAAAAAACTCAGACACATTCGGTCAAACAAAAATAATGTACAAGGTGCCTACAATAAATTTCCAGACTTTTTTGTACAGGCATTTAAAACTGTTGTAGATATAAAAATTCACTATGTTACTGCTATACATCTTATGAGATGACTGGCCAAATTTTATGATTTCAGGCTCAAATGTATAGTTACAGCAGGAATTGGAATACACTATACTAAAGCCTGATTGTCACAGCTGGTGAATTTCAAAAAAATGCAACCTGGATGTGAGGACACTTAAGAATGATATGCAATAAAATTTTATCTTAAACTTGGAAAAAATGCCACAGAAACATATGGAATGCTTCGGATTGCTTTTGAACCATCTTGCATGAATCAAGCATCAGTTTTTGAGTGGCATAAGAGATCAAGGAAGGTAAGGAGTTTCTGAGGGATAATGAGAAGTGTGGAAGGAGTAAGGAAGTCAGAACATTAGAATTGATTGGCCAAATAAAGAATTTCATGAATAACGATCATTGTATTTTACAAAAATCGGAAATATGTAAATTTTAGACAAGATTTCCATCTCCTCTTTCCCCATTTGTATAAAAATAAATTAAACTAAATATAGGTCACATTACTCACCATTATGCCTAAAAGCTGTGTTCCAAAATTCATAATAACTGGTTAATTAGTTCATCAGTAAATTCTCTACACAAATATATACAAACATATGTGGAATGAATTTGGAAGCATATTATTATTTTATTATTGGAATCCTTTGAGATGACTAATTTGTATATTTATTTATTTGCGGACTGTTATCGCTATCTTTATAGTTGTTTCATGACGTTTCGGTCAACTATTCAATATCTCTATCATCCTTTGGCGCCTGTGACGCAGTGGATGGAAGTGTTGAGTCTCTATGGTTCCAGGTGAGCATTTTCTGAAAATAGTGGTTTCAATCCTACCCAAAGCTGACCAGTGGATTAGTTGGCAGAAACATGGTGAGGCGACAACAACTATGGAAGGCAGTAATTGCTGAAGTTGCAGTTAAGAGACTCAGCATTCCTATCCCGCCACAGTTAACCACCTGATAAAGGCCAGAGGAATAGGTGGTCAAAACGTCATGAAACACAATCTATGAAAATGAGGATAACAGTCTGAACAATAAAACTAGAAGCATTTATATTTGTGAATAAAAAGTCATTCAAACTGCTTTTAAAATGTTACATATATGTGTGTCCGGCCGATGATCATCTAGCGATTAAAATGGGCAGTTAATTTATCAAGGAATACGAGACACTTTGTTTATAAAAATAGACTTAGTTTATTTTACGATATATTTAGTAAACACATTTCAACACAATGACAGCGGTGGGGGGGTTCGTGGTAGGGGTGGTTGCAAACTGTGACAATTTGTCCCTCAGCTGTCCGTCTCTAACTGTCTACCCTGTTCATCTTCGACCTCTTAACCCAGTTCTTTGTCAGCTTGTTATTAACACTTTTCGCTGGTTTTCGGTCTGAACCAGAACCGATTTGACGTCATGGATCCAGGTCGTCACCAGCCCGGGGATTCCATTGTTTATTTTCGTTTGCCTGGACATTAGCTCGCTCGCACCTCTCCATAACAAAAATTCTTAGCAAAATCTTATGTATTAAAAGATTGAAAGTTTTGGAGCTATTTCTATTCATTTTTTGTATCTATTATATTCAATCTCGATTTATATCAAGTTAGGTATATGTGTATATCTTTATATATTTCTTTGTATAGGATTCACTCCTAAATTATGAATTTTGGAACACAATTGCTAGGAGTAATCGTTCTTGTAATTTTATAAACAACAAAAATTAGTTATATTTTCATAACAATTTGGTTCATTAAATTAATTATTTAATGATCAAACAATGTCATAATAATTTAACTTCCCAAATTCAGTTTTTGCTTTAATAAGTTGCTAAAAAAAAAAAAAATAAAAAATAATAATAATAATAATAATAATTAAGATTTAACAGCTGAAAGACGAAACAAGTGTGAAATTGATTTTAATAAACATTTCTATTTATTAAAATAAAATTGAAATGAAATTTATTTTCCCCAAATTTTTGAATAATAAAATATTCTTCTTCAAGAAATACCAAGAGATTTTTTTTTTCTTTTTTTTTCTTATGTGTCATGGTGGAGATAACACCTGGCATAAATTGAGGTTGAATGATGTTTAAATGTTCATTAACAGCGTTAACATTGCTAGAACGTATGCGTCGATAATAGGAAATCGACCATTTGAAAAGCACTCGATATTAAGAATTCAATATTTAATGATTGAAAGACCAGACGAGCGCAAAAAATTGATTTTAATGAACATTTCTATTTATAAAAATGAAATTGAATTTTTTTTCAAATTTTTGAATAAAAATTTTTTTTAAGCATTAAATCTTAAATTCTTAATATGGAGTGGTTTTCAGACAGTAGATTTCCTGATAAATAATTAAAAATGCATAATGAAAAAAATAAAAGAAATAAAGACATATAGTAAAAAAAAAACAAACAAAAAAACAAAAACGGAAATAAAAAGATTCTTGAGCAATGCCAGGCTGGGACAGCTAGTTGAGTATAATAAAGCATAATGACTTACTCCTTTAACTATCACATCTGCAAGCATCGACAGTGGAATGGTGAGACTTAAGGCTAATGTGCCAATAAGTGATGAAGTCAAAAAACAACCCCTAAAAAAGATAAAACAATTTGAATTTAAACTTAAATTGTTAATAGAATTATCAGTGAAATATAAACACATCTAAACAAAACAAAAACAAAACAAAACAAAAACGGCTCTGTTCAATCTTGTCAGATTATGGATATCCACTGAAGGGTGTCTGCACATGAAAATTTTTTGTGGCAGGAATCACACAGTCTCCAACCAAACCTCTCCTGAGTCGGTACCGTTTTAATTCCAGTTGCAAGAATATGTTCAGAATGACTGGACACAATGCCAAGATAAGTAGAGAGCACATATAGTGCCTTAGTACTCTGAAATGGTTACCCATTTGGCACTAGCCAGGCTCATTGTTGCTTAACTTTGGTGACTGTCCAAGAACTGGTGTGTAAACGTGATTATGTTGTATATCTGAAATATGAAATACTTTATACAATAGAAATAATGCATTAAAAAGTTTGTACATATAAATAGTCATATGTGTATGTTTCAATTTTATATATTTATTGGACGATTCGACATGCTATATACATTAGGATTTTTTTTGGTGGGGGGGGGGGGGTCAGACACACCTGTTAATTGCTAACATTAACAAATGTGTTTGGTTACTTACGTATAAGGTATAGTATGTCTAATCACTCAATAAATGCATAATATTGAAATATGCTGTGTGCTCTTATTTAATTGAGCACTATCTCCCATCCAAAAGAGGAAACAAAAAAAGCAACTTTTTTCACGTTGCATATACACCAGGTATTTCCAAGTAATGCACTTGTGTGTTTTAATTAACTTTCTTCAATTATCATGAAGAAATCTTTTAAACGAAACATTTATGAACTGAAATGATTTAGGTTTTCCTTTTTATTTCTATTTCTTATCTATTTATCTACAAAAGTAAGAATGTTTGTGTTTGTGTGTGTGGACACTTCTCAACCTATATACTCCACAAATCTTTGATCTACAGACTGGAAATTTGGTATAGAGGGTATTCAGACATGTAGAACATTTTTTAATCAGTTTTCATGCAGAAAAAAAGAGCTGTAATCTGATAACTTTTCTCTGCTCTAGCACAATGGTCCTATCAGTAATAGATTAAATACAGTGACTTAAGTTTGGGAAACCTTGACTTGAGCATTTTCTGTTATTTACATTTTAACGGCAGCTAAAGTCGAAAGTCTACTCAAAGTGTTAATGTATGTGTTTCCACATACTTATTAAGGGAATTATTTAATAAATTGTTGCAAAAATAAAGAGCTTTCATTTCCATTATAATAAGATAATCTATAAGGGCAGCTGTCTGTGTGTATGCATGTATGTTTGTATGCCCAACTAAAACTTTAAAACAACACAAATAACCACAAAATTAGTATTTCCATGATTGATATTGCTCCGGATGAATAATTTTCTCAAATTGAGAAAATAATTTTTTTTCCCCCTAAACTGATACAGATTTTGTCAGGGGTGTCAGCAGTTTTATAGCCAAATTATGTACTAAATATAAATCTCACCTGTCTGTTTAAATGTATGTATGTCCGCCTAAAACTTTCAACAATGGATTTTCATGAGATCGGTATCGTTTTGAAGCTCGATCCTTCGGCCAACAAATATCGAAAAATTGGCTAAAAACATTAATTCCTTCACCCACAACTGGGCACTTTTCTACAGGGAGGGGTTGCTTTTTCCAACGATATTTTCGAAAGTTATCCCTCTTTTCGATTGACTAGCCTTAATTTAAACCTCCACCACTTCCGGTTTGGCGATGGACATAACAGCAAAGACGTCACATTTTGTTTTTCACATTCTTTTCTTCCTTCGCATCATGGGTGTGCCTGCTTACTACCACTTCTTTTTTTGCTCAACACACACCTCCAAACACCCAGGCAACACGGGGTACCCAAACTAGTGCAGTAAATAAAGGAAAGTAACTGATTATTTAATCAAGGAGTTACTTCATTTAAGCAACGTTGAACCTGGTCAGTACAAAATGGAGGACCATTTGGGACTTCCAGGTACTGTATGTGCTCTCCGCTTATCTCGGCATTGTTTCCAGTCGTCCTGGTCTTCTCCTTGCAACTGGACTCAAACAGTGCCGATTGTGGCTGGGATTGCGCAACCCTTGCCTCACAATTACACGTGCTACTGCCCCTAAGGGGTATCATTTGTCTTTCGAGACTGAACGGAAGCATGGACTTCGTTTATGCTGACACATTCCTTGAAAAATCTAAATACAAATTCTGTGTGTGTGTGTGTGTGTGTGAGAAGAAAGAGGGGAGAAATGAAAGAAGGAGAAAAGGAAAGATAGAAAAGATAATAGTTTTCATACAAATATGATATATTTTTGTCTTGGGCAATGGCAGGTAGCCCTGCTAGTCAGTTTAATAAAAGTGAACAGAAAACAAAATGTTTGATTATTATTCGTTGAAAAACAAAGTTGATTTAACATTATATTTAAAAGAAATTACAGAAAATAATATGGAAAAAAACAAATAAAATTAGGTCATTAATATATATATATGTATATTAGAGTTGGGATGATTAATCAGAATCGGAACTTTCTGGGGTATTGGAATCAGAAAAATTTGTACCTATTTTCTTATGCCAAAAACGATTCCTGTAATTATCTTTTTTTTTTTTTTTATTTGATTTTGTTAAAAAAAAAAAAAAAAAATTTAAACTTCTAGTAAAACTAAAATTTGTAGATCTCGCCCTCACAAGTTTGTTTTTATGTTTGAGAAAATACATGCATATTTAAGATATGAGTTTTTACGATAATCGGGACAAAATAACCATTTTATAGTTAAATATTTAGAGATTCATAAAGAATTGGAATCGGTAATTGTACTGGAATTGGGAATTTAGTATGGAATCTGGAACAATACTGAAATCGTCCCATCACTAACATATATGCATAAATTAATGTAAGTATATGAAATTTCTGTAGAAAAAGGAAAAACAAAACAATCATAATCGGGCTTACCATAACCAGAGCATCTCTGACAAAACTGTTCCTATCATACCATTAATGGCTATAAACATCCATTGATGGTCATTTGGCCATTCAAATAATTCCTGCTTACTGTAATGAAGTAGAAAGAATCCAGGCCAAAGAAACAATGTGTTAAAGAAACCAACAAAACCTGAAATGAGAAAATGTGAACGGAAAAAATATTAAACCAGACCATTAAAAAAAAAAAAAAAAAAAAAAAAAAAAAATTAAAGAAACCATTTAAAAAAAATCTTAATACAATAAAATTCGAAAATAATGTTTTTGATAACCGATTTCATGTAAAATTAATTGATAATGTTGGAGCCACCGAAAGTGCGGACAAAATTTAGCATAAACTTGGTTAAATATTTTCACTTTTTTGGTGATAACCAGAATGGAAACATCAGCCAAAATTTAAAAGAATTAAAATTAAAATCTGAAATGAGAAAACAATTGTGAAAGGAAAAAAGACAATGAAATATCAAACTAGACCACTATAAAAATTTTTAAAAAATAAAGGGGGGGGGGCATGGACAATAAAATGTTCAAAATAATGTATTTTGCTTTTTTTTTAGTTTTCAATAAATAGAAAATTATTTTTTAAAAGTCCATAATTCTAAAAAAAAAAAAATCCCAAATACATACAGGACTAATTTTTTTCTATTCCAAAAAATATCACAAAATTGGCTGACAATGTGTTGACAAAAAACAAAAATGTGGAGAAAAATTAGCATAAACTTTGTTAGGCATGTTTAACTAGAATTAATAAAACAAAAAAACAAAGGTCCAACAAATAAATGTTATCAAAGGCAAAATGAGTTATTCTTTTACCTACTTGGATAAGTTTACTTGCATTTTAACATATTTTTAAGCATACTTAGATTCAAATCAAATGGTAGCCCCTATTCAGTAAGAATTAAAAAAAAAAAAACATGGCTATCATAAGTATTATATAATTATCCTTGATAATCGCTTAAAAATTGAAAATTAAACAAAATCTTGGCAGAACATAATATTTTCACATGATTAGTGATATTTATTAGATGTGTTTCTATCAGTATTTTATTAAATTTGTGGGAATTACATTTCACACACAGCGAATACAAGGACACAAAACTTGTGACAATAAGGTAAACATAGTTATCGCCCCCTTAATTCCGGCAATACGACTTTTTCCCACAAGGAGACATTAGCACTTTATGTCTGCTTTATCTTCTCTCTCTTTTTTTTTCCTGGACATAGAACAATGCAGACACACAAAAATAATCTTCCCATATTGAATACAAAGACTCGTATGCTACACAAATACAAGTACTCATTTTATACCTTGTAATGTTATGGAATTGTTTCTTAAAAGGCCAGAGTGCTCTCCTTTTCATGGAGATAGCTTGACTTTCCCCACCCTCCTGACCTTGTGTCGCATCTTGCTACAGTGATAAAGTAAACATTGTGATTTGTGGCAGTTATGGTCTCAGAATAATGACGTATACTTCTGTATCATATTACATATCCATAGGCTTCTTGTTTATTATACCACTGTGTCTTGTTACCAGCTTATAATCTATAACAGTCACATCGACCAAAACATTGTGAGAATAAAATGAAAATTACAATTCCACATTTTTAAAAAATTTTGACAAACAGAAAAACAGAAGCGTGAAATCTTTTTAAGAGTATTATTTGGATTCTTTGGACTAGTGTTCTCATCTTGCGTGTTATTTTTATATCTTGGTCATTGTAACCTCCAACCTTCTTCAGGTGTAACTTGTCGAACTCTAAAATCTTTCTGTTGAACTTGGAAATTTACACAGAATTTCTAATGGAACGATTATTTAATCCATGGTGATAGCATGCTCTCATTAGGCCAGCAGTAACTGGGTTGCAGTCCTAAGTAATTCACAATTATATTTTTTTTTAGAGTCATCCGCACTGAGAACTGAACCTTCAACCTCCAGAAGAGTGTAACTTACAATTTAATTTTACTAAGTATTTTATCCACTACACCACAGATCCTTCCAGAGTTCGACAAGATACATCTGAAGAAGCTCAGAGGTTACATCGACTGAAACGTAGCGAAAATGACACTCAAGATGAAAACAGTAGTCCGAAGAATCCAAATAATTCTCATCTCCAAAACTTGAGAAACGTTATACGTTTTAAGAGTTAATTTTCATAGAAGTCATCCAAATAAGAAACATTAATTTACTTACCAAAAAACATTGGCAAATCAAGCTTATCTTCATGATCTGCCTTCCGTTTTAACACAACCAGATATGTAGCATAAAGCAAAGAACCGCCTAGGGCCCACAAACTGCCAGCAGGGATGCCCTTTTCAAGCTTGCTGTCGGTCAGACTTACCATGGCTATCCCACAGATACTTTAAGGAATAAAAATAGAATAGATTCTTATTTAAAATTCAACCTAATTTAAAAATTTTTTTTAAAAATAACGAAAAATCTTTATGATGTATGTACCCATCATGGAACGGAAACACCATATTCCAAAACTCACGTAAATTGATCAAGTTGTGTTTTTTTGTTATAAGGAAATCATTTTTAAACAATTTGAAGTGATCAATATGAAATCAGTAGCATTACAAGGCTGATATCACAAGTTTCAACTATTGTAGAGTTATCTGTACTTGCTTTATTAAGATAGCAATACGAAACAGCTCCTTTTTGCTTACTCATAAAATTACTTGATCAATGTACATGATTTTTTTGGAATATGACATTTTCATTCCTTGATGGGCATGAACATCATAAAAATAAAATATAATTGTTTGTATGAAATAGGAAAATTAAAATTTAGATAAAAATTAGATGCAAACAAATCAGATAATAGTTTTTTGTTTTTTTTTCTAAAATAAAGTAGAAGTTTACAGGTGCCAGTAATTCATACATTTTTAAGAGTAACCAATCTTTTTCCTTCATATTTACCAAGCCCTATAAAAATAAAATCTCAGATCTAAATAAATACAAAAACAATTGATCTTTCAGGAAATGTTAACGTTTGATAAAAGATAGTGAATGTAAGTACAGAACAATCAACGTTTGCTCTGAAAATCAGTTCATCCAAAAACATTAAGGCTGTTAGCAATGTAAAACCCTGGGTGTGTTGCAGTGACATGACATATGAACAAAAACAGAAAGACGAAGAAAGGTCTTAAGGTTATAAATCTTCGCATATCTATTGATTTTTAAAAATCATTCACATATATAAATCAGTAAATGTGGACTTACTGTTTAATATAACCGAGATGGAAAATGATAATTTAGAGAATATACAAGGTGCCTTTTTGTACAGGCATTTAAAATTATGGCATACTCTTGAAATTTTACTATGTTATTGCTATACATCTTATGAGATGATTGACAAATTTTTATGATTTCACATTGAAATGAACAGCTGCAGCAGGGATTGGAATACATTCTACCAAAGCCTGATTGTTACAGCTGGTGAATTTCCAAAATTCAATCTGGATGTGTGAGGACACTTTAGAAGAATGATATGCAATAAAATTTGGAAAAAAATACCACAGAAATGTATGGAATGCTTCAGAATGCTTTTGGACTATCTTGCATGAATCGAGCATTAGTTTTTGAGTGGCATAAGAGATTCAAGGAAAGCAGAGAGTTTGTAAAGAATGATGAGAGGCGTAGGATGAGTAGGGAAGTCAGAACACCAGAGTTGATTGAATTTCATGAATAAGGACCGTTGTGTGTCTGTAAAGACAATAAGTGCACAGTTTGATGTCAGTGTGGGAACTGTACACACAATTATTCATGAGGAACTGAAGATGTGGATTGGTTGGTTGGTGGTTTTTATTTTACGGCATATCAACCTTTTTCAGGTTATTTAATACCGAATCTAGTTATTTTGAGGAACGATTTTTAATGGAGTATATTTATATTTTTTTACATCAGATTCTATTTAACCCATAGTTGGGACTTTAACAGGTACTACCACTCCGGGTCAGAGTGAACCTGGGAGCAACGGCAATTAAAGGATGGCTCCACACTCCCCAAAGCCCGCAAGGTGGGGCCTCACCATCGGATATAGTTTTAGGTCATATCCAGGACCGAAGATTTGCACAAAGTTTGTCCCAAGGGTGCTCCATCCTTGCCACAGACTATTTGACCAAGATGGGCATCAAGACAGTTCCTCACCCTCCCTATAGTCCAGACCTTGCTTCCTGTGACTTTTCGTTATTCCCTGAACTCAAGAAAAACCTTAGAGGCTGTTATTATGAGATAATTGAAGAGATGAAAGAGGCTGTGGCGAAAGTCATTAGCTCACACGAACACTGCCTATCCTTCATGTTGTTTTAGGATTCATTAGTTCATTCAGAAAACTTTACCAATAGTATACTGACCTATTATTATTATTATTATTATTATTCTCCGTCACAAAACAAACAATACTAATTGTATGATGAAGCTTTACTGTCCGTCTTTTTCAGCTGCTGCAACATCCAATGTTTTTCAGGTATATCTTGGCAAATTTGGGAATCAGTCTGCAGAACTCTGGGCTCTGTATAGAATTTCAAGTGGAACCATTTATTTAAGTTACCAATCTGTGCTTAAACCTAAACGTAGATTCCATAAACAAAGTTTCTTTCTCATAAGTGCATGCCTGTGGAACTCTGTTCTGTATTCCTGCTTTCCAATTGACTACAATATGGTTGTCTTCAAGTTCAATGTAAACAAGTTCTTGATGAGCCATCCTCATAACTAATCCAATTTATCCAATTCCCACTTCTAACGATTACTACAACATTTTCCCATTGACTACTGAACACTCATTAACCCTTATCCTCAAGTGGCCTCCAGGCCTTGATAAGTGGTGACTTCTTTGTAAAAATTAGTTTGCTATCATTTCATCAGCAATTACTACATAGAAGTTTAAGGAATTCTATATTAGTATCATGGAATGGATAAAGGTGCTAAGTAATAATCAGTTCTAAGTGACAATCCCCTGGAGGGTGTCATGGGAAGACATTTTCCTCATAAAAATATTAAAATATTACAATCTGCTATGATTATAATAATATTAATAATGTATAATTATTACTATTAAAAATATTACATTAAAATCAGAATAACACCGTCTTTCTTTATACGGCATAATCATGTTGACGCACCCATTCCTGCTGAGTCACCAAAATTAAGCAACATTGAAACTAGTCAGTACTAAATGGGTGACCATTTGGGACTTCCAGGTACTGTATGTGCTTTCCGCTTATCTCGGCATTGTTTCCAGTCGTCCTTGCCACTGGACTCAAACAATGCCGATTCAGGAGAGGTGTGGTTGGAGATTGCGCAACCCTTGCCTCACAATTTCATACGCAGCTGTCCCTACAGTGGGTATCCTTTGTCTTTCGAGACTGAATGGAGGCATCGTCGTCTTTCTTTTAAACGTAAACTAGATTGATTTAAAAACTTGCTTTTCTCCCTTAGATCATTTGTAAATATTTGTTTCTTTGTTTTTATATACAATAAACACTTTTTATTTATCTTTAAACTCTGAGTTTTAGTTTGTTTTTTTTTTTTCAATATATGTTGGATGTTTAATACTCCTAGACTCAAATAACAAGGGTGAAGGTTCAAATTACGTGTAAATTTCTAGGTTCAACAAAAAGATTCTCAAGTTCGACAAGATATACCTGAAGAAGGTCAGAGTTTATATAGGCTAAAATATTGTGAGAATAGCATCATAGATGAGAACGTTAGTGCAAATAAGCCAAATAATTTGTATGATGCAAATAATCTGAAACTACATCACATTTCTCAAAGACATTACATCCGTACTCTAGTATTTTATTGCCATTTTCTGTTATCATGCCTACCTCCTCAACATTTTCACATTCACTACTTAATGTTCCTATTTACTTTCCCTCCCCACGGGACAGAGTTAGACATCAGGGTCATTTTTTAACGTGGAGTAAGGAACAAAAATAAAAATTGTCTCAGTCGTGAAGGATTTCTTCTCCACTGACAAAGAAAAAGAAATTGAAGTCTAGCATCTTAAGAACAGATACTACACTTTCAGTTATATATATATTTTTTATTTACTCTGAAAAGTTGACAACAATTTGATCCTGGCCCCGAAGGTCAAGAAACCTCTTATGGGATTCACTACTTAATGCTATTCGCCATGAATTATTAAAAAGCAGGTGACAATCTCAAAGTGATTATAAATAGTGGCTTCCACCAAACAAGAAAATCGAGATGACGTTTCTCACCTGAACATGACAGCAGCTAATTTGGATAAAGTGAATCTATCTGCACTGTTACTTGGATAAAAAGCTGCGCCAATAAGAGTGAACAAACTAGATGTCGACGATAAAATATTCACGATCGAAGCTTCTGTGTCATCGAGGGCCTTTTGGTAGCAGAAATTCCCAAAGAACCACTGGAAGAGAAAACAAATATTTTTTTAGAAATCAAAACCTGCAATTGTATTTTGAATCTTTTAGTTTTTATACTTATATGTTTGAAGTATCTGTTATATATAGGGACCCTACGTTAGTAAGTACCAATTAAGTTAACTAATATGAATTTTGTAGAGAGTTACATTAGTACATGTCAGAATAACCTGGTGGCAAATGGAAATATACCCATTGGGGGTCTTGCTGATACTACCCTTGGATTCTAACTAGAAGACCAAGAATATATATTTAATTTCACGTATTTTATTTTAATTTTTTTACAGAGTGTCTTCGGTGATCGGGAGATCCTATTTATCAAAAAGGAGAATAGAAGGTCATAACATACTATGAAAATTAAATTAGCGTATCTATATACTAATAATTTGATATTCGTAGTAAGTTATTACCTTATATCCTCCCTATTTAATAAATAGTATCTTCCGATTAAATCTCTATCTCTACCGTTATATACCGTTTGTGTGTGTGTGTGTGTGTGTGCGTGTGAGGGGGGGGGTAGGGTTCCTTCCTCATAGGTTCCGAAACGGCTGAGCCTATATTTTGCGAATTTCACACAAAGTAATTTATATGTCTGGCAGTGTTCTTAGATATGTTTTGTACAAAAATTCATCCGATAAGTATCGAAAATCGAAAAAATCTTATTCTAAAAATATTCTTTCTTTGCAAACAAACATATTTTTATCAAAAACATGGCAGCAATCTCTACCTTGATTTAAATTGACACGTTGTTTATAAAATCGGGTGCTCAAATTGAAATAGTCATCAGAGACATGTTGAACTGAAAATACTGCCAGTGACTGTATAATGTATTGCAGTCCCTTTCTTGTTAATATGTCTCGCTCTCTCTATTTTTTTTTCATTCTCTCTCGTTTCGACGAAGGAAGAATTATAATTCAGTTAGGATTCGATCGCAGTTGATGACGAATGACAAAAAGTTAGACTCTTGACTTTGCTGCAAATAGGTCTGGAGTTAAAATGCTCCTTCAGTTATTGAAATAAATAAAAGAAATAAATAAAAAAATAAATAAAAGAATATTCTCATCAGAAAATGTGTCTGCCGTTCATTTACTACAATGTTCAATTATAACACAGCAGTTCTGCCAGTAATGACACTGAAAACACCCAAGTGGATCAGAGGGGGTTGCAAATTGCATTGTTATGATGATTGAACTTGTGCATTCATGACTTGAAAGTGATATCTCTTTCTCTTGCAGATATTGGCATTGTGAGATGCAAAGAAAGCAATTCCTGTCATGGATGTGCATCAAAAGCAGAGACACATCATTGAATTCCTGGCATTGAGAATGGTGGTGACTATGTAGAAAAATAAATTGTGGAGCACAAAAGGTTGCTCATTTTAATGGTACCACTCCTGTCTTCATAGCTCTTCAACTTTTGGCTAATAACTAATGTATTCTCAAAATTCGAAGTACATCTCAGAGAATCTTTAGCTAAATACAAAAGCCACTCGTGGCCTTCACATGAGACTTGAACCTGAACATAAGGCCTTCACTGTATACTTTGAAAGACGTTTGAATATCAGTTTGATTCTGACATTCAACTTGTCCTTGGTGCTGCAAATGGTACAATTGGTGCCTTTTTCAACTGTGTATTACATTTGATAACGCATGTTATCAGACAAGTTGGGGCCAGACGTTATGACTGGTGATATGTTGAAGTTCTCAAACTTATTTTCTGCGTTTTATCCTACAGAACTGTGACAGAGCTTCCCACAGTCATCCTCTCCACCTAGCATTTGAAAACAGTGCACAGCAACTCAATATAACCATCTGAATTCAGTTAGAGTCTTTTCAAAAATGTAAGGCAACATGACATTGCCTTCACTGGAAAAACACTTAATGACAGTTTGAAGAAACTTGATCTTCATGTACGACTTTGTGAAATTTTTAATCTGATACAAATCATCATGATACAGGTCATTCTTTTCCAAAATTTTGGTACTCTCCAGTCCTCCATGGTATCCAGCTCTCAAACCCACAAATAGTAAACAAAAGCAGCTATCCATTTACCATTTAATAGTTCTGAATATGAAATATCAAAATCATCAAATCTGTCTTGAACACCTCGTATAAATTCTCTTTTCAAACCTCTCACAACTTGATCGTTTAAAAATAGAAACTTACCAGCATACAGAATATGAAAGCAATCTTTGCCACTTGTCTGAGACTAAGTTTGCTAAGGGCTCGTAACCTGGCTTCCTCAGCACGTACCGAAGCATTGTAAGATAACCGGGCTATGACCGCCTCTTCTGCATAGATATCTGCACAGTCAGCAAAAAGAAAATACAAATTATTGTTGTAATGATGCAGTTAACAGAAAAAAACTAAAAACAATCCAAGAATATTTGTTAGTACAGACTATTTTAAATTATACTCGTAGCTGAATAAAACAAGTTTGATAAAAATGTGACAAATTATTTGGATTCATCAGACTACTGTTCTCATTTTCATAATTTTCGGTCGATGTAACCTCCAACATTCTTCAGGTGTATCTTGTTGAACTCAGGAATTTGGACGGAATTTTGAAAGGAACCCTTTGTTTACCTCACGGGAATAACATCCTCTCGTTCCATAACTCATGACTGGATAGAGGTTCTAAATAATTCGCAATTGTATTTTTTCTGCCAGGATCCATGGCACAGCGGTTAGAGTACTTGGAAAAATCAGTTGTGGAAGTGATACTCCTGAACGTTGAAGGTTCAGTTCTCAGCGTGAGCAACCAAAATATACAATTGTGGATTACTTAAGGCCTCTATCCAGTCATGGCTGATGGAATGAGAACATGCTACCCCCGAGAAGTAAATAAAGGGCTTCTGCTTGAAATTCCATCCAAATTCCTGAGCTTGACAGAAATATTCCCAGAGTTCGACAAGATACACCTGAAGAAGGTCGGAGGTTACATCGACCAAAATGTTGTGAAAATGACACTCAAGATGAGAACAGTAGTCCGATGAATAATAATACGAATAATCAATCCTCATCTCAAAAATTCAGAAACATAATTTGTGTGTGAGGAGTTAAAAGACAAATTTATTATTTTTGATCCAAAAAAAAAAAAAAAAAAAAAAAAAAAAAGTAATTTTAATTTTGTTTATTTATTTGCTGTGTAAACATGTTGCAGAGCATGTTTTGCTGGTGTATGTGAACAGCAGATCTGAACTTGTTGGATGCTTGGCCAGAGGGGTGGGGTATGGAAAACTGAAAATACTTTTAACCAGTCAGACTACCTAAGAGATATTTTTTTGTTTAAAAAATTAAAATGCTCATTGAATGAGAAGAGTCCTACTGGAATTAACTTTGTGAGAAACAAATAATGTTCAGAGTCATCTAGAGGCTGAATATTTGACGTAGGTACTTGGTTTTGGTGAGAACTATCGAGCAGATGAGCCAGCAAACATCTCCGGACCAGGTGGGCCCCTTTTGGAACTCTCAGTAAATCACCGGATTAGATTAAATGATCAAATGTTAACTATGCCGTACTTCCAACTAACAATTTCTGGGTTTAAATGTGACACACTTGCTATCAAGAGTTGCTGTTAAAGTATCAACATTCAACCCGATGGTCAGTCTCTGAAAAATCAGGCTTTTTAAAATTTAAACTGAAAGCATCTCATTTGCATATGAGGTGAAAAGATTACTAGCGTATAAAGAGACGTAGCAGCCTTTTTTTGTTGTTTTCTTCATTCTTTTTGTTTGCATCTTGCACTAAAGGCCGTTGAAAGATCAGGTTTGTACCAATTTTTTAAAACATTTAATCACAGATCTTATGTGTTATCTGATGTTGCAAGTTTGTCGTTTAACTAAGCAGTCGGGAAACATTTATTTGTTTATAAGCAGTTTTGCTTATTCGTTGCATCACTAACTAAATACAGCATAATCACATTGACACACCAGTTCCCGCTGGATCACGGAAGTTAATTGCTCAGTACTAAACCCTTGCCTCACAATTACACGTGCTACTGCCTCTAAGAGGTATCCTTTGTTTTTCAAGACTGAACGGAAGAATGGCATGGGAACTGGGTGGACCAATGAACAATTTTGACCTGGACATAATGTGCAGGACGATCACGGCAGTGCAGTGAATGCACAAGAGCATGTCCACAGCTCCAAGTTTTAATAAATTCTATTGTTGATCTTTCGTTTCATTTTCAAAGATTTTTGAAAATGGAAATAAAAATATCAATTTCTGTCAATGTAATTTCAGGCAGGATAAGACTTTAAGATGGAACGGAAACAGATTTGTTGTTGAATTTATTTTTAAATGTTTGTACAGATAAAGACACAAATGAAAACTCTTCAACATCCTTATGTATTGTGCTAAAATAAGTATCATCGTCAAAAATTAGGAAAGGATAACAGAGTGGACCTGGGAGCAATGGCAATTAAAGTCTGGCTCCACACTCCCCAAAGCCCGCAAGCTGGGGCCTTACCACTGGATATAGTTTAAGGTCATATCCAGAACCCAAGCTCCTGGGACTGACCTTCACTCCTGTCTGAAGTAGATACATCAAATATGTTTCCAATATTGCTGGAAAAATAGTTGGATTAGTCTTATTCCAGAATGTATCTCACTATCAATGCAATCATCTATCTGTATAAGAGCCAGGTACTCCTTAAAATGGAGTACTGTTGCCATATCTGGGCAGGAGCTGCTCAACGTGCCCTATCCAACCCTGCTAGAGTTCAAAACCAGCTTTGAAACTTTGGTGATGCTCTTTTCTTTTTCCTGCAACATCTTTTTCGCAGAAAAGACGTTTTGAGCCTGCCTCTGCTCTTTCGTTATTTTCATGGCAAATGCTTGATTGAAATCCAATCTGATTCCCCTTTGCCAAACTTTCACGAAAAACACTTGACTAGCTACAACCACTATATATGATTTCCCCATCATTCTTTGTGCCTAAATCTAAACACAGATTCCATGATCAACGTTTTTTTCCCAGAGCTGCCCACTTGTGGAACTCTGTACCACAGATCTGCTTCCCACCTGACTAGAACATTATCATTTTTAAATCCAATGTAAACAAGTTCTTGTTGAGTCATCTCCTTAAATAATCAAATTCTACCTAATTTCCACTATTACCAATCATCATGATGTTGTCTTACGACCACCTTATGCTAATTAACCCTTATCCTCGAGTGGTCTCCAGGCCTTGATAAGTGGTGACTCTTGTAAAAAAAAAAAAAAAAAAAAAAAAAAAAGAATTTCAATGTCTAAAGTTAAAAAAAGGAGGATTAGGAGGAGGATAACAATAAAATAACGTATCTTACCAGAAAGCTGTCGCACCTCTGAGAGGTTATTGAACCTTACTGTTGATTTGGTTTTAGAATCATCTGAAAAAATAAATAAATAAAAAATAGAATGGATTGCTTTGTACGATAAATTTTTGACATTCATGTATTTTAATTTTTGAGGAACATTTTTTTTTTTTTTTTTTTTTTTTTCCAATTTTCCTTTCTTCTATTCAAAACCCCCATCCCATCCATAGCCTTGACCCTCTAGAGGGGCATAGGCCATCTACAACTTTGTAGATGCTTTTGTAGTGAGGAGTTCTTTTTTCGGGATGAGGGCACTGCCCCATATCCAACCTTCTCAGAAGGTACACCTAGCCTTCCCAAATAGTCACCCATCTGGTACTGGCCAAGCTCAATGTTGCTTAACTTTGATCTGGTGAGAACAGGTGTGTCAACGTGACTGTGCCATATTCCATTCAAAACAGGTTGAAACAATTTCCCATTCTTCCATTCGAAACAGACAACTCAAGAAATTTCTCAAAAAATGATAAAATTTTGCGTAACTTATTGGAAAAAAAAAAAAAAAAAAAAAAAAACAATAACACAAAGTAAAACATTGATTATCTGTGCAATAATTGAATTAAAATATTTTTAATGAATTTTAAATGTTTTTTTCAAGTTTTCTAAAATGATTAGCAGTTTTAAAATAACTAGTAGCTTTATTTTACATGATTTATTGAACACAAGAAGGGTGAATGTTCATGTTTTTCTTGACAGTATTACGACATCAATCACTACAACAGACCATTTAGAAACCCACATTTAATAAACTTCAATTGTAATCTTCAAAAACCCCAGAGGAGTTCAGTTATTTTTCTGAATTTTTGAGATAAGGAATGATAATTTGTATTATTCAGACTACTGTTCTCATCTCTAGTGTTATCCTCACAATGTTTTCGACAACATAATCACCAACCTTCTTCAGGTTTATCTAGTCAAACTTGGGAATCTCTACGAATTTTAAAACAGAACCCTTTATTTAATTCACAGGGGTAGCATGCCCTTGTTTTGTCAGCCATTATCGGGTAGAAATCTCAAGTAATTTGCAGTTGTATACATAGTATCGCCTGGACAGGGGATTGAACCTTTAACTTTTAGAAAACAGTCACTTAAAACTGAATTTTAATAAGTACTTTACCGGTTATACCAGGAGTCATTGCAACAGAAAGATTCTAGAGACACCGAAAGAAGGTTGGATGTTGCATCCACTGAAATGTTGGAATAGAAACAGCACTAACACTATGCGGGTTTAACTGGCTTCCTCCAAAGGAGGAAGTTCCATGAGAGTATGAAATTCACAAGCGATCCCCAGTCACATATATATCCCCGTTAGGGGAGTTGACGACATTAGGTTTTTACAACTCTTGCAAGGAGGTATCAACGTCCTCCTATATACAGCACCTGAATTCCCAAGTTGATCACCCATCTGGCGCTGACCCGGCTCAACATTGCTTAACTTCAGTGATCTAACGAGAACCGGTGTGTCAACGTGATTATGCTGTAGTTGTAACACTACAGGAGGAGGATAGTAATCCAAATGGTTCAAACACGTTGCCAAATGTTTTTCTTTAAATAAAAATACAAGAAATATTTTTTCATGGAATAAAAATTTCAACAAATTCCAAAGACACTCTGTCAATTTCATTAAATAAATAATAAAAAAAAAATCTTTCTTTGACATATTTCTCCATTGAATTATCTTTCTAGAAAGAAATATTTTCTCATTAGTAATAGTAAAACAGGCAAGGGAATGATGGAGATGGGTCAATTAGCGAACCAGAAAAACAAAAGTAAAGACTACCATCAAGCAGTAGATACAACTAGTTAAAAATAAAACTGTAGGATTTCATGAATGATAGAATTTAGGGTTACTCACTTCCTCCAAGTTAAGACCTACTAAATATTTTTTCTTGTGCTGTTTTTCACAAATCAAATTCATCAACAGCTTTCTAGATCAGAAGAAAGAACTAATGAGTTCTATGCCGGTCCATTAACATGCTCATTGGGTCATCAGGAGAGAATACACTGTTTCAGGGACTTCCTCTTAACGGATTCTCTGCCCTCTCCCCTCACTGATGCAAAGTTCCACCTATTAGATCTACTGGTGTGTTAGTATAACATCACTTTACTACTCGTTCAATTTCTCCGCATTTCTTTTCAGCCATATCCACCATTTCTTGGATTTTATTTAGGACTTTAGTTATCTTCCCATGACTCAGACCTGAATGCAGAGACTAATACATACAAGCTACAAACGCCAACTGGACTACAACAGAAGTAAAACAAAAACAATAGAGGAACACCACACAGATTCAAGAAAACAAACATTATAATTAAGTTACCCTTCTTTCCTCAGAAAAAAAATTAGAGTGTCGGCATCAGTTGATACCATGCCAAATAGTGTAAAAGGTCAATGAGGATGGAAAGACTGAGAGAAAGCACTAACCAGACCTCCACTGGATGAGTGTGAACAGGACTGAGACCTTATTGCTATGCAAATTCCAGTGAATTCCAATAGTCATTGTCAGCAAGAAATGGCTGTTGTGATAATACAAATTCAAATGTTATCAAAAGAGGTAGAGAGTATTGAAAATATGTGGAGCCTTGTCACTTAGACTCTAGGGAACACATGTTAGCAGATAAGGAAAATTACTGAAATCAAGATGAATTTCACATGAGGGAGCCATGATTCCTGTGTGTGTGGGGCACAATAAAGGAACAAATCTTTCTTCTTAAACAATCACAATGAAGTTAAATCAAGAAAAAGACATCAAGAGGGAAGGAAACAGGAAGTCATTATTTGATGAAAGAAAGTCATCTAACTTCTCTGGTTGGTTTGGTTGTTTTTGTTTTACGGCACATCAACCCTTTTCAAGGTATTTAATGCCAGATCCAAAGATTTTGAAGGAAAATTTTTTAATAGAATATATTTGTTGTTTTCAAGTCGCTTTCTATTTAACCCATAGTTGGGACCATAACAGGTACTACCACTCCGGGTCAGAGTGAACCTGGGAGCAATGGCAATTAAAGGGTGGCTCCACACTCCCCAAAGCCCGCAAGCTGGGGCCTCACCACTGGATATAGTTTAAGGTCATATCCAGGACCTCTAACTTCTCGAATGAATGATTTGAAGTTTTAGCCTTTACAGCAAAATTATTACTTTCAGTTTTCAGAGAGAACTGTCATAAGAAGGAAAAGGACGGTTAGAGAAGACGAGAGAAAGAGAGAACAAACAGGAAAAGGGACAAAAAGATATTGTGAAAAAAAAGTGGAAGAGAGAAAAATAAAATCCAGCCAAATAATGAGGCTTGTTTTGTATAATGGTATTTTCAGATGTTAATGCCAAATCCGGTCATTTTGGAAAAAGTTTTTATACTTCATGCTATTTAGGTCTTCAAATATTTATTTATGGTGTTTAGTTTGTTTTTTTTGTTGAGGAAAATTGTTGTTTTTGACTTTGCTGAACGTGATTGCATTTTGCAAAGGGGAAGGAATAAAAACAACACCAATGTCTGATGCATTTTAGGTCAAGAAGCCAATATCTTTAGATGGCTTTATCTGATCAAAAAATGAGGTAAGATTCTAGTGATTCAACAGAAAATTTTTCTCACAAAAACAGATAAGTTAAATGGCTTGTGGATGATTGGAGTAGGGTCGGGTGCCTTTTGGTTTGTGCAAAGTCTAAACATAGTAACAATTTAAAAAAATTAAACAAAACACGCAAACTCTGGTGCATTCTATAAATATCAGTTGCACTCTGGGTGTGTGTGTGACACCATCAACCTTCCACGACCTACCTTCAACTGTCGCAAAGCCAAGACAGTCTGTAAACTGTTCTTAACTGTCCTAAATGGTCGCAAAACTGACCGTAAACCAACTCTAAACATACTGACCCCTTTGTTCTAATCACCACCACACCTTGATTAACAATCCTATTTCAGCTTTCTTTTGTGTGTGCTAGTGAACAACTTTGTGTACATTTGATCTGATGATAAACTTATTTCCTCTTTTTTTTTTTTTTACTTTTAACTTCCTAACACTGGGGATAGGGTTACATCGATATTATCACATTTTTGATATAGGAGAAATTCTGGACAATAATCGATTTTATTACAGCTGCAAGAGTAAAAACAATGAAAAGCGGATACTAACTTGAAGACTCGTCAGATTCTGCGCCACTGTTTTTGTCATCAAATTTTATTGGAACAAATATGGGATCGCCCTGCAGAAAATAAAGAAAACCATGATTAACTGGTAGCTAACTCAACTGAAATCGAGAAACGGGATTGTAGATTCAATTTGAGTAATTAGCAGTGAAACATTAAAAATAAGAAACAGACATTAAACCAAGATGATTTTGTCAAAGAAATGTGTAAATAAACAAAGAATTAAACCTATTTTCAAAATAAATATACAGAAAAATTTTTTTTTAAATTTTATGATGCATGCATCCATTACAGAACGAAAATGTCATATTCCAAAAATCATATAAATTGATCATTTAGTTTCTTTTTTTTTTAACTAAGAAAATCAAATTTTATGACAGAACGAGACATGTTTTGATATACCATGTTTAGTAAACGAGACAACTCAATTCCAACTTTTGAGATCAAAATCAGCCTTGTAATGGCTACAATTTTCTATTAAAATCGCTGTAAAAATTTTTATATATATATATATATATATAATATAAAGCTGAACGTCTGTGTGTGCGTCTGGTCACGAATAGGCTCCTATATGGTTGACTATTATAGAAACCTGACTGATCACATAATGATAGAAGATGTATCGAGACACAGAAATGGGTATGTTTGATCTGGCATAATGATGATTCATTAAAATTGTGGGGTTTGCATACGTGCCTGGTCCACAAAGTATGGAAATAAAAAATTAAAAAATTAAAAAAAAAAACGTTTACAAGTGTTTTTGATATAGATGTACATAATACTTTGATAAGTATGTTTTAACTTAAATAGGGATTGTATAATAAAATTGTGGGGTCTGCGTTCGCGCCTGGCCTCCATAGAATGGAAATAGGCACAAACTTTAATAAAGACTTCATATCTATCTGCGTAAGTATACTTTGATAATTCTGCTTCAGTTTGAAGAAATATGGTATAATAAAATTATTGGGTGTTCGTTCGCGCATGACCTCCATAGAATGGAAATATGTCACAAAGTTTAACAAGGTTTTTTTAATATAGATCCACAGAATATTGTGATAAGTGTTTCAGTGTGAACAGCTATGGTATAATAAATTATGGGTTTATCTTTTTTATTTTTACTTTCATCATATTTTGCTTTGGTTTTGATACCCCCAAATTCGAAGCTATCTCTTTACAACTCTTCCTTTTCATAACCTATCATACTTTCATAAATCAAAGTCCATTTTCTGTAGGCTGTTTTTGAACCCAGTCAATGACAGGTACTTTTGCTAGTATATACACACACAAAAAAAAAAAACAAAAAAAAAAACTACTCAATCAATTTGTGCGATTTTTGGAATATGACATTCTATTCTGCAATTTAGTTTTTTAAAATAGGTTTAATTCTAAATAAGCACAGAATAAAGTTTTACAAATTCAACCATTATTTTGTTTTTGCAAAAGTACAAAAAATGTTTCAGCTGGAAATAGATCAGAAATCTGCTCTCATTTTAGATTGGCATATTTAATTAACTTCTATCGTCAAGTCAAGCAATTATTAACTTAGACAATCTGACACAGCGTCATCTAATCAGCAGCAGCCATCTCATCGATTACTTTCAATGTATTGTTATATTGTCCGTTTTTAATTGCAGTACTCAGACTCTATGTTTTCAATTAAATCGTTTTAAAGTATTTCCATATGGTTGTAAATTTCATTTCATGTTTAGTGACTTCTGTTCCGTTCCATATTTTAGCTAAACAGAGTCCACTTGCGATGTAGGTTTTGTGAATACTTTCAAGGGATTAGATAGGCCTACAAAACTTAATACACTTGGTTTTTATCTGTTCAGGTACTCTTTATACTAGAAGGATGATTAAAGTTGATCAGATTCTTTCTTCAAGTTCACCAGGATCAGGAAAGGACCTCAACACACTTCGGCACTTATGCAGAACACGAATCGCGCTGGAACAACGGTGTTATGTAGAAATCCATTCTTTACTGATCTGTATCTTCATCGTTAATAAACTAATGCACTGCAAAAATTGGATCCAACTTGTAAAATTAAATCCAAAAAAAAAAAAAAAAAAAAAAAATGTAGGATATAACGGGCCAACTTACCAGATTATAGCTTCCGGGGGGGGGGGGGGGGTCGTCGATGCTCTTCTAATTTCCAAAACGAACGATTGCTTTCTAGCTATGCTAACAGATGGCAGTTCTTTTATTTCTTTTTTTATGGCGGCTTCAAATAACCAAAAGTTTTAGACCAATCAGAAAAAAGGTTAATTATTCTATTTTTTTTTTTTATTCTTTAAAGTTTATCATTTACACATAAATACATTTTTATTTTTAGTTTATATTTAATAAAAAATATCAGAAATATGACACCACACCGACATCTTAACTTTGAGTAATGAATTTTTGGATTTAACCCGACCAAGTAACTCAACTCCAATGGCCACATGTATTCTAGTTTTTCTAGAATAAAAGATGTATTTGTATTATTGTAGAGAAAGCATTAGTGTTTTGTATTAGTTGGATTATTCAGATTACTGTTCCCAGCCTGCGTGTTATTCACACAACGTTTCAGCCGACGTAACCTCTAAACTTCTTCACGTATACCTTGTTTAATTCTTGAATCCGCATGGAATTTGGAATGGAACCTTTTATTTAATCTACAGGAGTAGCATGCTCTCATTCCGGCAGCCATGATAGAGTAGAAATCTTAAATAATTCACAATTGTATTCTTAGTATCATCTGCACTGAGGATTAAACCTTCAACCTCCAAAAGAGTGTCACTTAGAACTGAATTTTACTTAGTACTTTATCCATCATGCCACAGGTTCAAGGACTCGTCTGAAGATGGAAGGTTCAATCCTCGGTGCAAGCAATACTAATAATATAAATGTGAGTTATTTAAGATTTCTACCTGGTCATGGCTGACAAAATAAGAGCATACTACCTCCATGGATTAAATAAAGGGTTCCGTTTGAAATTCTGTGCAGATTCACAAGTTCGACAAGATACACCAGAAGAAGGTTGAAAGTTACATCGGCCGAAACGTTGTGAGAATAACACTCAAGACGAGAATAGTAACCTGAATCATCCAGATAATCAAAAATATTTTCAGTCCATGCGTAAACATCATGATGGACACCCAAAAACGCTGATAACACTTATGACATGTTCACATCCTTATGCAATGCACTTAAACGCTAACACATTTTAATAAAGAAAAATAATAGGTGGACATTTTATCATATCCGTTATTTGTTCTTATCAAGCAGAATAAAGAAGGGCATAAACAACAAAGACATTACGTTTTTATAATGAAACAATATTATTTATTTATTACTAGTATGGGGTGCCTCTCAACAACAGCAGCTCGGAAATCATTAAGAAACCTTGGACAGACAAGGAGGTGAAGAATGAACAGTGATTTCAACAGAATGGAGACATTCCCTACATTTTAAAGTCACCTTTGTGCGCCAACGAATCATGTGATCAAACAATTTCAAACTTTTTACACAGTCCTTTGCATTTTGGTTGTATTCTACAAGATCTTTTGAGCTGCACCGATTGGCCAGTAGGGGGCAGACTGTGCAGTGTTACATCGTATGGTCCTCCTTTTCACATTTGCAGATGGTTGGGTCAATTTTGTAACTCCATCTGGTCATATCTTGACCATCTCATTCCTGTTCCAGTGGTTGTACAGATTTTCAATGTCCATTTTCAAGGCTTTTCAAAAATTTTCAAGGTCTTCTCCAGACAAAATTCAATTTTTTAAAACAAAATTTGAGGTTTGTTTTATAATCCACAGAAATCAAAAAAGAGTGGTCAAATATACAAATGTTACAAATAGCCATTAAAAATTACTTTGCAATCTACCTGCATCCATTTTTTGTGATTTTAAGTAGTTTTAAATACATTTTATTTCATCTTAAATTTTAACTCTCGTTACGGTTTTTTAAATTTTCAAACAAGATGGCCGTCTTGTCTATTTTTTTTTTTTTCTTTTTGTCCAGCCAGTCTCATTTTTTTTGCTGGACATATACAAAATATAATTACATCCTTCTTAGACAACAACAGAACCAACTAGGTTGTCATTGATGGCTGTACATCCAAGCAGCATAACATTAATGCAAGAGTGTCTCGGGGGTTGAGTCTTGAACCACTATTATTCCTGATATTCCTAAACGACCTAGCAATGCCACACAATCTGCTAGTATCAAATAAAAATGGCCTTGTAATATATTAAATAAAACAAATCACGGTCTAATGTTTGACACCAAAAGTGCAGGTCATCAGGCGATGGTCATTTTGGGCTGTTCTTTCAGCTTCTTCTATCACAACAAAAAACAATGGCTAAACCCTCCATGTTATTTATGTGAAGGCATGCGAATATCATGCGGAGACAATTAAGATTTTCAATTTTGATCTTGCTTTTCTCTCAAATTGCTTGACCTCTTTCAATTTGGACTTTCCCAACTCACAGTGAACACCTGATCATTTTAGCTTTGGTAAACCTGCTATTGGAACAAAAGGATGGTCATCTATTTGTTGATGGCACGATTATGGTTTGGAACTATCAACTTCCATCTGATTAGCTCTCCAGTCGGCAAGACTCTTCCTTTCGCATACCTTAGCTTGATGGATTCTAAGACTTTCAGTGTTTTTTAATATATGAAATACAAACATCTTTGTAATATCTATAATGTAAATCTCAACCATTTGTGTGTGTGTGTGTCCACTAAAAACTTTTGTTATCTGCATCGAACAGGCACAAACTTGGTATCATTAGAAAGAGCAACCTCTTGGATACATAATATTGAAAAATTAGAAAAAAAATCGTCAATTATTTTATTTAGAAATGTTGTTTTGTTTAAAGTGGGGGTGAGGTAAAAACCTTGATTTCGACGCTGTTTGTTAATCGTGCATGCACGAACGGTCGATTTGTTGTTTCAATTTATAAAGCTGAATTTGTAACATCATAACATCTGTGTCGTCATGGTTTGATTAATAACGCCTTCGCTTACGAACTTAACTTTCACAAGTTTGCGTCCACCAAGCAGCATTTTTTTCTTTTTTTTGCTTACGTTTCTGTCTGATGGCATCAAAGTCTCACTTTCTTTTTATATATATATATATATATATATATATATATATATATATATATATATATATATTTTTTTAAACTTATTCTTTTAATTGACTCTATAAATTAAAATAATATTTTACGACTGGGCAACGCTCCCCACCTCCGCTAGTATTTAATAAAAATAAATTCTGGTAATTAAATATTGAACAACAATAAAACAAAAACTGTTATATCTTTAAGAGTGAAATTTTGTGGACAAGTCAGGCACAACTGAATGTTTTTTGTACTAAATATTGTTGTCTTGCAGAAAATATTGTAAATTTTATTAACAATTCCATGAGTGATTTGGAGGGGTGCATTGCAATCTCCATCTTAATCTATTATGTACCCTTAACAACAAAACAAACAATGCACAATAGAAAATGCACAGCTTACACAAATGGAGTCCAATATGAATTTGAATACATGAAAAGCAAGTGAGAGGCTGGAAAAATGGTTAACAATGGCCCGAAAGATGACAAAATAATGTATTGTCATTGTAAGTCTTTATGAATGACTAACGAGGGGGAGGGGGCGTTGCCCGGTCATAAAATATGCTTAAATATATTTTAATTCATACAGATTTCTTATTTATTCTCTATTAAAAGGGCTCCTTCAGTCTTTAACAGACTATGGATACCCACGAAGGGGTGCCTGCGCGTGAAATCTTTTGTGGCAGGAGGTGTGCAATCTCCAACTACACCTCTCCTGAGTGGACCTTGTAAAATACCAGTGGCAAGTGAAATGTTTGTACAAGACGACTGGAAACAAATGCCAGGATAAGCGGAGAGCACATACAGTGCCTTGAATTCCCAAATGGTCACCCATCTGAAGAGAAGCAGCATGCAAACGTGATCATGCGCTATTAACAGTACTGATTTCCAAAGTATTAAAAAAAAAAAAAATGACTTGTGTACTATTAGCTAGAATCGAAGCCAAAACATCCAACACTTCAGCTGCATTCCCTACTGTTTGAGCTATCAACAGATAGATGAAATTTAAAATTAAACCATTACAAGCTATTAAAGAATTTGTGCATACACAGAAGTAATCAAAATATGTTAGAAATTTGAAGTGTAAAATGTTCATTTAAACTTGTCGACATATTTCTGTATGCGTCATTCATCCAGCCAAACAAAGATTTTACTCGTTATAAACCATCCTTAGTGTACGATTACTGTTTCCTGTTAATTTCGGTGTTATGTAACCAATAGTTTAAGAGTTTATTGGTTAAATATTTACAGACAGACAGACATACATACATCTGCTTTATTTATATGGATTAGAAAATATAGGTTAACTTTTGAATGAGTCTACATAAAATACTCCCTACTGATCTTAAAAATACTCCCTCACCTTGTGGTTAAAGCGATACAGTAGGTGTTGTGGTATCATCTCTATTTAGATAAACAAGTGACTCTTCTGAGTTGGTATCATTAGAATGAGCGATCTCTTGGACACAATATGGAAAAATGAGAAAAATCGTCAATTATTTCATGTAGAAATGTTGTTTTGTTTGAAGGGGGGGGGTGCTCAGATAAAAATCTTGGTTTCGATGCTGTTTGTTAATTGCACATGCGTGAACGATCAATTTGTGGATTCATTTTAAAAGCTAAATTGCGTTGTTCAGTAATAAAATATGCTTAAATATATTTTAATTCATGTAGATTTCGTATTTATTCTCTATTAAATATATATATATAGATATATATATATATATATATATATATATATAAAGCAGGCTCCTTCAGTCTTGGACAGACTATGGATACCCACGAAGCGTTGCTTGCGTGTGAAATTTTTGTGGTGCGCAATCTGCAATCACGCCTCTCCTGAGATGACATTGTTAAATACCAGTGACAAGTGAAGTACAGGATGACTGGAAACAAATGCCAAGATAAGCAGAGAGCACATACAGCGCCTACCCTTCCCAAATGGTCACCCATCTGGTACTGGCCAGGCTCAACATTGCTTAACTTCAGTGATTTGGCGAAAACCGGTGTATCAACATGATTGTGCCATATATATATATATATATATATATATATATATATATGGTACTAATTTCAAAAGTTTCAAAAATGATTTGCGTACTATTAACTAGAATCGAAGCCAAAACATTTAGTGCTTCAGCTGCATTCCCTACTGTTTGAGCTATCAACAGATAGATAAGAAAGAATTAAAATGAACAAACTACAAACTATAAATGAATTTGCGCATGCACAGAAGTAATAGAAAATTGAAGTGCAAAATGTTCATTTCAACTTGCCAATATATGCCTGTATGTGTTATTCGTCCATCCAGCTAAAGATGTTACTCATAAATCATCCTTAGCGTATGATGACTATTTCCTATTAATTTCAGTGTAATGTGATCAGTAGTTGAAATTTATTGGTTAAATATTTACAGACAAATATACATACATATATACATACATCTACTTTATTTACATAGATTAGAAAATATAGGTTGACTTTTGAAGGAGTCTACATAAAATACTTCCTACTGATCTTAAAAATACTCCCTCAATTTGTGGTATCGTCCTTGTTTAGATAAACAACTGACTCTTCCAAGATATTTATAATAGTTTGCCTTTAAGCCACTCAGGGTGTTAAGTAGCAAAAACTATACTGTAGTATAACTTTGTTCTTTTTTAAAACATGTTGTATTTATTTATGTCCATTCAACGGCGTAACACTAAGTAAATATAATAGTAATAAAATATGTAAAAAGCAAATAAAAATGATTTTCATTGAATTACACGTGATCAGATGGATATACAGCATAATCACGTTGACGCACCAGTTCCCGTCAGATTACTGAAGTTAAGCAACGTTGAGCTTGGCTAGTACCAGATGGGTGATCATTTGGGAATTCTAGGCGCTGTATGCACTTTCCGCTTATCTCGGCATTGTTTCCAGTCGTCCTGAACCTCCACTTGCCACTGGTATTAAACAATGTCGACTCAAGAGAGGTGTGGTTGGAGATTGTGAAACTCTTGCCACAAAAATTTCACATGAAGGCACCCTTACCGTGGGCATCTATAGCCTGTCAAGACTGAAGGAAGCCTTTGTTTCTTTGTTATACATGAATCAGATGAATGTTTGAATCATTACTTACCAATAATTTGTCCGTGTCAATAGGGCAATCCTCAAGGTTTTCAAACGTTTGGGCACTCTGCAAATAAAATAAAGACATTTTTATTATTGGAATACTTTTGAGATGAGCAATTTTTGTCTGTTCACATTACACTTGAACTTCTGCATGTCAGTACAGTTGGGAAAGCAGGAACACGGAAGGGAGTTCCAAAGTCTAGCAGTTCTGGGGAAGAAGCTATTAGAGTAGAAGATTTTCTTACATCTAGGGGTCTCTATGTAGGGGTGGGATTTTGCTGCTTGTCAGGTTTGTCGAGAGTATTTACGTCGAGGGGGTACAAGGGCTTGTAGTTCGTCGGAGCATTCACCATTAAAATACTTGTAGAACAGGAAGAGGGATGCAATATTACGTCGATGGAACATTTATTTATTTATTTGCAGACTACTATCCTCATCTTCCAGTTGTCGTTTCACAAAGTTTCAACCAACTATTTGCAACGATTCCAGGTGAGCATTGTCTGAAGATAGCGGTTTCAATCCTTTTTTTTTTTTTTTTTTTTTTACACAGTGGTTACCATTTATCAAGGCCCGGAAGCCACTCAGGTATAAGGGTTATTGTAACTACATTACGTTTGTGTGGAGATTTGATGAAGTGTTTACTTAAGGGGGAGGTTCATTAGGAATTTGTTAACGTTGGACTTGAAGACATCCAAATTGTAGTCAGGTGGGAAGCAGGCAGACGGAACAGAGTTCCACAGGCGTGCAGTTCTAAGAAAGAAGCTTTGTTCATGGAATCTGCGTTTTGATTTAGGCACAGATAAAGAGTGGGGGAAATTTTTCACAGTGGATTCAGCTAGACGGGTGTTTTTCGTGAAAGATTGGCGAGGGGGGATCAGAGATTGGAGTTCAGACGAGCACCTGCCATGGAATTAACGATAAAACAAGGATAGGCTCGCAACGTCTCTTCTGTGGGAGAGAGGTTGCAGGGTAGAGAAAAGGGCATCCCCCACTAAGCCACGAAGTCTATTTTGTACTCTGTCAAGGCAGGATAGGCTGTTTTTAGCAGCTCCTGCCCAGATATGGTAGCAGTATTCCATCCTTGAACGTACTTGGCTTTTATATAGATAGAGAATTGCATCAGTAGTGAGATATCTTCTGGAGCAGTAGAAGGATCCCACCATCTTTCCAGCGACCTTGGCAAGATACTTGATATACGTGTTCCATTTCAGATCAGGAATAAAGGTCAAACCCAGAAGCTTGTCAAAACACGGGGCCTCTCCCAGACGAGAGCCATCTATCCCAATTGATGCCAAAGCCAGCCAAAAGCTTAGTTGGCCAAAACGTGGTGAGACAACAACTATGAGGATACAGTTAAAAGACATTTTATTTAATAAACTAGCGGGGGTACCTGGCTTTGCCAAGTCATAACATATGCTTAATTATATTTTAAGTTATGCAGATTATATATTTATTAGTACAGAGTCAATTTTCTATTGAATATTACATTGTACCTAATATATAGTACTGATTTCCAAAATTAGAAAAAAAACAAAAAAAAAAACAGCTATAATCAAAACCAAAACATTTACCACTCCATCCACATTTGCTATCATTTAAGTCAACCAGATAAGAGAGTGATAAAATCGAACCGCTTTTAGCTATGATTAGTTTTACGCATGCATAAAACTAATAGAAATGCGTTAGCAAGTCGAAATAAAGATTTTGTATTTCAACCTGCCGATATGTCTATACGCGTTATTCCTCCATTAAAACGGGGATTTTACTTCTTATAAACAATCCTTGGCGCATGATTACCATTTCCTGATAATTTTAGTGTTATGTGTTTAAGAGTTTATCAGTTAAATATTTGCACGCACGCACACACACACAGATACACATGCATACATTTACCGTTTTATTTTTATAGAAGATTAAATACAACTAGTATAAAAAATTGCTTGTTTATTGATAAAAAAATATTTTGATAATTTAATTTCTGATTATTTTATTGATAATTTTCATTTTTTATCAACTTTCATTGAATTATGGTATCGTTTGGTCATATATATATATATATATATATATATATATATATATATTTCTCTTTGTCTGTCTGTTCCACTTTTTCTCAGAAACTACTGGTCCGATCTGGTTGAAATTTTGTATGGACCTTTGTTATGATAAGGTACAATGAACTATTATGGTATCTGTTTTATGCACAACTAGCGGGGGTACCCGGCTTTGCCCGAGTGTTTGTTTCCGGGACGGGGGGGGGGGGGAGTTTTAAAAAATGTTATGGTAGGTAAGTAGGAAGGATCAAACCCGGAGTGATGAGTAAAAGTAGGAAAATAAAGTGTGAAAAAAAAAAAAAAAAAAAAAAAACATCTGCAACGTTAACAGCTCGGCCACCAAGAAAAGTCCATTCCAGTTGTTTAGGAAAAAAAAAACAAAAAAAAAAAAAAAACGACTACTGTAGGTCGGCGCGAACGTGAAAATATAATGTGAATTGTCCAGCACGCTAACCACTACGCCACAGAGCACTGCAGCTTAGTTTAGTGATTTTAAATAACTTCACATGAAAGAACTACGAAGCCAAACCGGTGTTCTCTTCTCAACTGTTCCTTGTGAACGATCCCCAAACGGTGTTAAGTGGTGGCAGGGGGAGGAGGAATTTATTAGAGAGAAAATATTTTACCACTTCCATTGATCTTAACCGATTTTGGCCGTGACTTCTCAGCAGAAAAAGTATAGAAATCTAAGATTATCGAGGAATTTGAGAAATAATAAGCCTATAACACACCTCAGATATTGTTCTGCCGTTTGTGCATATTATATTTGCATGAAATATCTTGATTTTTAATCCTATTAAGGTCAAAATCCGACGGGAAAAAATGAGTTCATTTTATTTATATAGAGATAATGGATTAATAGGGATTAGTATTTAATGCAAAACTGAGCACAAATTTAACCATAAAGTACTCATTTTAAGTTTATAACTTTTTTGTGTTTTAAATGGGTAACAAGTCTACTTCTAACATATTTTTAAAAAGTTATATTAACATAAGTCGCTACTGCAAAAAAATTTTTTGTCGGACACTGCATAGGTTTTATTAGGTTTAGATTCTATGTTCTTTTTTTTTAATCATATATCTGATATGATATATACGGCATAATCACGTTGACACACCGGTTCCTGTTAGAAAGTGATAAAATTAAATTACTTTTAGCTATGATTAGTTTTACACAAATGTGTCGATAACTAATATATATGAAGAGTGACTATTTTGGAATATTTTTGAATGACATAATGTTTGAAATTGTCCAAATGGTCACAAAACAATTGTAACAAATATGAAAATACACAATATAATGCTCTCTCTTTTTGTTTGTCTTGATTGTGAAAATATAATATAGTACGGATTTCAAGAGTAAAAGTAAAAAGAAAATGAGTTTAATCAAAACCAAAATATTTACCATTCCAGCTGCATTTGTTATCAATTGATTTTGACGCTGTTTGTTAATCGTGCATGTACGAATGGTCAATTTGTTGTTTCAATTTAAAAAGCTAAATTTGTAACACCATAACATCTGTGTTGTCATGGTTTGATTAATAACGCCTTCACTTACGAACTTAACTTTCACAAGTTTGCATCCACCAAGTGGCATTTTTTTTTTTTTTTTTTTAAAGTTGAAATTAACATTTTGCATTTTAACTTGCCGACTTCTGTACGGATCATTCATTATTCATCCATCCAAACAAAGATTTTAATTGTTATAAACTATCCTTAGTGATACTGTTTCTTGTTATTCCTGTTGCTCTTTTTTGTTATATAGTACTGATTTCAAAAGTTAAAAAAAATTGACTTGGGTGCCACCAACTAGAATCGAGACCAAAACATTTAGTGCCCCCTAGTGCATTCCCTACCATTTGAACTAACCTGACAGATAAGAAAGTGATAAAATTAAACCACTTTTAGCTATGATTAGTTTTATGCATGCGTAAAACTAATAGAAATATATTAGCAAGTTGAAAGGAAGATTTTGCATTTCAACCTGCCGATATGTCTGGACGCGTTACTCATTCATCATAACGGAGATTTTACTTTTTATAAACAATCCTTGGTGTATGATTACTATTTCCTAATAATTTTAGCGTTATGTGTTTAACAGTTTATCAGTTAAATATTTGCACACACACACACACACTGCATTATTTATATAAATATTCATCACTTGATAATGAGAAGTAATCAAAATGTCTGGAGTTAGTAAGTAAAACAAAGGCTAATACTTTCAATCAGAACATTGACGGAATTGCTTGTCACATAATAACGGAGTGATTGACAGAATGTGTTTCACTGGTTAATGTGCAAGTTAATATTTGTTGCCATTACAAAGTGAAATGCATATAAAAACAGTTGTGATACCATCGTCATCACCCCTCCATCAAAATGTTAGGAAAAATATAACAAAAAAAAAAAAAAAAAAAAAAAGAAAAAATATAACAAAAAAGAAAAAGAAAATAAGTTTATCAGCAGAACAAGTGCATAGACAGTTGTTCACCAATGCACACAAAGGCAGTTGATAATAGGATTGTTAATCAAGGTGTGGCAGTGATTAGGAAGAAAAGACTAAATAATAAAGGTCAATATATTTAGAGTTACTTTACAGACAATTTTAGGAGTGGTAATGAGTTTTGCAATAGTCTACAGCAGTAAGGGCAAACGAAGATAAATTGGACATTTGGTTACTATATTCTCTTTAATTCGAGAGAATTCAATCAATTTCCTTTGAATAACTGACCTAATCGCATCTAGTGGGTACCTGTTTTTGGATAAAGTATCCGTAATTGTTTCCAATTCCTCATCTAATTTTAACTTGGAACGAATCATAAGGGCACGATGTGTTAGGGTCCAAATTAGATTTATCTTACGTTTTTTAGGGCAAAATGAATCCCAACGAGTGTACAATCCTGTAAATGTTGGTTTACGGTATATAGATGTATGGTAACTAGATGGTGTTTTTGTTACCAATACATCAAGGAAAGCTATAGATGAATTGCACTCTTCTTCATAGGTCTACTTTAACTTGGTTGGGTACAGTAAGTGAGAAATTTGCCAAAGTTCAGTAGTTCATGGATGTTATTTTGCTGTCAATGTGCGAGTTGTGTTCTCTACGAGAACTTATTACCATCTTCTCGAAAAGACGTTCTACCCGCCCCCACCATAATAGTAACGTTATTTACAATTTTGAGGTTGCGGTACCAACTACTTGGGTCGAACAACATTAAGATTAGATGGAAGAATCCAACAACATGTACCCAGTAAAATTAGGAATGGAACCTACCGGGCAACGGACGTTGTTACTAACACATATGGGTCTTCAATTACTGATCATTTACTTAAAAACCCGTCTTGTGCAGCAAGCTTTAGCATGGACTCTTTTTCTATTCTGAGTTGTGTTCATTCACTGTATCACCTTAAGATCTTGGAGACTATTCACGTTCGACTTAGAAAACCTTTCTTTTGCAAGCAAAGGGAATGCCTCCTGGGTTTGAACGTGATTAATCTCTAGGGTATTCAACCATAACGCTGTTTTATTTTAATCGCTTTCCCACTTTTTTTTTTTCTTCCCGTAAATTGAATAAAACGCAATTTTAATCGCTTTTTCATTCTTTGTTTTAAAAATTCCCTTGATACAGCTTTGAGAAGCGAGAGTCGAAACCGGTCAGCTGGCTCCCCATTTCTCTTTCTTTCCTCTCCTGTTCCCCTTTTTGCAGAGAAGATTAAAAGAATATATATATCTATATTTATATATATATATACAAATTTACTTTTAATCATGAATCATAAAAGTCTTCCCTTCCTAATTGCAATATATATATGTGTGTGTGTGTGTGTGTGTGTGTGTGTAACAAACTACCAACCCCAAAATTTAAATACCATTTAACTCTCTTAGCGTCATAGATTTTGGATGGCCCAGGACATAATCTCAGAGGTTGTGACCAGGTGCCCCTAGCAGCGTCACTGTTACTAAAACTCTTTGTTGATAACATGTGTTTTAGTGTAAATGCCTCCTCCACGTTCTCCTCCTCCTCCTCCTCCTCTTCTTACACCCTCCATTATGTTGAATGAAATTCCTCTTCCGTCTGACTGGAGATGACTCATTTCCAACAGGTTGCAATTATTTGTTCTACACTCCGTAGTCACCAAAATCAATAACTACAACAGCAACAACAGGAGTAAACATTGGCTTCATCCAGACTAACACTAATGGTTGATAATAGCAAGGACAGATAGGTGGCGTGAGAGGAGGGGGGGGGGCTAGGTGAAATAATAACCCGCTGAGCCATGATGTTTGGCATTAGCAACGGAAGTAAAGCAACAGTGTTTATTTTGTTCCTCTTTATCTGCATCACTACCAGAGCAAAGTTAAATACAAGTTCGGCTTTTAATGTGAGAAAAATTCAGCTTCCAAAAAATGTGTCGGTGGGGTGGGGGGTGGGGGGGTGGGGGCTCTGTAGTAAGAGATAAATATAAAAAACGCTCCGTTCTGAATGGAGATCGATTATTTGGAATCTTCGGAAGACGTTTCTCTTCTTGAGTTTAATTTTCTTAACATATCGGTCGATGCAACCTCCGACTTTCTTCAGGTGAATCTTGTCAAACTCCTGGCTGACGGAACGAGAACATGCTATCCCTGTGGATTAAATAAAGGGTTCTGTTCAAAATTTTGTGCAGATTCCCTGAGAAAGACTCCTGAGTTCGGCAAGATACATCTGGAGAAGGTTGAAAATTACATTGATCGAAACGTGAAAAAAACAAAAAAAAAACAAAAAAAAAAAAACAGAAGAATCCAAATATATTCAAAATATCTTTTTTTTTTTATTTTGTATCTTTTTATGGCACCAAACAAGACATGTTGTCACTATAACGAACGTAAGGGACCACTATTTGGTATCATGTCTAACAAAAGATAATGGGGAGTTGAGTAGCGAGATGTCTGTTAACATTACATTTAAATTTCTATGTCAGTACAGTCAAGGAAGCAGAAAACAGGAAGGGAATTCTAAAGTCCAGCAGTCTTAGGAGTGAGATTTTGCTGCTTGCCATGTTGGTTGGGAGTATGTATGTTGAGGGGCACAAATGCTATGAGAAAGATCTCTCCTCTGATTGATGACAAAAAAGATACACTTTGAATTATTTGCAAAATATAAATATATATATATATATATATATACATACACACTTCATTTACAAATTAGACACAAGTCTATTGAAAGTGTGAGGAGTTTGTTGTTCATCCTTTGTCCATCCAATTTTTAATGAGACATTTTGTGCCATGCGTATGTACACTGGTGAGAATGAGTTATTATACCTGACAGTGATACGGGACAAAAAAAGAGAAAGAAGCAACCTTAGTAGAAGTTAGTGTCACCAATGATGCTGGGTTAAAAAAAGCTGAGAAGGAAAAGATAACGAAATACTAAGATCTTATTATGTACAACAAAAAAACAAAAAAAAAAAGGAATCTTAGAGAGATTTCCATATGGAGCAATCGGATTCATGAAAAAAGAATTTAAAAAACTACCTGGCAAATATACCCGGTGAACCAACTGTGAGAGAGATATGAATAATTGCATTTAAAGGGATGGTTAGAACCTTAAAAAGATCTCTCGGTTGCAAAGGGATGGTTAGAACCTTAAAAAGATCTCTCGGTTGCAATGTATGAGATAGCGCGTGAATGTCTGGCATCCAGCTAGAACAAAATGCTAGGAAAATTAAAAATAAAACTGCATTTTTTTTTTTTCACCATTCGGCAATTTTATTACAACATCACATTTTTTTTATGGACTACCTTACTTAAAATGTACCCCATGGTTTTTTTCATTGAATTTGAATACACACACACACACACACACTCGACATTACCCATGATTGAATGAGGATCAACAGATGTTTCACCTTCCCATATTTTATTGTCATCGAAATTGGTGAAATCACCCATTTTTTGATCAAATTAATTGATTGCCTGCTCTAGTTGGGAACCCACCACAGTGCACCGAGAGAAAGCTTCACATGCCTCCTTGCAGTGACTTAGTTCATAATACATTTTAGTCGATATAGAGAGAACCTACCGGTGATTTTATAAAATCTTTGTATAATGGTTTGAATTAAAGTTTAAAATGCAAAAATCAAATATCAAGGTTTAATAGAGCTCTAATCAAAAACATTCATGACATATCAAAGAACCTACTGCTGATTTTATAAGCCGGGACTTTCTGCTTGTGTGTTAATAAAACTTCTAAGATGCACTTTTGAGGTTAGGCTGTACAAGGTGTTAATTTCTATTCAAATCGCCTGTTTCTTCTTTCATTGGATTTTTTTTATTATTATCATCAATACTAATCGAAGACATTCCGATACAAAACCTATCTAAGAACGCATAAAGTATATTTGTGTGAAACTTCAAAGAATTGGCCCAGCCATTTAGGACTCCCTAGGGAATTATAACACCCACACAAAGTTCCTTATATATAATAGTAGATATATATATAAGAAAAGATAATTGGACACATACATATTAAATAATTCAATATCTATTGAAAAAAAAAATCCTATTTCAATCACCTAAATTATTTACTTTTGTCAAATTTTAGAAAGTCTTGTTTTTTGACACATTATTTGAATATTTCGAATAATTATGCAATTATCTGTTTAAAAAAGGTGCATTCTTATATTTATAAGGTACTAGTAGGGCTACTCGGCATTATCCAGAGCAAAAATGTACAGTATTTCTATTAAAACTTGTATCTCTCTATCTCTTCCCCCCGCCCCGGTTTCCTTCCTCCTTCTCTACAATCCCCTATTAATCCCCCGCCCAGCCCATTCCTTTCTAGTTGGACGTACACAACTCTCCTTTATATAACAGATTCCTTGTCTAATAATTTGACATTTTCTTTCCAAATTAGTACATAACACTGAAAAACTGACCCTCTCTGACGAAAACTGGCCCAGTTGACCACCAGATAATGACTGGGTTTTCTTTCTAAATTTTAGATCTTATTTATCCAGGGTAATGACGATCAAGAAAATATCAGCCTTGTGGATCTTTGCTTTGTAGTTTTCAACTTTTAACCAGACATATAAACATACACAGACTACCATAGAGGAGATCCAGAGGATATATTGGTTGGTTGTTTTTGTTTTACGGCATATCAACCCTTTTCAGGTTATTTAATGCCGAATCCAGTGATTTTAAAGAAAAAGTTTTTAATAGAATATATTTGTTTTTTTGTTTTTTTTTCAAGTCAGTTTCTATTTAATCCATAGTTGGTACCCTAACAGGTACTACCACTCCGGGTGAGAGTGGACCTGAGAGCAATGGCAATTAAGAGGTGACTCCACACTCCCCAAAGTCTGCAAGCTGGGGCCTCACCATTGGATATAGTTTAAGGTCATATCCAGGACCCCAGAGGATAGGGCTGGAGGAAAGACTTCAGCTGGCAAACTATGAGAGCTACCAGGGCAGCAATACAAAGGGTTAATGTTACTCTCTTCAGGTGAACCGGATCTCTAATGCTGTGGGACTCTACATCTTTAGAAAAACCATCCCTAATTTCAAAAAGCAAAAACAATTTGAATCCGAAGCAAAAACCACCATGCTGAAGACGGGAGCTCCAAAACTTTTGCAGAAAGGAATTGTCTCAAATAAAACAATTCCTTGTCACCCCTGCAGTGCAGGGACGGCTGAAGAGCATCATCTGCAGACTCAGCATAAAATATGGTACAAAAGTAGGAGAGCTGAACAACAGTAGGGAGGGAACTTGAGGGTAGGGTCCCAGCAATTGCTAAAAAAAAAAAAAAAAAAAAAAAAAAAAAAAAAAAAAGGATAAGAATAGAACGAAAACCAAAAATAAATGGATTAAGTAAAATGCACGACTATTCTACCATTTAATAAGGGATATAATAACAGTAGAAAAGCTGCCCGAAAAGCAAGAACTGGAGGATTATTAGAAGCCTTTGTCTGAAAACGAGTGTACCTACAATTAAGAGACCCAATGAATCTTAGATGTTGCAACAAAACAGAAATGTCAAAGAGATAACAACCAACATGATTAAACTAAAGCTGAATGTGTTCCAGAATTAAAAAAAGCCTGGCATAGACAATCTACACAATTTCTGGCTTAAGCAACTAACAGCACTTTATAGTCATCATAGCAGTTGACTCACTGGATTATCGAGGAGTGAACGGACTCACAAGCATGACTGTGAAAAGGTAATACAATCCTCATACCCAAAACGAGTGAAACAACGCCTTAGTAAGTACAGATTTATCTGTTATCTCACTACGACCTACAAGCTCTTCACTGACCTAGTTGCAAACAGCATCTATCAACACTTTTCTTCTGAAGTATACATGAAAAAAGAACAAGCAGAGTGCAGAACAAAGTGTTTAGGTACTAAGGACCAGTTGTTGATTAATATGAACATTCTTGAAGACTGTAGGAAGAGGCAGAGGAAGCTAAGCATGGCTTGGATTACCAAAAAAGGCATATGATGGGGTGTCCCACATGTGGTTACTGCAATGCCTTGATTTATATAAGAGCCTTCCAGTAATCAAAGACATTACAGCTGTACATATAAACATGTGGCAAACAATGATATCAAACCACACTAATAGAAATCCCCAACGTCAAGATCAGAAGATTTTTTTTTGGTTGGTTGTTTTACGGCATATCAACCTTTTTCAGGTTATTTAATGCCGAATCTAGTTATTTTGAGGAACGATTTTTAATGGAGTATATTTTTTAATGGAGTATATTTTTAAAGTCGGTTGGTTGTTTTTGTTTCACGGCATATCAACCCTTTTCAGGTAATTTAATGCCGAATCCAAAGATTTTGAAGAAAATTTTTTTAATAGAATATATTTGTTTTTTGCAAGTCAGTTTCTATTTAACCCATAGTTGGGACCCTAACAGGTACTACCACTCCGGGTCAGAGTGGACCTGGGAGCAATGGCAATTAAAGGGTGGCTCCACACTCCCCAAAGCCCACAAGCTGGAGCCTCACCATCGGATATAGTTTAAGGTCATATCCAGGACCCCCATTGAGGGACTTTTACCCTCTGCAGGGGGGCAGTCGGCGTATTCTAATGCCCCACCGACAGGGCCCAAGATCAGAAGAGGAATCTTCCAGATTATAGCTTATCTCCTTTACTTTTCAGCCTGGTGATAGATCCATTAAGTAAGTTAATCAATAAAAACCAGAGTGCCTACAACCTGCGCCAGTAAGATCCGAATAAAAGAGTTGGCCACCTGCTTCTCATGTGACAACTCAGACTCAAGCCGACTCTTGCAGGTCATACATAACTTCTCCAGAGATATTGGAATGAACTTTGGTCTGGAAAAATGTGTGAAGTACTCCATCAGGGTTGGGAAGGAGGTCCAAACAGAAAACATACAGTTTGGTGAAAATACAGACATAAAGAACCTAGAAGAGCAGGAATATGCAAATACCTTGATTTCATATAGAAGAGAATGATTCAGTTTGGCATGCCAAGAGAAGAGAAAAAAAACTTGGCAATGAATATATACAATGTGTAAGAACAAAATCTGTAAAACAGAGTTTAAAAACAAAAAATAACTGCCATTAACCAACTAGCCATGCCTGTGATAACATACAGCTTTGGCATTGTTGACCACGATGGGACATAAACAGACTGGAGACTTGACACTGTATAGAATAATGTACAGAAATCAGTTTGCCTGTGATAAGATAAGCAGGAAGTATGGGTCTCTTAGAGATTGACCATACGCATACATTATGCCACTATCGTAAGAATCAAGCAATATCTGACGAGTTTCCAAAATCTAAACCTCAAGACTGTACATCAACATCATGAAAGAAGAGCCAGCAGAACAACCTCTATCACAAAACTGATCAAACATTTTGGACAAGATTGTCTTACAAATGAGAGAATCAGAAAACAGGTCTACTATGGAAATAACAAAAAAGAGTCGCCAAAAATGCACCAAGAACTTCCGTTGCAAAAATCTGGAAGAATGGGCCAATAACCAGTGTGCCAAATATTTTGGGGGGTGAATTCACTGAGGACTATATAAAGACTTTGTTGACTAGATAAAAAGAGGATCACTCCACTGTGATCAGGAGAGGATTATAAAGGCTGCTCAAGATCAAGGTTTGATGATCAATGCATTTAAA
Organism: Euprymna scolopes; assembly: GCF_053919585.1. Lineage (NCBI taxonomy): Eukaryota > Metazoa > Mollusca > Cephalopoda > Sepiida > Sepiolidae > Euprymna > Euprymna scolopes. Next base: position 7,916,132 of record NC_136491.1, on the reverse strand, counting down.
AAGATGAGTGGTCTCAGCAATGACAGCAAATGCAGGTTCTGCTACACAGAAGTAAAGAGTGGGAGTCACCTGACATCCAGCTACTATACGATGCGACACAATGGAGTGTGTAAATATCTGTAAGAAGTTAAACATCGAATGCAGCAGCAAGTCCTGGGAACATCTATAATATAAATCTCACCTGTCTTTTTAAATGTATGTATGTATGGATGCCTAAAACTTTCAACAACGGCGATCGATTTTCATGATATCGTTTTGAAGCTCGACCACTCGGCCGACAAATATCAAAAAATTGACTAAAACATTAATTCCTTCACCCTCAACTGGGCACTTTTCTTAAGGAAGGTGTCGCTTTTTTTTCGCCAATATTTTCGACAGACATCTCTTTTCGATTGACTAGCCTTAATTTATAAACATTAGTCACTTTCGGTTTGGTGATGGACACAACGGCAAAGAAGTCACTTTTTTTTTTTCACATTCTTTTCCTCCTTCGCAGTATGAGTTCAAGCCTGCCTGCCTACTACCACTTTTTTTTTTTTTTTTTTTTTTTTTCGCTCAGCACACACCTCCAAACACCTGGGCAATGCCGGGCACCCAGGCTTGTATACTAGAAGGAACAGTTGGAAACGAGTCATCCACAATCCCCTATGACTATGTAATTCCTACAGCTACGTATCTTGAAAACGGATCTATTAAACCTGACAGTGATATTTTACAAGTAAAAACACGCAACCTTACAAGTTAGTGTCTCCAATGATGCAGAGTTAAACAGAGTTGAGAGGGAAAAGACAAAATACCATGGTTTTATGTATGACATGAAAAGAAACTGGAATCTTAGGAAGATCTCTATAATTTCAGTGATTATAGCAGTAACTGAACTCATGAGAAAAAAAAACTTCAAAAATTACCTGGCAAATATACCCGGTGAACTAAGTGCAAAAGAGATTAAAACAATTGCACTTAGCTATCTATAGTTCCCCTTGTCCTGACTTTCACAAAAAACATGCGTCTAGCTGAAACAATTATCAATAATTTTTTTTTTCTTTTTACATAGGCATAACCACTTATCAAGGCCCAGCTTACCCCACTATTTATCTGTGCCTAAACCTAAATGTAGATTCCATGAACGAAGCTTCTTTCTTAGAACTGCATGCCTGTGGAACTTTGTTGACTTTTCTTGCTTTCCAACTGACTACAATATGGTTGTTTTCAAGTCCAAAGTAAACAAATTCTTGATGAGCTGTCCCCCTGAAGTAATCCAATTTACCAAATTTCCACTACTAAAGATGACTATGACATGTTCCACTTGATCACTGCACACTCATTAACCCTTATCCTCGAGTGGCCTCCAGACCTTGATAAGTGGTGACTCCTTTGTAAAAAAAAAGGATGGTTAGAATCTTAAAAAAATCTCTTGGATGAAACATATTAGATTACGGGTGAATGTCTGGCAAAAAAAAAAAAAAAGAAAAAGCGTGATGACTTACCTCAACGCTACGAAGGGAATGAGAAGGGATGAAATTTAACGATTAAAAATTGACAGGTGCATAAATTTAACGAGGTCAAAATGAAATCCTGCACTTAATTTTGGCTGCGAGGCAGTTTTTTTTTTTTGTTCCCCCAAGTTGTTGGGGGGGGGGGTACCAGCTGCCTATAAAAAAAAAATGGGGTGTCTAAATGAAAAGCAATTGTCTGATATGACGGTTTTTACCACATTGATCAAAGCTGATCTGCTTTTTTAATGTCCCCGGCGAGAAGGCCGGGGAATTGGTTTCACATCATCAGTTTCACTTTATTTATATTAAAAAACCGAACAAACATGCGACAATGGAATCGCATGAATTTTATAAAAGTCAATCAAAATAAATCTAGACATGACGTCCCTTCGCAAAGCGTACATATTACGATCTAGGGAGTATGTAAACAGCTGTAAGAAATAGTAACCCCCCCCCCCCGCAAAAGCCTTTGCTGGACATAAAAAAATGTGCGCGCCGCTTTTGCTTTATATATATACTAGCGAGGGGTACCCGGCGTTGCCCGGGTGTTTGGAAGTTTGTGTGGTTTCGGGTAAATAAAAAGAAAAATCGTTGGTTGTTAAAAAAAAAAAAAAACTAAGCCTTGACATGCAGTTGGAAAATAGTAAAGTGTGAAAAAAAAAAGAAAAAAAAAAAAAAGAAACAGGTGCCCATTTTTGACGAGTTATTGACGTGAACTTTGAGTGCGGTACAGTGTTTTATTTAAAGCGAGTCTGTTCTTTATACGAAAAAGCTTGTGGCGATGGTACGCGATAGCTATTTAGCAGTTAACATTTTCTGCAGGACAGTTTTTAATGAGGTCAATAAATCGGTTTGTTTTTAACTAACTTTGGAAAAAAACAGCTCCCTGTTTATTAGGGGGAGTGTCTTGTCTTGAAATGAAAGCAACTGTCTGATATGACAAAGCCGACATTGACCAAACGTTAAAGAGCTTTCTAGAGACCACTGGCCGTGGGCCAGTATTTCGAATCGAGTTTAGTTTTTTTTTTTTTTATACCGAAAAACGAATGCAACACGTGCAGATCCGAAAATGTAGAATAATTAACGTTTCAAAATCGGGCAAATTAAATAGAGAGGCGACCACCGTTGTTAAGTCATAGATATTATCATTTAGACGTGATATAAAAAGTTTTAAAAATTATCGACGGCCTCAAGAATCCGCCGGAAAAAAGCCTTTTGAAGACATACACAAAAAGCGAACACACATACATTTTCGCCTTTATATATATACAAGTGGCGAGGGGGGGTACCCAGCATTGTCCGGGTATTTGTAGGTGTGTGTATGAGGGGGGGGGTAATTAATAATCCTGCTTAAATATTATAAAAAAGACGATGTAAAAAAAAACAAAAACAAAACGAAAAAAAATGGCATAAATAAACCTGCGTATGGGAGGGGGGTAAACTAAAGAATAAGCGAAGTAATAAAAAAAAAAAAAACGTTTGGTCGGGAGGAGGGATTGAACCCGGAAGTGGAAAACAATACCAACTTATAAAGCTAAAAGAAGTTTGATTGACAGGAAGACGCTAAATGAGGTCATCGCACGATCGCTATTTTTAGTTTTCACTTCCCCCAGATGACGATGGGAAGTGGGGGGGGGGGAAGCAGCGAAAGCCGAGAACACAACGTTTTTCACTGTATTTATACTAAAATGCACGACAAACAGAGGACATAGCGAAATAGCACGAATCTAATAAAAGTCTACGTAAATAAATCTAGAGACGACCCGCGTTCACAAATCCTAGCTATTATGATATAGGGGGTATACAAACAGTTTTAAGCGATAGTAACGACCCCGGGAGCGTGTGCGAAAGAAGCCTTTGCGAGACATACACGAAATGGTCACACACATTTTGCCTTTTATATATATAGACTAGCGAGGGGTACCCAGCATTGCCTGGGTGTTTGGGAGGGTGGGGTTAAAAAAAAAAAAAAAGTAAATATGAGGATCGAACCCGAACCCGAACCCGAACCCTTGAGGCAAAGTTGTAAATTAAAGTGTGAAAAAAAAAAAAAAAAAAAAAAAAAGTGCGATGTTAACCATTGCCCCACCGCGAGATGCTAACGGAAACACGTTTGAATTTATTTAATTAGTTGGATTTAGCAGGTGCCCGTTTTAATGAGTTAATGAAGTCAAGTTTGACTGCGGGATAGTATTCATTTACTGCTGAACGCTTTTTTTCCCACCCCCAAGATGTTATAGGAAAAGGACTAACCCACATGCGGCGAGCGACAAATATTGAATATTTATCTTCCCGAAATCGACCAAATTAAATAGAAAGGCGAGCTTCGTTAACTGTGAGATATTACGATTTATATGTGATATAAAAAGTTTTAAAAAGTTGTGAACCGACCGACCGTTTCTCTGAAAGAAGCCTTTTGTTGACATACAGAAAAAGCGAACACACATACATACATTTTCGCTTTTATATATATATATATATATATATATATATATATATATATATACACTCGTATAGATAAAACAAATTTCCTAACTGATTTGTATTGTAATGACATAACTTTACATTTGTTACACTTTTCATTAACTTTGCTCTTGATTTTAACATGCGCCGATTATTTTATTTTTTATTTTTTTGACAGCATGTACCATTCTATATCTCTTCTATCCTCGGTCCTCGAAATAGAAAATCTTCTCAACCGAGACGTTTAAATAACACAAAACAATAAAGCTTATAAAATCTTCTCAACCGAGACAACATGTTAAAATAACACAATACATTATTAGCCCATAAAATAGAGCTAACAATAAACAAAAAGACACATATGACATAGGCAAATGCCGAGGAAACACAACCTGGGGCACTCCCTATTGGAACAAGAATTAAAATTACAGAAAGGCCAAACAATTTTTCTAACGGTTGCAATTTCAGTCATGTGACTTTCTTTTTTTTTTTTTAAACTTATTTTTTAAGGGAGTCACCATTTATCAAGGCCTGGGGGCACTCAAGGATAAGGTTAATGAATGTAAGGTGGTACTGTAGTAATCGTCAATGATGTAAATTGGGTAGAATTAGATTTAAGGGGACGGTTTAACAAGAATTTATTTACATTGGACTTGAAGCCTACCATATTGTAATCTCCAGGAAGCAGGCCAGTAGAATAGTGTTCCACAGGCAGGCAGTTCTAGGAAAAAAGCTTTGGTTACGTAATCTGTTTAGATTTAGGCACAAAGAGTAGGGGAAATAGTTGAAGTACTTTATATTATTGGAATGACAAGATACGAAAAAAAATTGGCTCATCAAAATCAAAGTTTTATATGTCAGCTTAAATGCGATTTAAGTCTGACTTTTAAAATTCTTCCAAGATAATTTTATATGTTAGATGTGTGCATGTTATTTAATTTCTGTTTCTCCAACCATATGTAACATTGTGAAGTCAGAATTGTAGGTCATTTTTGTTTGATGATTCATGCAATTCAACACCAATAGAGCATCAAGGTCGTTTAGTGTCTGCGGCCTAAGATTCTTAGCAGTGTCAAGTTGAAATTTGAATACAAGTACTTCTATGACTCCATTAAAAATATCAGACATCAATATACAAACTTACCAACATAAAATACGGATTAACTAGCAGAGATTACCCAGCATTGCTTAGACATCAAATATGTTGAACAAAATATTGGTTGAGTGATGAATGCAAAACTTCACATTAGAACAGGAAAGGTTTTTTTTTGTTTCTTGTAATTAATAACAGCAGTTAATTTATGAACTTGGAATTTAAATATATTAAAAGAGCATAAAAATATAAAAAGTTTTTTTTATATCTTCAAATATTTATTAATGGTGTTTGGTTTGGCTATTTTGTAAAAAGAAAACTGTTTTTTTGTTTTATATCTTACAGAACATGACGGAGTTTTACATAGGAAAAGGAAAAAAAATATCAATGTTTAGTGTATTTTTTGTCAGGATTGGTTGGTTGGTTGTTTTTGTTTTATGGCATATCAACCCTTTTCAGGTTATTTAATGGTGATTTTGAAGAAAATTTCTTTAATAGAATATATTTGTTTTTTTGCAAGTTGGTTTCTATTTAATTCATAGTTGGGACTCTAACAGGTACTACCACTCTGGGTCAGAGTAGACCTGGGAGCAATGGCAATTAAAGGGTGGCTCCACACTCCTCAAAGCCCGCAAGCTGGGGCCTCACCATCGGATATAGTTTAAGGTCATATCCAGGACCATTTTGTCAGGAAGACGTTATCTTCAGAGAGCCTGACCTGGTAACAACAGATGCCCTAACAGGGTATTACTAATCTGAGCCAAAATGGACCTGGGAGCAATGATAGCCAAAGGGCAACTTCACTCGCCACAGCCCCAAAATGAGTCCTTCATCGCTTTTAAGGTCATACCCAGGATCGCTTGTTTGGGATTTTTTACTTTGTTTATTTCAGTTAGTGGAAATACATTGAGTTCCCAAAAATTTGGTTCTTTCAGACTTTTATTCGATGTATTATGAACAGTCGCACTTGCCAATTTTATTTTAACTCACACATTTATGGGTTTTTATATTTAAAAAAATACTGTTACAACATACGGTTTCTTAAAAAAAAAAATTTCTACAATTTCTGCAACAATTTATTTGCTAAGATACCAAGTTTGTAGGTTCTAACATTTTCTGTTCCATTTTTTTCCAGAATGTTTAACAGTTCTGACATAACAGTTCTGACTTTTTGAGTTGGTTGGTTGTTCTTGTTTTACGACATATCAACCCTTTTCAGGTTATTTAATGCCAAATCCAGTTATTTTGAAGAAAAAGTTTTTAATAGAATATATTTTTTTTTCAAGATTTCTATTTAATCCATAGTTAGGACATTAACAGGTACTATCATTCTGGGTCAGAGTGGACCTGGGAGGAATGGCAATTAAAGGGTGGCTCCACATTCCCCAAAGCCCACAAGATGGGGCCTCACCATTGGATATAGTTTAAGGTCATATCCAGGACCAGAATTTTTGAGAGGAGGTCTGATTGTTTATTTTATTTTTATTGATTGGGTTATTGTTCTCATCTTGAGAGTTATTTGTGCAACGTTTTAGCCTTCAATAAAAAACACTCAAGATTAGAATAATCCAATCAAAACAAGTAATATAAAGAACTTGTTTATTTCTAGAAAATAGAGGAAACTGAGTACTAGACAGGTGACGATAGCAACAATACTTAACTGCAGTTTTTAACTCCTCCCCCATCCACCCTCCTCAGATTTGTGACTTACATCTTGAAGAAAGATCTGCCAAGACGCCATTTCACAACAACAGATGGTGTGGTTACGAGGTCTTTGAATATGCATTTACAAGACCAATATTCAGAGATCTACAGTAAAGGAATTGTCAGAAATAACACTAAAACGGGATTCCCGCTTGGTTGATATTATAATTTTCACTGGAAGACACAGATTGCACCTTTGGTAGGAATTTCAGTTTACTGTTTGTTGTCGAAAGAACTTCCAAGCGTAGACAACTCAAAAATATGTCTCCGTATCATGTGGAATAACTAAACACCCTTTAAATCGTCAAGTGTGGGATTGACAATGAATTTAATTATGATCTCTCTCGGGTTGATGGAAATTAACTAAAATTATTATTCTAGTCAATGGAAATCATAAAACTGATAATTATCAAACTGAGTTTTTTTTTATTTGTGTATCTTTTTCTGAACTGTCCACAAGATTTAACCTTGAATCCAACAAACATGTCAACAAATGACATCAGTACTCTGCCTGTATTGATTTAGCAAGACAAAACCAGAATGCAAAATACAGAAGATAAGTCCTTGTTTTTTTTTTATCTTGGGTTATTTCTGGCAAAGAGAGCAATAGCTGTGTTTGTTAATTTTTACAGAATAAAAACTAATAGAGAAGCATCTGGATTCATAAGAGGTGAGAGTTGTTGAAAAAGATACCAGTCTTGATCATTTGTATTAATCCACCATTGTGTTAAGGCCCAGCACTTCCATATATATAGAATATGATGATACTCCTGTTAATATACGAGATCCATCACAACAACTAAGTTGTTCGGAAATCCACACAGATGATTTGTTTAGTGGTGAAGGCTTTGTGTAGAACCAACCACACTTTTTGGTATTACGACTAATCTCAGCTGGTGCAATGGCTGCCACAAGACAGAGGATCTCAGGTTTTACATTTTCCTTCTCCTAGATGCATGTCTTACTGAAGACTGAGGGTGCATCCCTCCTAGTGTTTTAACGCATCTTCAGATACCAACCTGAGATGTCTATTTTCTGGTATAGAATATCTATATTTCGATCTGGACAGGCTACTTGAATATAGACAAAATGTGGCAGATTTTTATGCAAAAATAAGAACATTATCTAAAAACTACTTTTAAACAAACTCAAAAGCATGCGGATTAAAAATTGCGAATTTATTTTCCCACAGTTTTTGATTGTATAAAAATAAATCGGATGAAAAGAGAAAAAGAGATTAAGTCCATGACAACATTCTTTCCTATTCTGTAGCAATTATTTTTTTTAGGAACTTTAAAAGCTTTTTTGGATTACAGTGGTATGCAGGTTAAGTATGTGTGTCGATCTTATGTGAATGTATACTTAATTTACATAAACACACACATTAAGCGAATGCGTTTATTGTTTCATTTAAACATCTATATAATAAACTTATAATCTAGTATGATATAGGTAAAACATTTCAAACTTGGAGCCTCCCTCATCTGAGTGCCTTGAAATATGTTTAGTCTCTCCTGAAGGGATAAAATGCCACATACAAAGAGATTGATAGATCTCTCTCTCATTATATATATATATATATATATATATATATATATATATATATAGACTTGTTTGTAATATACCGAATTTTACTGGGTTTGTATAATTCAGTAAATTTTCATATACCAATTAAGTTATCACAATTTAAGTCATCTCTATATATGTATATATATATCCTAAGCGAAACTGGCATAGGGCCGACCACTTCCCTAGATGAGTTCATAATTAAAGGATACTCTAAGTTCTAACTTAACATCTAAATCTGACCCCCAAGATCACCATGGGCATGGAATATGTGCCAACATTAAAGATGGCTGTGGTAGGGACATCTCCAGAGAAGACCCTAATTTACCTTATATGTGCTTCCGGGTTGCACTTGCTTACACCACTGCATTTATATTTGCCCTTTATCGCCTCCACAACAGCAGAGTAACTATCTTTAAGAGTATATCTGAGAAAATTGACCACATCCTGTCTGCTCATCCTTCGGCTAACATTCACATTTGCGGTGACTTCAATGTCCATAATGTGGAATGGCTGACCCACTCAAATAAGACTGATGACGAGGGGAGGTTCTGTCATGATTTTGCCATTGCTTATGACCTCACTCAGATTGTTCACGAACCCACCCATGTGCCCAATACTACCGGTCAGTATACAAGCCTTCTAGACCTTTTCCTCACAACTTCCTCTGAGCTATGTTCATGTTCCGTTCTATCTCCTCTGGGATTTTCTGACCACTCAGTTCTATAAGTTAAGATAAAAATGAAATGTAGTAAGTCTTCAGACGTACTGTATATCGATACTCTATGGCTGACTAGGATAGCTTCCGTACATTTATATCTGATCTACATCTGCATTCCATGTTTAAAAAAGGAAGTGTCCTCTATAGTATCAGATCTGACCGAATGGTTAATTGTAGGCATAGACCAATTCATACAATTCAAAAAATTCCAACAAAAACCTAACAGCCAGCCATGGATCTCTCCAGAATGTGCTGCTGCCATCGCGCACAGAAATCATTTTTCCATAGCTAACAACTTAATAGATGTACTGAGACTAAAGCTGCTTTCAGGACTGCCAGCAACCACTGTAAAAGAGTAATAAAAAATGCAAGAGAGCTATATGCTCAATCCGTTAAATCCAAAGTAGCTGAGCAGCAGCTTGGTTCCCACCAGTTTTGGCAAATAGCAAACAAGATTCTGAACAGAAGCGTGCGTTCTATCCCAATCATCATCAATGGACCTGAGGTCATCTCGTCAGCATCAGACAAGGTCAAACTATTTGCCAAAAACTTTGCAGTTAATTCTACCCTATGCGACGAAGGCCAACAACTCCCCGTATTTCCTCCTATAACAGACAACATGCTATGCAACATACAAATATCTGTGCGTGAGGTCGCCAAGCTAATCAAGAACCTTGATTCCAGTAAAGCAACTGGCCCTGATGGCATTCTAATTATAGTGTTGAAAAAGCTTCAAGCAGAACTTGCCCCCATACTTACAAAACTGTTTAAGTAAAAGTGCTTTCCAACACTCTGGAAAACCTCATCAGTATGCTCTGTATTTAAGAACTCAGGTGATAAGTCATCTCCCTCTCAGTACAGACCAATACGTGTCCTGTGTGTCATGAGTAAGCTGCTGGAATCCATATTAAATAAAGAAGTAGTCAACCACCTCAGCAGAAATAACCTTCTTAGTGACATGCAATATGGTTTCCATTCTGCTAGATCTACATAAGATGCGCTAACGGTTATATCTCATAGGATTAGCGAATCTCTCAACAAAGGCTTCCTTTCTAGGGAAATTGCTCTTGACATATCAAAGGTCTTCGATAAGGTATGGCATAAGGGCCTACTTCACAAGATTTCCAACTATGGTATAACTGGAAATGTTTTCTCAATTATTAAATCATTTCTCTCTGATAGGCTCATAAGAGTAGTGGTTGATGGGCAGAAATCAGAGGCCCACAGTATTAATGCTGGAGTTCCTCAGGGGTCCATCCTGGTCACAACTCTCTTCCTGATCTAAATCAATGATCTCCTAAAACACATACTTAAATCATTCGTTGACATCTATGCTGATGACAGAACCATCTATGGCAACACATCAAAGGCCGTAAACGAAAAAGTTCTGATTCTTTCTCCTCTGATCTTGAGCGTGTGGTACAGTAGGGGAAGAGGTGGCGGGTTACTTTTAATGCATCCAAAACCAAGCTCCTATCTTTACATCATCAACGCTCTGATCCCCATCTGGCATTAATTGAAATGGATGGCTCTCGTCTTGGCGAGGCCCCATGTTTTGACAAGCTTCTTGGTTTGACCTTTACTCCTGATCTGAAATGGAACACTTACATCAAATCTGTTGCCAGGGACGCTGAGAAAATGGTGGGATCCTTCTACCGCTCCAGAAGATATCTCCTTACTGATGCAATTCTCTTTCTGTATAAAAGACAAGTACGTCCAAGGATGGAGTACTGCTGCAACATCTGGGCAGAAGCTGCTAAAAACAGCCTATTCTACATTGACAGAGTACAAAATACACTTCGTGGCTTAGTGGGGGATGCCCTTTTCTCTTCCCTGCAACCTCTCTCCCACAGAAGAGACGTTGCGAGCTTGTCTTTGTTTTATCATTATTTCCATGGCAAGTGCTCGTCTGAGCTCCAATCTCTCGTCCCCCCCCTCACCAATCTTTCACGATAAACACCCGTCTAGCTGAAACCACTGTCAATAATTTTCCCCACTCTTTATCTGTGCTTAAAGCAAAACGTAGATTCCATGAACAAAGCTTCTTTCTTAAAAGTGCCCGCCTGTAGAACTCTCTTCCATTTGCCTATTTCCCACCTGACTACAACTTGGATGTCTTCAAGTCCAACAAAAACAAATTCCTGACGAACCGCCCCTTAAGTAAGACACTTTATCAAATCTCCAATACTATGATACTATCCCATTGATTACTGTACACGCAATAACCCTTATCCCCAAGTAGCTACCGGGCCTTGATAAATGGCGACCATCATGTAAAACATTATATATATATAGTGCGCCCAAAAAGTCACTCAAGGGTTTTTAATTTAAATAGATTTTAATATCTTTAATTTTAACACAATCTGACTAAGTAAAAAAAAAATTTTTATTCATAAAAAATGTCTTAAATGTTGCCAATTTTTAACGTTGCATATTATCTCTCGCTATGGCAATGTCAAATCGGCACCACGTTCCCCAGATTTGACTAGTCCCTACTCTTGTGGGGATATCTTAAAAAAAGAGTATGTTAACAAACCCCAAATCCTGCAAGAATTGAAGGAAAACATCAGGAATGAAATAAAGGAGTTAAATCGCAATCCAGAGATTCTGCAATTTGTCATGGATAATGTTTTGGAGAGAGCACAAATATGCGAAGCTGAAAATGGGCAAATTTAAAAGATTGAATTTTGCATTTTTTAAATTTCTTAATGTCTTTGTCAGATTGTGTTAAAATTACAGAAGGATATCATGAAAAATAAAGAATCTATTAAATTTCAAAACGCTTCAGTGACTTTCTGGACACCCCATATCTATATATCTATAAAAGTGAACGTGTGTGTGTGTGTCTGTGTACATTTCCCTACGCAATAACTCAATTTTTAGTCTACAGACTCGAAATTTGATAAACAGGGTACTGAGAAATTTGGCAATTAAGGGGTCAAAGTTCAACGATTTGACCTTTGAGAATTCTACCAAACTCCTCCAACAATTTTGGGTCTACGCACTTGAAATTTTAGATATAGGTTCCTTGGGCATGGATCTAATTAATAACTTGATTTGAGCACAAAACAATAAATTTTAAGGGGCCATAATAGGGGTCAAAGTTAAAAAAATTGACCTCTGTGGTCTCTTCCAAATTACTCAGACAATTTCTGGTCTAAATATTTGAAATTTTACATTCAGAGATAGGGCAAGCTTTTTCATCAGTTTGGGTTGAAAATTTTTAGTTCCCAATGTCTGCCTTAAACTTTCAATAGAGGCGACGGATTTTACCAAGATCAGTATCATTTTAAAGTTCAACCTTTCATACAACAAATATTGAAAAATTGGCTAAAAACATTAATATCTTCTCCTTCAACTAGGCACTTTTCTACAGGGGGGTGGGGTGGGGGAGGTCACTTTTGTCGCCGATATTTTTTAAAATTATCCTCTCCTTTAGATTGTCTAGCCTTAAATTTTTAAAAATGTTGCTTCCGGTTTGGCAGTGATCGTAACAGCATAAACGTTAGGTTTTACCCCGTTCTTTTCCTCCTTTGTGGTACGGGTTCGAGCCTGCCTTCCTACTACCACTTTTTTTTTTTTTTGCTCAACATACACATCCAAACACCCGGGCAACGGCGGGCTGAAATGCTAGTATATATATATATATATATATATATATTGGGTTGAGCATATTTGGGAGCGAAATAACAAATTACCTCTAGCATAAAAAGCAATGCTCTTTGTGTAAACAAATTGAGCTTAGACATTTGGACAATATTTAAACATTGTAATTTCGCATACCCATCTCAGCAGCAACCAAATAACGGGGAGAAGTGCTGACTGTCGCCTGAGTAGTTGAGTTTCAATCTGCTGGAAAATTGCTTCTGTGGTACGCATGCCTAGAGAAGCAATTTAAGTGAACTTCCTATTTTATCAATTTCGATGCCTTAGCGGCTAATTTTTTACCACAAGTCTGAATCACTTATACATCAAATTTCAAGTAGACTAAAAGTAGACAGGAGTTTGGCAGAGACAGTTCTTCAAACAAACAGACAAGATCACTATATATATATATATATATATATATATATATATATATATATATATATGGATGGATGGATAAAAAATCAATACGAAAAATATATAAATGCTTATATCTTTTCTGTATTTCTTTCCTATGTGTTGACGTATAGGAATACAAAAAATCTTTTGAAAAACAACAAGAATGTTTCTTTCAAAAGCACATAATTTTTTATCGATCCTTCGATCTTCCTCAGTGTGAAAGAATAAATAAAAGGATATATGGCTGTCTGTCTGTTTGACTCCATATTTTCAAAATATCTCCTCAAAAATTAAAACTCACAGAGCTGTGCTAGGGGCCTGAAATGATTGGATTTTTTTACAGACAGTTTTTTATGGGTCTTTAGCCGGTTAAAATGGGCCAAAATTGTACATTCAGCTTTATATTATATATATCTATATTATAATGCTGAATATGTGTGTGTCTGGTCATGAATAGGCTCCTATATGGTTGACTATTATAGAAAACTGATCACATATGATAGAAGATGTATCGAGACACAGGAATGGGTATGTTTGATCTGGCATAATGATGATTCATTAAAATTGTGGGGTCTGCGTTTGCGCTTGGTCCACAAAGTATGGAAATAAAAAATTAAAAAAACAAAAACGTTTACAAGGGTTTTTGATAAGTATGTTTTAACTTAAATAGGGATGGTATAATAAAATTGTGAGGTCTGTGTTCGTGCCTGGCCTCCATAGAATGGAAATAGGCACAAACTTTAATAAAGACTTTTCATATCTATCTGCGTAAGTATACTTTGATAATTATGTTTCAGTTTGAAGAAATATGGTATAATAAAATTATGGGGTGTTCGTTTGCGCCTAACCTCCATAGAATGGAAATATGTCATAAAGTTTAACAAGGTTTTTTAATATAGATCCACAGAATATTGTGATAAATGTTTCAGTGCGAACAGATATGGTATAATAAATTATGGGGTTTATCTATTTTCTTTTTACTTTCATCATATTTTGCTTTGGTTTTGGTACGCCCAAATTCAAAGCTATCTCTTTACAACCCTTTCTTTTCATAACCTATCATACTTTCATAAATCAGAGTCAATTTTCTGTAGGCTGTTTTTGAACCCAGTCAACGACGGGCACTTTTGTTAGTATATATATATATATATATATATATATATATATATATAGATAGATGTTTTCTTGTTACTAACCACTAATCTAAAAAAAAAAAAAAAAAAAAAAAATACTTAACCCAGTTTTGAAATTTTGCTGTACCGTTTTAACCGAATACAAGCACATTTACATGCTTAACATGAAATCTATTACAATATTAAAATAAAATATTTTTTGCTAATATATCGGAAATAGCTGAGTGATAATGACCGTGACTGGCAAAGAGTTTACTTTTTGGTTATTTTTCTAAAATACTACGCACTTCACCAATTGTTTTGAAATTTTGCTAGGGTGATAATGAATGTGACAGCAGTGTTGCTAATTTAGTGTCTTTCTTGCTAGATCTGAAGATTTTGTTTGGATCAAAGGGGTAAAATTTTCATCTAGTATTTTTTTTTCTGGAAAATCCAGAGATTTTTTTTACCCACGCACTAGGTGTGTCAGAAACTTTGTGAAAAATATTGAATAATTCGACCCCGTCTTTTCAAGCTTATAACTACTAGAAAAATGTAATTCAAACCCTAATTTTTTTTTTTTTTTTCAATTAAAGGAGCAAGGACCATGGTTTCATTAAAAAAAAAAAAAAAAAAAAAAAAAAAATTGTTAAAAAAAAAAAAAAAAGGTTTTAAACTTCGGACTTTACAGGTAAATTTCTAAAAAAACACTTTTTGTTTTAAATTTGAATATATTATTTATTGATCTTTTATCTTCAATTTGTGATATATAAAACTTTGGTAAGTAAATTAATTATTTACTTTTTAATAGACATCTCAAAATGGAGATGGGGGTGGCGTGAATTAAAAAAAAAAAAACATTTGTCTAAAGTATTATATTCGGTTTATTGGAAAGAGCATAAAATTTCACATTGACCCTGAAAATATTGTAAAAATAGAATCAATAGAAAAATTTTGATAGATTTTTAAAGTTTAAAAATTGAAAAATACTGAACTCGTAAAATCAATTAATTCCATTACTGTTTTTTAAAAAATAAAAAAAAATATTTCTATTACTTTTTATACAACTTTAATAGTTTATTTTGGAAGTATAATCCATAAAGAAAATAAACAACCCACTTTTAAAAGAGAAATTACAAGTTTTTTTATATTTTATTCGCAGTTTCGTGTTAGGGGTGTCAAAAAACGTTTTTGTTCATAAAAAAAAAAAAAAATGAAAAAACAATATTAAGTTAACAGTTTTTTTTTTTTTAATGCAACAAACTGAGTTGCTGAAAAATGTCAACGAGAAACAGCATATTAGCGTCAAACACGACTCCATGCTCGACAATCACGGAATTGGGATCGTTCTGCATTCCAATACAACCCTGCTGATGATTATAGTTTGAGGCACCATCTTCTCATCGGCTCTATGAAGTGTGTCCCTTTTGCAAGGCTGCGAAATTTATGGGAGAAACAAAAAGGAAAACATTGTGCCACTGGAAAAATTAAACTGCAATAACTTGAAGAATCACCAGAACTTTTAAAAAACTTTGCTTGCTGGGTATACGTCTGAATCGAGGCATTTTCTATCTTAAATCAGGAAATACAACTGCTTCGAAATAACATCTTTCACTGCAGAAATCATGACAGCTCAATTCCAAAGTGAAAGGAGAAATTTACCATAAAATCAGATCTCTGCTTCCATTATTAGACAGTCAACATAAATTCCTACAAATGTGTTTCATTGGTGATTACAACGATGAACTGAATGTACACGTTTAAATTTCAGCCAGTATTAAAACGCCCGTTGTTTCCCAACTGCAAATGCGGTTTCATAATAAAACCAATTTAGCACATTCATTCAAAACGGCAACTGAAATGCTGTCATCTGATACACACAAGATTGTCATTCATGCTGACAAAAAATTGGAGAATACGTGCGAAGAGTCAATGCTCCAACTATAGATGAAGTGGCAAATGTTATAGTTGGAGATCAATTTCAACCTAAAGATATTTTTCTTCATAGGAGAAATGATCAATCAACAAAAATTGCTGAAACACATTGATGCTACGATGCTCTGCAATATCCAATCATTTTTTGGGATAGTACTGTGCAGTTGAACACACAAAGTAAAAAAAAAAAAAAAAAATGCATTCACTTCTTGTTCTACAAATAACAAATAAGTTAAAACCAAATTACGCGCACAAAAAAAAAAAAGAGAAAAAAAAAAGATAAATTTCAGAGGCACAAAGATTTTTTAAAAAAAATATGCCCTCGCAAATTCTGCGGGAAACAAAACTTAAAATGCATTTTGTTCGGCAGACGTAGTTGAAAGTATACCATGTGACAAAAGAGTGTACTTTTCAACCAATTAAGGCTAAAAGGAGGATTTAATTTTCCAAACCATTTTCTCACATTGCCTGGGATCCGATTGACAAATACTTAACGAATTCACTCATTCTCACTCAGCGCTTTGCACTCCGTGTTCCTCAATCTTTACTCTTGGCTCACTTCTCTATTCACGTCAATGACTCCGTTGCTACGTATTTTTCCGTCAGCATAACAAAACATGATTATCCACATGCGCGCACACCCCCACACGCATGCACACACACACTGCTATAATGTAGGTATTCAGCCGCATGCAAGAACATTTACCTTCTTTATTTCTCCTACCACACAAAAATTAAGCCTGTTTTCTCGTTGAGAAAACTAAGGACACTCTGATTTTTCTCATCAAAACAATGAAAAGTCTCAATAACTTTCACATTTGCAAGAACTGTCTACCCAGACGCACCTTTTGGACACAGAAAAATGATTCGTTTGTTACTTGTTATTTTTGTGCAAATAAACATTGTTTATTTCATATGTTTGATTTTTATTTTATTTGTGGTGGAAAACGGGATCTTATGAAACCTGACCCTAACCACTACACGTACTGATGGGCATCACTTCAATATTAACATGACAAATCCAGCGCAATGAAATATTCGTACCGATTAATGATTCGAGAGAATGGAAACAATCGAATTCTGAAATGCTGTCAATTATTTCACTAATACATTGTAGATATATAGATATTTTTTGCATCGGAGACATACAGATATCAATACATCGGAGACATACAGATATCAATACATCGGAGACATACAGATATCAATACATCGGAGACATACAGATATCAATACATCGGAGACATACAGATATCAATACATCGGAGACATACAGATATCAATACATCGGAGACATACAGATATCAATACATCGGAGACATACAGATATCAATACATCGGAGACATACAGATATCAATACATCGGAGATGTACAGATATCAATACATCGGAGATGTACAGATATTAATACATCGGAGATGTACAGATATTAATACATCGGAGACATACAGATATTAATACATCGGAGACATACAGATATCAATACATCGGAGATGTACAGATATTAATACATCGGAGATGTACAGATATCAATACATCGGAGATATACAGATATCAATACATCGGAGATATACAGATATCAATACATCGGAGATGTACAGATATTAATACATCGGAGATGTACAGATATCAATACATCGGAGATGTACAGATATTAATACATCGGAGATGTACAGATATTAATACATCGGAGACATACAGATATTAATACATCGGAGACATACAGATATCAATACATCGGAGATGTACAGATATTAATACATCGGAGATGTACAGATATCAATACATCGGAGATATACAGATATCAATACATCGGAGATGTACAGATATTAATACATCGGAGATGTACAGATATCAATACATCGGAGATGTACAGATATTAATACATCGGAGATGTACAGATATCAATACATCGGAGATGTACAGATATCAATACATCGGAGATATACAGATATCAATACATCGGAGATGTACAGATATTAATACATCGGAGATGTACAGATATCAATACATCGGAGATATATAGATATTTTTTGCATCAGTTTGAATTAGACCAAACTTCGCTCTGATAAATATGTTCATTTGGGAGATGCAGTTGTACATGACGGCAATTGGGTAAAACCAGTGCATTATTTAAAAGTATATGTATGGAGGTGTAGTACGGCACAATCACGTTGACACACCGGTTCTCGCCAGATCATCGAAGTTAAGCAACATTGAGCATGGCCAGTACCAGATGGGTGACCATTTGGGAAGGCTAGGCGCTGTATGCAGCACTCTCACTCTAAAAAGAACCTCGCTACAAAAACATCTACAAAAAGTTATAGATGGCCTATGCCTCTCCAAGGGCTATGGATGGTATGGACGTGTGTGCAGTTCGATAAACGCATGTTCCCATTGTATCCGATGACGTTATCATCATATATGCCTTAAATTGCTTTAGGTAGCAACCCTCACAAAAAAATTAAAATGGAGATTGATGGCAACTTATAGGAAGGGATTTGTCAATTCCTAATAAGAAATTATCAGAATATGCAAAGTTCTGAATCAGAAATTGTAATGAAAAACGTTTGTTTGGTACTTACTTTAGCGTTTCGTCGACACTGTTGCCGCCAGGGTCTCCAAAAAATGAAACCCGATAAATACACCATGAACATGGTTGTTTTTGCATAGGTGGTAAAGAAGGGTTTATCATAATTTGCTTGTTTATAAATATACTGAAAGACAAAAAGAGAAAGAAAATAGTTAATTTAGAAAAAAAAAAAAAAATAGAAAAACAAATATTTATCAGTGAATGTAACATAGGAGATATTAAGTCTCTAAAGAAGGAACCGTGAAACAGTTTCAAGAGAGGAAAGTAAAAGAGTGTAATATACAGGGTGTCCGTAAAGTTATTATACAGTCTTATTGTTTTATTGTATTATATTTGTATTAATAGTTAATATTTATTTTTTACAGGTTTATTTAATCAAGAATGCCACGCAAGCTAACTTTGGAAGAGCGCAAATTTATTTTGAAGCTAAGGCCTCCAATTTGAATATTTGTCATAGAAATTGTTTGCCTTGATTGTTACAGTCTTTTCGGATGTAACACGTGTACTTTCTGAGATTTTTATAAACGTAAAGGTGTTATTTCTTTTTATTTCTTTTGTTACAAATAAATATTTTAATACAATATCTTACTGTACTGTTAATATATTACAGGGTGTCTGTATAGTAACTTGTAATACTTATAGTAACTTTATGGACACCCTGTATACATTATATATATATATATATATATATATGTGTTCCAAAAAGATAAGGTAGTTGCTGGAGAAAATCTCAAGTATAAGAGTTCAATGCAGACTAAGAGTAACAGGAAAAATCAAACACAAATTTAATCCAATCTCATAACAGTTTGTAGCTAATTTAAAAGTCAGCTACAGACCTGACTAGTTCGTCAAGTCTGATGAGGCCTATATTGGGTCAAAATAATTATTATAATGAGATTGGACTAAATTTGTGTTGGTTTCTTCATCTTATGCTTACATCTTTTTTCTTCCAAGTGACTACCATTTGTTATGACCTTCCATTTCTTGTAATAAATACTTTTACCAAGAATTCTCCATAAGTTTTGGCTTCGGTTATAGCTGAAGGAACTAAAGTTATATATCTTTTTTCTTCATAAGTTTTTGTTTAAGCTGATGCACCCAGGTCATATGGATATATTTTTTTTATTTTTGAAATTACAACTTGTAAGACTCGATAGAAAACTGACTCGCGACAGTTAAGAGAAAATATACCAAAACCACCAGAAAATGCATCGAAGCACAAAAATTAGGAAGCTATGATTTCTGGAAAATCTACAACAGTGTAGTAAATAATGGGCAATCAATAATTCCCCCACTATCCAACAATTATGAGGTTGTTTGCATGGCAACCGAGAAGGCTAACATGCTTACACATCAGTTTGCCTCAAACTTCACACTGGAGCCACCAAACCACTTCCTCCTTGACTTTCCTTTGCGGATGGATGCCACACTGGATGATCTGAAAATTACTCCTCAGGTGCATGACATCATAAAAAAACCTAGCACCTCAAAAGCATGTGGACCCAATCTCATCCCAGCTCTGCTATTAAAAAAAAAAATGCTTCGCTGGAGGTTACTCCGGTCCTCTCCAAACTTTATGACACATGCCTTAACGAATCTTGCTTTCTTGACTGTTGGAAAACTGCTTCTGTGGTACCAGTTTTCAAGAATTCTGGCGAAAGAACTAAATAATTAAATTATCGCCCCATTAGCCTCCTGCTTTTCGCCAAAATATTTGTCGATAATTAACCAAGCTCTAGTCCATCGCCTTACAGCTTCTAAACTTCTGACTGACCAACAATAAGGATTTTACTGCAGATATCCTAACTGATATCTCTGAAGGTATGTATCATACACTAAAAATGCAGAGGAGGGTAGAGTGGCAGTCCTAGATATATCTAAGGTTTTGGACAGGATATGGAATGATGGTCTTCTAAGGAAAATCAGATCATATGGTATCACTGAACGAATACTTAACATAATTAAATCCTTTTTAAATAAAAGAAGAATCCAAGTTGACTTCGACAGTCGTACATCTAAACAATACAATATAAATGCAGGTGTACCTCAGGTGTCTATCCTTGGACCTTTATTATTCCTAATATTCATAATGACCTTCCTGATGACACCACGCTCTCTATAACAGGCACAAGGGGAAAATAAA
The DNA here is from genome assembly GCF_053919585.1 of Euprymna scolopes. Lineage (NCBI taxonomy): Eukaryota > Metazoa > Mollusca > Cephalopoda > Sepiida > Sepiolidae > Euprymna > Euprymna scolopes. The sequence goes on along the minus strand of NC_136491.1, from coordinate 7,895,262 downwards.
TGAACACATCTAAGGAAATAGCAGAAACACAAGACCTCCAATCTGTAGTGGAATGGGGCATAAAAATGGATGGTCACATTCAATGCTACCAAAACTAAGTTTGTTTCCTTCAATAATTATAAAAAGACCTTCTCAACCACCAATAGCTATGGTTAAAGATACATTACCTGAAAGTACTTCTTTTAAACTCCTCGTCTTAATGTTCACAAGGCACACGAGTTGGAACAGATACACTGAGCATTGTTAGGGCCGCTGTGAGGAAGGTGGGCTCTCTCTACCGTGCTAGAAAGCTACTTATGCCTGCATGTATCCTGTACCTCTATAAGGCCACCATTCATCCATGTATGGAGTAATGTTGTCATATTTGGGTTGGTGCATCTGCTACTTGTCTCTCACTCCTGGACAGGGTTCAAAAGAGAGGCGCCAACCTGATAGGTCCCGAACTGTCATCCAAGCTTCAACCTCTGTCCCATCGGTGAAATGTTGCATTCCTCTGCCTGTTCTACAAATATTTTAATGGTGGATCCTCTGACGAACTACAAGCCCTTGTACCCTCTCGATGTAAATACTCCCGACAAACCCGACAATCAGCAAAATCCCACCCCTACACAGTAGAGATCCCTAGTTGTAAGAAGGCCCTCTACTCTAATAGTTTCTTCCCCAATATCTGCTCGACTCCCTTTTTGGTTACTGCTTTCCCAACTGTACTGACATGCAGAAGTTCAAATGTAAATTCGAAATTCCACGCAGATTCCTTGGTTAGACAGAAAGATTCCGAGTTTAACAAAATACACCTGAATAAGTTGGTAATTACATTGGACAGAATGTTTTGAAAATAACACTCACGAGAACAGCAGTCTGAATAATCCAAATAATTTTAAAATGTTCTTTCATTAATCTTTACTGCAGTCCAGTGAAATGCAAGTCCAAAACAAAATACAGTAGAACCCCGGGATACGATGGGCCTAGGATTTTTTTATTTTTTACATGGAAATCACCACTTATCAAGGCTCGGGGACCACTCAGGGATAAGGGTTATTGCATGTACAGTAATCAATGGGATAATATCATAGTAATCATTAGTATTGGAGATTTCATAAAGTGTCTTACTTAAAGGGGCAGTTTATCAGAAATTTGTTTATGTTGGACTTGAAGACATCCAAGTTGAAGTCAGGTGGGAAACAGGTAAACGGAACAGAGTTCCACAGGCGTGCACTTCTAAGAAAGAAGCTTTGTTCGTGGAATCTACGTTTTGCTTTAAGCACAGATAAAGAGTGGGAAAAATTATTGACAGTGGTTTCAGCTAGACGAGTGTTTTTCATGAAAGGCTGGCGAGGGGAAACCAGAAATTGGAGCTAGAGTTTTTTTCCTGTTACGATGTAGAATACACTGTTTTTCCAGCCCCTGGTTATGGTATTTGCCCCGCCTTACAGTGTTATTTAAAATGTTATTTGATTACTTACATGTAAATTATATCCTGTACTGTATTTTGTTAATAATTTTTAATATGTACTGCATAAAATTTTGCTTAAGACCTGTGATACAGCGATTTCACTTTACGATCACAACCCACAGAATGGATTAATGCCGTATCCCAGGGTTCTACTGCATATAAAAATTATTTTTTAAGCAAACTTACATTGAACTAAATTTTGTCTGAATCTTTCGATGGAGGAAGAGGGTGAGGAGGAGATATTATTGCCATCGTTTATTTTTAGACAATCGTCCGAATCAACGTTTAGATTCTTTATTTTAGTCTTTCAGAAAACACATTGGTTGAAACAGAGATATGAAGGAGAAAGAAGCAACCTTAGAAGTTAGTGTCCCAAACGATGCTGGGTTAAACAGAAAGAACTGAGAGGGGGAAAAAAAAATAATGAAATACCAAGGTTTTACTTATATGTACGACACGAAAAGAAACTGGAATCTTAGGAAGATCTCCACCATTCCAGTAATTATAAGGACTCATGACAAAAAATTTAGAAAACTACCTGGGGCAAATATACCCAGTGAACCAAGTACACGAGAGATACAAACAATTGCATTTAAAAATATGGTTAGAATCTAAAAAGATCTCTTGGTTGGAATGTATGAAATAGTGGGTAAATGTCAGGAATCCAGTAGGATGCCCCATCCCCAGCTAGAACAAAATGATAAAATTGGAATAAAAAGAGGAATACAAAATTAAATAAAAGAACAAGTGTGCTATCATCTTTACATGTGAAAAAGACTTCTTGAATGATTTCTATTCAATGCAAAGTTCACATCCAAAAGTAAAAGGGAAGGGGGTACTTTAAAATAGACAAACTAACATTTAAATTGATATTTCAGTACTTGTGCAGTTTATGGACCGTGCTGAAAGAATAACAATTTACAAAGCCATTCCTAACATGTGGAGGGGAGGGGTATTTTAACTGAATTTGCAACTCGCAATTTAATAAAAACAAAAGATACCCTGAAAATTAAGTTTAACTTGAAAATTTTTATCTAAAAAATAGCATAGTTCGTAAACTGCACAAGCAGAGATATTTCTGATTTAAAAAAAAAAAAAAAAAAGGGCACAATCATATTGACACACTGGTTTCCGCTAGATCACCGAAGTTAAGCAACATTGAGCCTGGTCAGTACTAAAATGGGTGACCATTTGGGAATACCAGTTTATGTATATGCTCTACGCCTATCTCGACAATTTCCAGTCATACTGGACTTTTCCCTGCCATCAGAATCATGTAGTGTCGATTCAGGAGAGATGAGATTGGAGATTGTGCAACTGTTGCTTCACAATTATACGCGCAGCTACTCCCATCTTTCACGACAGGACATAGGCGATGACAAAAAAAAAAAAAAAAAATTTTTTTTTTTTTATTTATTTATTTATTTTTTTTTTTTTTTTTAGAAACTGTATCAAATGTCCAATATTTAAATAAATGGCTTTTTTTTTTTTTTTACCTTTGTTAGTTCTGATGATGCTACCCAGATTATGTTGACCACCAACAACACAACCACACCCAAAATCAACCGTTGAGGCCTCGATAACCCACTTAATCCTGACATGGCTTGCTTCACATACTGGACACTCAAATCTGAAATTAAACACAAATATTAATTTATTCATTAGAAAAGACTTGCAACAAGCAATAAAACACAAACCGTCTTATTCATAGAAGAGCAGAATTTGTTTGTTTTTAAATAAAAAAACTAATAAGAGTAAATGAAGTAAAGATTCAACAATTATGTCACAAAAAAATGAAGTGACTTCATGGTTTACAAGATTGGTGTAATAGATAATGGATATGGTCTAATGGTGCAGCATTCAAATCACTTTTAATCTTTTATTAAGAGACTGGTGGGAGTAACCAACATTGTCCCAGTGGAGAGAGGTAGTGTAGTAAGGATATTTATTGAGCAACCCCAGAAAAAAAAAAAAATTTAAACGTTGTAGGCAGCCCGGGTGGAGAGGTGTGAAAAAAAAAAAAAACACACGAAAGTGAACTAATAAGAATTCAGTTTTAAAAAAGTAGAATTTGCTTTAAAAAGAAAAAAAAATCACATTACGTAAGCCTCAAAATAGGAAAAATGTTATGGCAAATAAACAAATAAAGAGCTTTTAATCCTGTTTAAATGTAAAAAACGTTTAAAAAAAGAAATAGACCACCGTTACATGGCTCGAATGTGAAAACCAAAAGCTTACGACCCGACCTCATTACCCACTGCCCCACAATGCTATCAGCGAAATAACGTTGGTTTACTTTTATTTAAACCAATTCAAGAAAAAATGCCCAGCGTACATGTGTACTTGTTGAAGTCGTTTAAAAAAGGGACAATTTTTTTCCGACTTTCCCTTGTTACTAGTGGGGGGGGGTACCCGGCATTGCCCGGGTGTTTGGAGGTGTGTGGTTTTGGGTAAATAAAAAGAAAAATCGTTGGTTGTTTAAAAAAATACAAAGCCTTGACGCGCAGTTGGAAAATAGTAAAGTGTGAAAAAAAAAAAAAAAACAAAAAAAAAACAGGTGTCCGTTTTTGCCGAGTTATTGATGTGAACTTTGAGTGCGGGACAGTGTTTTATTTAACGCGAGTGTTTTTTTATACGAAAAAGCTTAATGCACATGCGGCGATGGTACGCGATAGCTATTCAGCAGTTAACATTTTCTGCGGGACAGTTTTTAATGAAATCAATAAACCGGTTTGTTTGTTCTTAACTAACTTTGGAAAAAAACAGCTCACTGTTTATTAGGGGGAGTGTCTTGTCTCGAAATGACAGCAACCGTCTGATATGACGAAGCCGACATTGACCAAACGTTAAAGAGCTTTCTAGAGACCACTGGCCATGGGCCAGTATTTCGAATCGAGTTTCGCTTTTTTTTATACCGAAAAACGAATGCAACATGTGCAGATCCGAAAATGTCGAATAATTAATGTTTTAAAATCGGGCAAATTAAATAGAGAGGCGACCACCGTTGTTAAGTCATAGATATTATCATTTAGACGTGATATAAAAAGTTTTAAAAATGAGCGACGACCTCGAGAATCAGCCAGAAAAAAGCATTTTGAAGACATACAGAAAAAGCGAACACACATACATTTTCGCTTATATATAGATAAACGAAATAATTGATCGTTTTTTTTTTCTAATTCTCACATATTATTCGAGCGAGACATCGCTCTTTTAGATGATACCGGTCTCGCCCGGTTCGATACAGCCGAGAAAAGTTTTTATGAGAAATACAAACACACACATTTTGCCTTTTATATTAGGAGACTAGTGAGGATACCCAGCGGTGCCAGGGTGTGAAGAGGTGCTATAATAAATCTAATGAGCAACTCCGCCCTAAAAAAGAATGTTTCAATCAAAAAGCAGCAAGTACCTGTGTGAGGGCAAAAAAAAAAAAAAAAAATTTAGCCGCAGTAGCCAGGCTCAAACTTGTAATGCTAAGAGGAAAAGGAGGTGAAAAACTAATGCTTTAGCTGACTTGCCCATGTAACTTGGGACATCACGGGCCTTTGAAATAAAGTGTTTTATATGTACATCTAGATCGCAAGCATGAATGACTTTGCAAAAATGTTGACACAAAGACTGACCCCGTTGATGGTGAAAGAATTAATGTTTTTGGCCAATTTTTGGATATTGTCATTTCTAACGGTACTGATTTTGTCAGTGTTTGTTGCGTATTTCGAAAGTTTTTGGCAGACATACAAACACACACATTTTGCCTTATATATATATATATATATACAGAAGGTAAGCCTGCATTTTATTAAAATTCTTCTTTTTTTTTTTTTAAACCTGACTAAAAACAAATTAAAAAGGTTGCTGATTGCTGATTAACCATCTTTTAAGTGGGGAGCCAACTCAAAAATAATCTGACACCCAAATCTGTTTTTAAAAAAACAGGTTATTTAAAATGGCAAACACAGAAAGGTTTCTAATAAGAAGAGTACGAAAAAGACAAATTAGATTCATGGGCCATGTCTACAGAAGAAGCGGAATAGAACAGATTAGTTTGATGAGAAAGATTGTGGGTGGAAGAAGCAAGAGGATGACAGGGAGAAACATACGTTGACAGTCTGACACACTTGAGCAACAATGAATTCATGAATGGGGAGAGAGAGAGAGAGAGGGCCATAGCCACCATGCCTGTACTAAGCAAAACATCACTGGATGATGATGATATATATAGTTGTTCACAGACAGTTTCACTGTAGCACAGCTCTTTAATGCGGCAAGATTAAGACCCATTCCAAACCAGGAATCAAACTGCAAACTATCTAGTTGATAGTTGGCAGTTCTACTCACTGAGCTACGGGATTGGTGTTTATAAATGATATCTACAGCATTACTTCTGAAGTGGTCCATTTCTTTATTTACAAAGCTTTGCATTATGCAGAGTATACAGTAAGCGATATCATTAATAACACTGCTCTATACAAAAAGGAGAGAGAGCTTATATATATATATATATATATTTTATTGAATAAAATAAACGTTTTTTGTCTATTAATAAATTAAATATGCCTTAGACGGATTTTCACAAGATCGGTATCATTTTGAAGCTCAACCCTTCAGACGACAAATTTCGAAAAATTGGCTAAAAACATTAATTCTTTCACCCTCAACTGGACACTGTTCTACAGGGAGAGGTCGCTTTTTTTCACCGATATTTTCGAAAGTCATCACCTCTTTTTGATTGTCTAGCTTTAATTTAAACCTATGTCACTTCCGGTTTGGCGATGGGCGCAACAGCAAAGACGTCACTTTTTTTTTTTTTCATATTCTTTTCCTCCTTCGCGGTATGGGTTAGACTGCCTGCCCAGTACCACTTTTTTTTTTTGCTCAACCCACACCCCCAAACACCTGAGCAATATGTTGTTAGACAGTTCTTAGAAATTGAATAATCAGCTCAACTGTCTAATATGTTATTAAACAGACAATTCTTAGAAATTGAATAATCAGCTCAACTGTCTAATATGTTATTAAACAGACAATTCTTAGAAATTGAATAATCAGCTCAACTGTCTAATATGTTATTAAACAGACAATTCTTAGAAATTGAATAATCAGCTCAACTGTCTAATATGTTATTAAACAGACAATTCTTAGAAATTGAATAATCAGCTCAACTGTCTAATATGTTATTAAACAGACAATTCTTAGAAATTGAATAATCAGCTCAACTGTCTAATATGTTATTAAACAGACAATTCTTAGAAATTGAATAATCAGCTCAACTGTCTAATATGTTATTAAACAGACAATTCTTAGAAATTGAATAATCAGCTCAACTGTCTAATATGTTATTAAACAGACAATTCTTAGAAATTGAATAATCAGCTCAACTGTCTAATATGTTATTAAACAGACAATTCTTAGAAATTGAATAGAACAACTTCACAACACAAAGAATGATAACCTTCCAATTTTGAATTTATTGAAAAATCAGAAAATGTTTGTGATGTAATGGAATAACCTAACATCCCTTCATAGATGAAATGAACTATGTATATATTGACCCTCTCATGTGACAGAGAGAGAAGAAAAAAGACAGGAAGAGAATAAGACAAGATGTCGAGTAACTCTTATTTCACCTGTATTCCCTTGTAAATAAACACCTTTGTCTTTCACCCATAACCCCATGTTTCTTGCTGTATTCTGATAAAAAGAGGAACAACACATGCTCCAAAAAAGAAACCTGAATAAACCTAGAACCAACTTCCAACGTAGACCCCTACTACCATGTCTCCTTCTCCAACATCAGGGGTCTACGTTCTAACCTTCCAGAGGTTGAAACAATTACAGGAGACGTAACCAGACATATTCTTTCTAAGTGAAACTGGAATAGGCCCGACCACTTCCCTAGATGAGTTCATAATTAAAGGATACTCTAACTTAACAGCTAAATCTGACCCAAGATCGCCATGGGCATGGAATATGTGCCTACATTAAAGATGGCTCCCCGTGTGGCAGGGATATCTCTAGAAGATCTTAATTTACCCTACATGTGCTTCCAGGTTGCACTTGCTTACACCACTGCATTTATTTTTGCCCTCTATCAGCCCCATAACAGCGGAGTTACTATCTTTAAGAGTATATCTGAGAAAATAGACCAGATCCTGTCTGCACATCCCTCGGCTAACATCCACACCTGTGGTGACTTCAATGTCCATAACGTCGAATGGCTGACCCATTCAAATAAGACAGACGATGAGGAGAGGTTTTGTCATGATTTTCCCATTGCCTATGACCTCACTCAGATTGTTCGCGAGCCCACCCGTGTACCCGATACTACAGGTCAATATGCAAGCCTCCTAGACCTTTTCCTCTCAATTTCCCCTGAGCTATGTTCATGTTCTGTTCATTCTCCTCTAGGATCCTCCGACCACTCCGTCGTATCAGTTAAGATAAAAATGAAATGTAATAAGTCCCCAGATGTACCCCTCCACTGTACTATATACCGATACTCCATGGCTGACTGGGATAGCTTCCGTACATTCATATCTTATATACCTCTGCATTCCATGTTTAAAAAAGAGATGTCCTCTATAGTATCAGACCTAACCGAATGGTTAATTGTAGGCATAGACCGATTCATACCATCTAAAAAATTCCAACAAAACCCTAACAGCCAGCCATGGTTCTCCCAAGAATGTGCTGCTGCTATCGCGCGCAGGAATCACTTTTTCCATAACTACTAACGTAATAGATGTACTGAGACTAAAGCTGCTTTCAGGACTGCCAGCAACCACTGTAAAAGAGTAATAAAAAATGCAAGAGAGCTATATGCCCAGTCTGTTAAATCCAAAGTAGCTGATCAGCGGCTTGGTTCCCACCAGGCAAATAACAAACAGGATCCTGAACAGAAGTGTGTGTTCTATCCCAACCATTATCAATGGACCAGAGGTCATCTCGTCAGCATCAGACAAGGCCAAACTATTTGCCAAGAACTTTGCAGCTAATTCTACCCTATGCGACGAAGGCCATCAACTCCCCATATTTCCTCCTATAACACAGAACACGCTAGGTAACATACAAATACCTGTGCATGAGGTCGCCAAGCTAATCAAGAACCTTGATTCCAGTAAAGCAACTGGCATCCCAATTGGCCAAAAACGTTCATTTTTTCACCCAGAAATTGACAATTTTCAACAGGGGGGGGGTCAACAAAAACGGCCCTCTCGACCAGTTCTACACATGCATCAGATGACGTCATGACCTGATTTACTTTAAATAGTTGAAGAACTGAACAAATTTCGTGTACGTCGCGTTAGGTCAGTTGATTAGCGTGTTGGTTCATTATCTAAACGTTTTGGGTTCAAATTGTGGTGTGAGATGTCTTTCTTTTCTTTTTTTTTTTTTCGATTTTTAAAATTTAAATATTGAACCAGTGTTATTTAAGCCATTTTTCACAACGTTCGTTTTTCTGGGGTCTTTTTATTTTTTTTTTATTTCGCTTATCCACCCCCGACCATACACCCAAAAACACCTGGGTACCCGCCGATTTTTTAAATTTTAATATCAAAACAGGCTTATTTAAGCCATTTCTTTTTTGTTTTTTTCGATTTTTACATTTAACATCGTACGTTTGCCTTACGTTAGTTTTTTCGGGGTTTTTTTTCGATGTTTTGATTACCCCCCCTCCCGCTTAAGTTTTAACGTTGTTTTCTTTTTTTACTTCGCTTATAACAAACAAACCTCATTTGCTGAATAGCTATTGCTCTACAACTTCCGTGCACGCACCTGTCAATTTGATTCTTACTTAAATAAATTCGAACATCTTTCAGTAACTGATTCTGGCTGGCTGATTTTGTTTTCAAACTTCGTCTCAGGGTTTCGGGTTCGATCCTACCCCCCACCCCACGGGTTTTTTTTTTTTTTTTTTTTTTTTTTTTTTACACCACACACAACTCCAAACACCCGGGCACTCTGCAACTTATAGTTTCGGCGGAGATAGAGTTTGAAAATATGGAGACAGACATATAGGCTTTTATATATTAGATTACACATTTCTTTTTAAAAATTCAGAAAAATCTTTATGATGTATATACTCATCACGGAACAAAGATGTTATATTCCAAAAATCATGTGGGCTTGACTAGAAACATTTCTATTTTTGTTTAGTTAAAAAAAAAAAAAAAAAAAAAAAAAAAATAGGAGGCTTTACTTTTGGAACGCCCCTTGTATTATCATATTCGGTTTAATGTTTTATCATGAAATGGACGGTTACTTTGTTTTAACCAGACAATTTGTCTTTTTTGTTTATCATTTTCTTTGAAAGAAAAAATAGTTTGCTTTAGTTCTTTAAAAAAAAAAAAAAGAAAAAAAAAATTACTTATTCTGAGGAGGAAGATATTTAAAAATTAATGAATTTTCTGTTTATGACCTAAACAGTACAAAATTAATAAACAGAAATGTTTACATGATAAATCTATGGTCAATTTCAGATAAATAATTCTATTAAAAAAAATATATTGAATTAAAATCAATGATTATTTGCTGTCACACCTTCAAAATCAATTTGGGCAAAATCTTATTTCATTAAAAACTCTAAAGAAATTGGTTTACTTTTTAATTTTAAAAAAATATTCATTGATAAAAAAAAAGGTTTTCCAATCCGATAAAGTTAATTTATTCAAAATAAATATTTTTTAGACAAGTAAAAATAAAAATGCTAAGAAATTTTTCAAAATAATATTTTCCATTAAGAAAAACACTTATTTTCACAGTAATTTGTTTTTTTTTAGGACCTAACAGAGCATAGTATAAACACCCCAACCTCCCTATGTTAAGAACGGCTTTTGGAATAAACAACCTCAAAAGCCGTTTCTAACATGGGGAGGTTGGGGGCGTTTATACTACTTTGGGTTAGGTCGTAAAAAAAAAAAAAAAAAGAAAATAGCAATTTTTTTTTTAAATTACAACTGGATTTTTCACAAGAAATTAATTCATATAAATGTTTTAAGTAGCTTTTTTTTTTTCCTTAATGCAAAATCAATTTGCACATTTTTTTTTTTTTTTTTTGCATACATTTCAACCATCACTTACCCTAAAGAAAGACAATGATCAATAAAATAAAAAATAAAATGTAATTGCTGATAGTAAATAAAATAAAAATAAAATTGTTGATAAATCAGTGTATTATTATTATTATTATTATTATTATAATATTGACAAAGAATTAAAAAATGTTTTTAATTTAGTTTTTGCAGTTAAAAAGTCACAAATATTTAAGAAATAAATATATCTTTTACGTAATAACTAAATATTACAAGTTTGGGATTTTTCATCTAAAATGATGTTATTGAGAGACCAAACAAACTTGAAAATATGTTTTAAGTTTCAGAAAGTGTAGTTGCGTGACTAGAGATATCCGTTCTTTTCAGCTGCCAACAGCATTTGTGTTCCAAGCCTACCGTCTATTCCAAAGATTCTTATTGATTATTATTAAATAGTTCCCGCACTATTGGCCAAGCTTCAACCTCTGGCCCATCGCCATAATGTTGCATCCCTGTGCCTATTTTACAAGTACTTTAATGGATTGTGCTCTGATGAACTCATAGCAGTTGTGCCCCCTTGACGTACATGCTCCCGACCAACCTGACAAGCAGCAAAATCCCACCCCTTCACTGTTGCGGTCCCTAGATGCCAGATAGCCTTCTATTTTATGTTTCTTCCCTCGGACTTCTGAGCTTAGAAATTTCCTTTCTGTTTCCTGCTTCCCTGACTGGACTGGCATGCAGAAGATGTAATGTGAACAGACATCTCGCTACTTAACTCCCCACAATCTTCTGTTAGACATGATCCCAAATAATAGCCCCTTACATCCACGTGACAATATGCCTTATTTGAGGAGAAAAAGACTAAGGTGGGGGGGGGAAGAATCGTTTTTTCATAGCGGGATAACCCTGCTCTCAATTACAGTTGAGTTTCGTAATATCAGATAGAAAATGGATCACGTAACAACAAAAATGCAGATAAAACTGATAACAACGTTCCTATTTACTTGCCTCCCCACGAGGGCAGAGTTAGACACAAGGTCAGTTTTTAATGTGAGGAAAAACCCAGCTCCCCAAAAAGGGGCAATCTGGGTAGGACCAAACATAAAAATTGGCTCAGTCATGAAGGATTTCTTCTTCACTAACCAAGGACATAAAATGTAAAGTGTAGCATCAGAACAGATACTACACTGTGATTTTGGCCAGATGGCCCAGAATTAACATAATGTTATCTAGGTTACAAGATTAGTGATTTTCATATTTCCATTCACAAATTCAAAGCTGTTTTGTTTTATCTCTCTTAAACCGACAATTAATACTAGTTAAATATCTCATGCAACAAAAATAGCAATTGATGAGAAAACAATGCTCATTTATTTCAACAGAACTTGTAATAGTGTGATAATACAATCAGATATGAAGGTTTTGGTTCCATTTAGTTGTTCTTTTATTTTTTTTTTTAATTCTGGAAAAAAATGTTATGCTTCAAGTTCTTTAGATCTTCAAATATTCAAAGAGTTGGTTTAGTTATTTTGTTTTACGGCATTTTAAGGTCATTTAATGTTGAATTCAGTAATTTGGGAAAACTTTTTTATGTTTCAAGTTCTTTATATCTTCAAATATTTATTCATGGTGTTTGGTTTGATTGTTTTGTAGAGGAAAATCGTTCTTGACTTTGTAGAACATGATTGAGTTTTGAAAAGAAAAGAAACAATAGCATCAATGTTTAATGCAATTTTTGTTAGGTAGCCAATATCTTCAGTCTGATCTTTTCACACTGCTAACAGGTATTACCACTCTGGGCCAAAATGGACCTGGGAGCACCAGTAACTAAGGGGCAACTCCACATTCCGGACAGACCCCAAAAAGGGCTCTCATCACTGGATGTCTTACCTAGGAGAGAGGTATTTATTATAAAGCTTCATTCTCATTGTTTTTCATTAGGGTTGTGGAAGCATTGTCTTGTTTTTCATTAGGGTTGTGGAAGCATTGTCTTGTTTTTCATTAGGGTTGTGGAAGCATTGTCTTGTTTTTCATTAGGGTTTTGGAAGCATTGTCTTGTTTTTCATTAGGGTTTTGGAAGCATTGTCTTGCTTTTCATTAGGGTTTTGGAAGCATTGTCTTGCTTTTCATTAGGGTTTTGGAAGCATTGTCTTGTTTTTCATTAGGGTTGTGGAAGCATTGTCTTGTTTTTCATTAGGGTTGTGGAAGCATTGTCTTGTTTTTCATTAGGGTTGTGGAAGCATTGTCTTGTTTTTCATTAGTGTTTTGGAAGCATTGTCTTGCTTTTCATTAGGGTTTTGGAAGCATTGTCTTGCTTTTCATTAGGGTTTTGGAAGCATTGTCTTGCTTTTCATTAGGGTTTTGGAAGCATTGTCTTGCTTTTCATTAGGGTTTTGGAAGCATTGTCTTGTTTTTCATTAGTGTTTTGGAAGCATTGTCTTGTTTTTCATTAGTGTTTTGGAAGCATTGTCTTGTTTTTCATTAGTGTTTTGGAAGCATTGTCTTGCTTTTCATTAGGGTTTTGGAAGCATTGTCTTGTTTTTCATTAGGGTTGTGGAAGCATTGTCTGTTTTTCATTAGTGTTTTGGAAGCATTGTCTTGCTTTTCATTCGGGTTTTGGAAGCATTGTCTTGTTTTTCATTAGTGTTTTGGAAGCATTGTCTTGCTTTTCATTAGGGTTTTGGAAGCATTGTCTTGTTTTTCATTAGGGTTGTGGAAGCATTGTCTTGTTTTTCATTAGTGTTTTGGAAGCATTGTCTGTTTTTCATTAGTGTTTTGGAAGCATTGTCTTGCTGTTCATTAGGGTTTTGGAAGCATTGTCTTGTTTTTCATTAGGGTTGTGGAAGCATTGTCTTGTTTTTCATTAGTGTTTTGGAAGCATTGTCTGTTTTTCATTAGTGTTTTGGAAGCATTGTCTTGCTTTTCATTAGGGTTTTGGAAGCATTGTCTTGCTTTTCATTAGGGTTTTGGAAGCATTGTCTTGTTTTTCATTAGGGTTGTGGAAGCATTGTCTTGCTGTTCATTAGGGTTTTGGAAGCATTGTCTTGCTGTTCATTAGGGTTTTGGAAGCATTGTCTTGCTGTTCATTAGGGTTTTGGAAGCATTGTCTTGCTGTTCATTAGGGTTTTGGAAGCATTGTCTTGCTGTTCATTAGGGTTTTGGAAGCATTGTCTTGTTTTTCATTAGGGTTGTGGAAGCATTGTCTTGTTTTTCATTAGGGTTGTGGAAGCATTGTCTTGTTTTTCATTAGTGTTTTGGAAGCATTGTCTGTTTTTCATTAGTGTTTTGGAAGCATTGTCTTGCTTTTCATTAGGGTTTTGGAAGCATTGTCTTGTTTTTCATTAGTGTTTTGGAAGCATTGTCTTGCTTTTCATTAGGGTTGTGGAAGCATTGTCTTGTTTTTCATTAGGGTTGTGGAAGCATTGTCTTGTTTTTCATTAGGGTTGTGGAAGCATTGTCTTGTTTTTCATTAGGGTTGTGGAAGCATTGTCTTGTTTTTCATTAGGGTTGTGGAAGCATTGTCTTGTTTTTCATTAGGGTTGTGGAAGCATTGTCTTGTTTTTCATTAGGGTTGTGGAAGCATTGTCTTGTTTTTCATTAGTGTTTTGGAAGCATTGTCTTGCTGTTCATTAGGGTTTTGGAAGCATTGTCTTGTTTTTCATTAGGGTTGTGGAAGCATTGTCTTGTTTTTCATTAGTGTTTTGGAAGCATTGTATGTTTTTCATTAGTGTTTTGGAAGCATTGTCTTGCTTTTCATTAGGGTTTTGGAAGCATTGTCTTGTTTTTCATTAGTGTTTTGGAAGCATTGTCTTGCTTTTCATTAGGGTTTTGGAAGCATTGTCTTGTTTTTCATTAGGGTTTTGGAAGCATTGTCTTGTTTTTCATTAGGGTTTTGGAAGCATTGTCTTGTTTTTCATTAGGGTTTTGGAAGCATTGTCTTGTTTTTCATTAGGGTTTTGGAAGCATTGTCTTGTTTTTCATTAGTGTTTTGGAAGCATTGTCTTGTTTTTCATTAGTGTTTTGGAAGCATTGTCTTGTTTTTCATTAGTGTTTTGGAAGCATTGTCTTGCTTTTCATTAGGGTTTTGGAAGCATTGTCTTGTTTTTCATTAGGGTTGTGGAAGCATTGTCTTGTTTTTCATTAGGGTTGTGGAAGCATTGTCTTGTTTTTCATTAGGGTTGTGGAAGCATTGTCTTGCTTTTCATTAGGGTTGTGGAAGCATTGTCTTGCTTTTCATTAGGGTTGTGGAAGCATTGTCTTGTTTTTCATTAGGGTTGTGGAAGCATTGTCTTGTTTTTCATTAGGGTTGTGGAAGCATTGTCTTGTTTTTCATTAGTGTTTTGGAAGCATTGTCTGTTTTTCATTAGTGTTTTGGAAGCATTGTCTTGCTTTTCATTAGGGTTTTGGAAGCATTGTCTTGTTTTTCATTAGTGTTTTGGAAGCATTGTCTTGCTTTTCATTAGGGTTTTGGAAGCATTGTCTTGTTTTTCATTAGGGTTGTGGAAGCATTGTCTTGTTTTTCATTAGGGTTGTGGAAGCATTGTCTTGTTTTTCATTAGGGTTGTGGAAGCATTGTCTTGTTTTTCATTAGGGTTGTGGAAGCATTGTCTTGTTTTTCATTAGGGTTGTGGAAGCATTGTCTTGTTTTTCATTAGGGTTGTGGAAGCATTGTCTTGTTTTTCATTAGGGTTGTGGAAGCATTGTCTTGTTTTTCATTAGGGTTGTGGAAGCATTGTCTTGTTTTTCATTAGGGTTGTGGAAGCATTGTCTTGTTTTTCATTAGGGTTGTGGAAGCATTGTCTTGTTTTTCATTAGGGTTGTGGAAGCATTGTCTTGTTTTTCATTAGGGTTGTGGAAGCATTGTCTTGTTTTTCATTAGGGTTGTGGAAGCATTGTCTTGTTTTTCATTAGGGTTGTGGAAGCATTGTCTTGTTTTTCATTAGGGTTTTGGAAGCATTGTCTTGTTTTTCATTAGGGTTGTGGAAGCATTGTCTTGTTTTTCATTAGGGTTGTGGAAGCATTGTCTTGTTTTTCATTAGGGTTGTGGAAGCATTGTCTTGTTTTTCATTAGGGTTTTGGAAGCATTGTCTTGTTTTTCATTAGGGTTTTGGAAGCATTGTCTTGTTTTTCATTAGCGTTTTGGAAGCAGTGTCTTGTTTTTCATTAGGGTTGTGGAAGCATTGTCTTGTTTTTCATTAGGGTTGTGGAAGCATTGTCTTGTTTTTCATTAGGGTTGTGGAAGCATTGTCTTGTTTTTCATTAGGGTTGTGGAAGCATTGTCTTGTTTTTCATTAGTGTTTTGGAAGCATTGTCTTGTGTATTCATGTGTATTTATTTGTAAATATAGATCCATCCAGTCACAGTTCCATAATCAGAAGTTTTTCTTTTTTGGCTTTCTAACCAATTTTATACATTTTTTTTTTCTTTTGTCAATCTGGGATTTCTTTTTCTTTCTTATCTCTTTTTCAGCTTCATTATTAACCACTAACGTCTTTGATGTATTTTACATGGAATCACCTGACCGTTAGGGTTTTTTTTTAATGCAAAGTCTACAATGTTTCTGCCAACTGAGTTAGGTGGCTTTTTTCCATTGGGCTTAAGTAAGGTTCTGTGCAATTCTAGAAAGTTTACCTTCTCTCTCTCTTTTTTTTTTTTTTTAATAGCCATACATGATTTTTTTTAAAGGACGAAATCCTTATAACTCTAAATCAGGGGTCTCCAAAGTTTTTGAACGGGGGAGGGGGTAATATTGCTGACTATTTAGAGGTATGAGGACCAAAATAAAAATGACATTGACGTGTTTTATACTATTTTTCTGATTGGCTTTGCTTTTTAGTGAAACTGGTTCTCCCAAACCTCATTCTTTTAACCATTTTCTGAACAAAAAGAAAAACCACCACACTATTCTCACACATTTAAAAATTTTTTCATGAATATTTTTACATTTCCAATAAGAGATCCGTACACCAAATTAAAAAGTTTGCCAAACCGGAATAAATGCAAAATTTTTTCTTTAGCACTCCTACATTATTACCATCAAAACAGCTTATTGTTATCGAAATCAATAATACAAGTTAATATCTTTAAATATTGTGTATATATATATATATATCTTCTGTATAATAAAATGACTACAGAAATTCCCCTCTGGACCAAAGTATTGTAGGTTTGCAATAACAAATGCCACAAACAAATTCAATACATCTAGCCTAATAGCCACCATCTTATGTAGCCTCCGAACACCATTTTAGACACGTTGTGATAATAAAATGCTACATTGCATCCTACGAGCAACACCATCACAACATCTTTAGAGGAACGAACCCCTATTTTTCTCTCTAAATACTTAGTCCTACCAATGCTACCAGTTGTCACTAGAATTTTCAAAAGATTCTGTGATTACACCAATTATAATTGGCCCATAGATACATAGACTTAGCATAATCTTTCCAATTTCCAATTCATAAATAATAAAAGCTCTCTTTCCAAAGTCCATCCATTCTGATTGGCTGAGACCTGACAATTCTCATATTCCAAAATCCAGTTATTAGTTTTAAAAACGAACACTTCCGAACATTAAAATATAGCATTACTAAGAGACATTATTTCCCCCTGCTATCAATTACATTTTATGCATCGATCATTACAGAGCTCCCAAATATGTGTTTTCTATTACGTTTTCTCCAACAAAAATATTAAAAACAATTAACAAAATACGTAAGTGTATTTGTTAATTTTTTTATCACGACAGGGACTGCTTCGTCAAAACAAACTCAGTTTCTCAAATTTTTTTTACCATTAAACACACTGTGTACATTGGTGATGTTTCAAACCATCTCCAAAATATTTGTATCTTATCTTCAGATTTCTCATAAAAAAACAAATGCAAACAAAATCAAATTGAACATACGTGTACATGTGTGGTTTTACAGTCACATTGCAAATATATATATATATATATATATATATATATATATATATATATATATATTGTCGAGTTTAGCTCCCAAATATTTGCCTCCTTTATATTAAGATTTCTCCTAAGAAAAAACAAACCCCAAAAATATGGCAAAACCCTGGGATACGGCATTAAAAGTTGATAACAAAATATAGTACAGTATATAATACATATGTATATCATCAAATAACATTATAAATAACACCATAAGGCAAAACAAATACCGTAACAAGGGGCTGGAAAAATATCATACTCCACATTGTAAGGTGAAAAAGACCGTATCCTAGGGCTCCACTGCACAAACAATAACAAAACCATTAACAAAATATGGAAATGGATTTGTTAATTATTTTATGGCGACGATATCAAAACAAACAGTTTTTGGAGTTTTTAACAAAACACATTACATATACATTGGTGATGTTTAAAACCGTGGCATTATATATATATATATATATATATATGTTTGTCTATTATACAAATAAACATTATTGGCTACATATGTGCATACATATTTCAGGAGAATCCCAATTCAAGGATAACACTTCAGACCAGGGAATATTAATAGTAATTAAAGTGATTTAATAAAAAATTATAGATCCCCAAAACCTTTCTCAATGATCATCTATTATAAAGGGATTATATATATATATATATATATATATATATATTAGTGCTGAGACGATTTAATCCAAATCGAGAATTGGAAAAAAAAAAAAAAAAAAAAAAAATCGGAACTTTTAGGGGTATCAGACCCAGAAAAATTTGTGCCTATTTTCCGATGCCAAAACAGAGTCCTTAAATATTTTGTTTATTTGATTTTGTTTCAAATAAAATCTTCCACTGCTGGTAGTCATAATAAAGTAATAAATATTTATAACGGAACTTACACCCCTGACGTGAATAAATATTTATTGATTTTAAACTACCAGTAAAGCTAAAATCACCTCACCCCCCGCCTCTCATAAGTGTATTTTTACGTTCGAGAAAATATATACATATTTAACATGCGTTTTTACGATAATCATGTAAAATAATGTTATAGTTAAATAGTTTAAGATTTATGAAGAATCGGAATCAGAATCAGTAATTGTATTGAAATTGGGAAAAATAATGGAATCGTCCCATCACTAATATATGTATTTAATAATCTTAAATTAACTAGTATATCTCAACTAGATAGAAAGATATACGAATGAAGTCAATATTTAACAAATTTGCATCAAATAACAAGAAACTAAACCCATCGATTAGTAGTAGGATTGTTAATTAACAATTTGTTGTTTTCGTTGTTTAGAAAATGAAATAACTAAAAATATACTTCAATAACTACTTATTTGTCTCCACACGAGGACAAAGTTGCTTTTTTTTTTTTCTTCACGGTTTAGATGTTGCGAGATGGCATCATAATAAACATGGTGTTGTCTTGGGTAATAGCTAGAGATGTACTAGAACATCCGAGCGATTTCTCAAGGGTTCATTATTACAAGTGATTATCATTCATCCACTGCCTTGTATAAATCGTCAATTAGAAGAACCAAGGATCAAGGACTCAGGACGTTTCGACTGAGATAGGTTAGATTTTTTTTTTTTGGTGAAAATTTTCATTATGTATCTTTCATTTTTAAGTCTGAATCGGTCAATTTTTAAAAATTCCTAAACCCATTTTTTTTTTTTTTTTTAAATCGCTCTAGATATAAGGCATGAAGCCACTTGATGCAAGGAGCTAAAAAAAATTTTTTTTTTTACTACTTCAACGTCAAAAACCAGCCAAGTACGAGACAGATTCTGTCCTAGTAACCAGCAATTCGTCCCCATTTGTCAGAAACATCGCTCATGGAACATGAGGACTAAAGGACATGAAAGCGAACGTTACAAGGCTGCCAAAAATAAATCCAAGGTCTACTTTCTACTCTACTCTTCTGAACTGCTCTGACTACTCAGTCTTTGTTCATTTACATCCAAACCTTCTGTATATGCACGCTCACGCGCAGATGGCATATAACAAACGTGTTTGAATGACTGACCACCTCATCAGAGAAAATATGAATAACTAGCAGGCTGCCCGGTGTTACCCAGTTGTAAAATATGTTTAAATATATTTTAATTTATGCAGATTTCGCATTGATTATTATAGAACCAATTCTCTATTGATTATTATATTGTACCCAGAGAGATGCACCGGAACATCAGAGCGATTTCATAGGAACTCGCTCTCACAAGCGGTTATCCACGGTCTTGTATGAATCATTAAGTAACAGGACCAAGGGCCTGGGCTGATAGGCTGGAAAATATTTTTGTTTTTGTAGTGATTTCAAAGGTTTAAAGAATATATATATATATATATATATATATGAATTGGGCGTCATCAGTTAGAATCGAAACCAAAACATAGTTCTCCAGCAGAATTCACTATCATATAACCTAAGGATACATGGATATCAAAACTTAAAAAATTAATGTAGTCTAACTTATAAATTTGTACATGTGTAGAAGAAGACGAAGTCGACTTATGCTTGCCAAGTTCTAATTTTGACCCTTGAGCAGTTATTTCTACTGGCTAAAAACCAAATCTAATTTGTTCCACAGGTCCAAATCCTCTATATAAAAAGTTTCAAGTCTGTAGATTAAAAATTGACAGAGTAGTTTGGTAGAAACACTCCCCTCCCCCCCCACACACACGGTTACTTTTATGTATGGATAAAAAATAAATTTTGTTTGAATAACTCACAGCAAAAATGTAAAGTATCACAAATGAAGTAAATCCGCATTTGGGAAAAATCAGAAGCAAACGAAGAGTAATAATAATATCAACTTGCAAGGTTGGAAAATTCATATCATGTCAGAGGTCAGCCCACACCAATATTATTAATCCTCAAGCCAGGGGGCAGTGCACAACCCGCCTGTAGCCTATTTAGTTACATCACATGGATATGGGTTCATACACGAATTCAATAATCACATGTGAAGTTTCTCTCTATAGCATGGGCGACTCCATTTTTTTTTTTTTTTTTTTTTTTTTTTACAGTGTTGTTTTCAGAGTTGTGTCACAAGATTCGTTTCACATTGTCTAAATGGGTACATAGTCGAATGAGGAGATAACCAATAATCAGCCTTGATCTATGCATACGTTAGGCTTCCTCATTTGTTGCTTACTAATAAACAAAGTATAGAAAAAAATAGTGGAGGAAGAATATGAACTGATAAAAATTGTAATTAAAAAGAAAAAGAAATAAAGAGTGACAAAGAAAAACAAGAATAAATTGTTGAAGGGGGAGCAAGACAAAAATTGGTGGCGGGGGGGGGGAATAAAAAAATAAAATACAATAAGACAGAACGGAATGGAGTGAAAAGAAAGAAAAAGAGATGGGGAGGAGGAGAAGGAGAGAGAGAGAAGGAAGAGGGAAAAAGATAGGAAGGAGAGAGAGAGACGGGGAGAGAGAGAGAGAGAGAGACGGGGAGGAGAGAGAGAGAAGAGAGAGACGGGGAGGAGAGAGAGAGAGAGAGAGAGACGGGGAGGAGAGAGAGAGAGAGAGAGAGACGGGGAGGAGAGAGAGAGAGAGAGACGGGGAGGAGAGAGAGAGAGAGACGGGGAGGAGAGAGAGAGAGAGACGGGGAGGGAGAGAGAGAGAGAGACGGGGAGGAGAGAGAGAGAGAGAGACGGGGAGGAGAGAGAGAGAGAGAGACGGGGAGGAGAGAGAGAGAGAGAGAGACGGGGAGGAGAGAGAGAGAGAGAGAGACGGGGAGGAGAGAGAGAGAGAGAGACGGGGAGGAGAGAGAGAGAGAGAGAGAGAGAGACGGGGAGGAGAGAGAGAGAGAGAGAGAGAGAGACGGGGAGGAGAGAGAGAGAGAGAGAGAGAGAGAGAGACGGGGAGGGAGAGAGAGAGAGAGAGACGGGGAGGAGGAGAGAGAGAGAGACGGGGAGGAGAGAGAGAGAGAGAGACGGGGAGGAGAGAGAGAGGAGAGAGACGGGGAGGAGAGAGAGAGAGAGAGACGGGGAGGAGAGAGAGAGAGAGAGACGGGGAGGAGAGAGAGAGAGAGACGGGGAGGAGAGAGAGAGAGAGAGAGACGGGGAGGAGAGAGAGAGAGAGAGACGGGGAGGAGAGAGAGAGAGAGAGACGGGGAGGAGAGAGAGAGAGAGAGACGGGTGAGGGAGAGAGAGAGAGAGAGAGAGAGACGGGGAGGAGAGAGAGAGAGAGAGAGACGGGGAGGAGAGAGAGAGAGAGAGAGAGAGAGACGGGGAGGAGAGAGAGAGAGAGAGAGACGGGGAGGAGAGAGAGAGAGAGAGAGACGGGGAGGAGAGAGAGAGAGAGAGAGACGGGGAGGGAGAGAGAGAGAGAGAGACGGGGAGGAGAGAGAGAGAGAGACGGGGAGGGAGAGAGAGAGAGAGACGGGGAGGAGAGAGAGAGAGAGAGACGGGGAGGAGAGAGAGAGAGAGACGGGGAGGAGAGAGAGAGAGAGAGAGACGGGGAGGAGAGAGAGAGAGAGAGACGGGGAGGAGAGAGAGAGAGAGAGAGAGAGAGAGA
Source organism: Euprymna scolopes (assembly GCF_053919585.1). Taxonomy (NCBI): domain Eukaryota; kingdom Metazoa; phylum Mollusca; class Cephalopoda; order Sepiida; family Sepiolidae; genus Euprymna; species Euprymna scolopes. Next base: position 7,873,287 of record NC_136491.1, on the reverse strand, counting down.
CGGGGAGGAGAGAGAGAGAGAGAGAGAGAGAGAGACGGGGAGGAGAGAGAGAGAGAGAGAGAGAGAGAGACGGGGAGGAGAGAGAGAGAGAGCGGGGAGGGAGAGAGAGAGAGAGAGAGAGAGAGAGAGAGAGAGACGGGGAGGAGAGAGAGAGAGAGAGACGGGGAGGAGAGAGAGAGAGAGAGACGGGGAGGAGAGAGAGAGAGACGGGGAGGAGAGAGAGAGAGACGGGAGGAGAGAGAGAGACGGGGAGGAGAGAGAGAGAGACGGGGAGGAGAGAGAGAGAGAGAGCGGGAGGAGAGAGAGAGAGACGGGGAGGAGAGAGAGAGAGACGGGGAGGAGAGAGAGAGAGACGGGGAGGAGAGAGAGAGAGACGGGGAGGAGAGAGAGAGAGACGGGGAGGAGAGAGAGAGAGACGGGGAGGAGAGAGAGAGAGACGGGGAGGAGAGAGAGAGAGACGGGGAGGAGAGAGAGAGAGACGGGGAGGAGAGAGAGAGAGACGGGGAGAGAGAGAGAGAGACGGGGAGGAGAGAGAGAGAGAGACGGGGAGGAGAGAGAGAGAGAGACGGGGAGGGAGAGAGAGAGAGACGGGGAGGAGAGAGAGAGAGACGGGGAGGAGAGAGAGAGAGAGACGGGGAGGAGAGAGAGAGAGAGACGGGGAGGAGAGAGAGAGAGACGGGGAGGAGAGAGAGAGAGACGGGGAGGAGAGAGAGAGAGACGGGGAGGAGAGAGAGAGAGACGGGGAGGAGAGAGAGAGAGACGGGGAGGGAGAAGAGAGAGACGGGGAGGAGAGAGAGAGAGACGGGGAGGAGAGAGAGAGAGACGGGGAGGAGAGAGAGAGAGACGGGGAGGAGAGAGAGAGAGACGGGGAGGAGAGAGAGAGAGACGGGGAGGAGAGGAGAGAGAGACGGGGAGGAGAGAGAGAGAGACGGGGAGGAGAGAGAGAGAGACGGGGAGGAGAGAGAGAGAGACGGGGAGGAGAGAGAGAGACGGGGAGGAGAGAGAGAGACGGGGAGGAGAGAGAGAGAGACGGGGAGGAGAGAGAGAGAGACGGGGAGGAGAGAGAGAGAGACGGGGAGGGAGAGAGAGAGAGACGGGGAGGAGAGAGAGAGAGACGGGGAGGAGAGAGAGAGAGACGGGGAGGAGAGAGAGAGAGACGGGGAGGAGAGAGAGAGAGACGGGGAGGAGAGAGAGAGAGACGGGGAGGAGAGAGAGAGAGACGGGGGAGGAGAGAGAGAGAGACGGGGAGGAGAGAGAGAGAGACGGGGAGGAGAGAGAGAGAGACGGGGAGGAGAGAGAGAGAGACGGGGAGGAGAGAGAGAGAGACGGGGAGGAGAGAGAGAGAGACGGGGAGGAGAGAGAGAGAGACGGGGAGGAGAGAGAGAGAGACGGGGAGGAGAGAGAGAGAGACGGGGAGGAGAGAGAGAGAGACGGGGAGGAGAGAGAGAGAGACGGGGAGGAGAGAGAGAGAGACGGGGAGGAGAGAGAGAGAGACGGGGAGGAGAGAGAGAGAGACGGGGAGGAGAGAGAGAGAGACGGGGAGGAGAGAGAGAGAGACGGGGAGGAGAGAGAGAGAGACGGGGAGGAGAGAGAGAGAGACGGGGAGGAGAGAGAGAGAGACGGGGAGAAGAAAAAGGGAGAGAGGAAAAGGGAGAGAAAGTATGAGAAAAAATAGAGAGGACGAAGAGGATTAGAGGAAAGGGAAGAGAGAAAGATTGGTAGGAGGAAGAGGGAAAAATAGTCCAAAAAATTTAAAATATAAAGAATTGTAGACCAAAAAATTATATATTCTGGTAAAGAAAAGAAATTCATTAAAAGGAAAAGATAAGATGCTAAAAGATTTTTTTCCAAAACAATTTCTGATTTTCCCAACAATTTCTTTGTATCTCTGAATTTTCAAAGGGATTATTTAAAAAAATACAGTTTGAAAGAAAAATGAATTTGTGAGTGTAGACGAAAGAGTAGAAAAAAATCGGCAAATAAAGTTCTGCAAAAGAATGCGCAAAAAATATACATAAGATAAGGAAAAATTATTGACTAAATTGTTATATTATTTGTATGTCTATGTAAATCGAAAACAGTATCTACATCACAAGTATATTTTCATTGTTAGCGTCATTTGCAGAACTGTCGCGAAATGTACCGAACCGTCACGAAACGTACCAAACTGTCACGAAACGTACCAAACAAAAAAAGTTGCATATTAGTCAATCTTCCAACTTATTGTTTTTTTAATTTTTTAGATTAGAATTTCTAATTTTTGTTATTTATATTATCCAGCCTATTGTCATCTTGTTTGTTATTTTATAACATTCCGGCTGCTGTAACCTCTGACCTTCTTTAAGTGCATCTTTTTGAACTTGGAGACCTTCTACTTGAACTTGTTTTTTTTCTTCTAATTCTATGTCAAGTTTATTATAATTATTAAAAGTTTATCAAAAATGGATTCACCAGCATTCTAATTGCTGTAAGCTATTCAAATGCAGGTAAATCTGCTTTTAATAAACTTCTTTCAAACGAACATCTATTTACATGAAGTTAGGCATGTGCTGTTTTTTTTTTGTGTTTTTTTTTTTGTTTTTTTTTATAAAGAATCACCACCTATCAAGGCCTGGAGGCCACTAGAGGATAAAGGTTAATGAGTGTACTATAGTCAATGGGATAATATCGTAAAAATCGTTAGTAGTGGAAATTTGATAAATTAGATTAATTAAGGGGACGGTTCATCAAGAACTTGTTAATGTTGGACTTGAAGATGACCAGCTGGAAAGCAAGAAAATGAAAGAGTTCCACGGTCGTGCAGTACTAAGAAAAAGCTTTGTTCATGAAATCATGGGGTAAATTATTGATAGTGGTTTCAACTAGACAAGTGTTTTTCATGAAAGTCAGGCAAAGGGGGGGGGCACAGATTGAAGCTCAGGCAAGCACTTGCCGTGAAAATAACAATAAAACAGAGACAGGCTCACAACGTCTCCTCTGTTGGAAAGAGGTTGCAGGGAAAAGAAAAGGGCATCCCCCACTAGCCTACGATGTCTATTTTGAATTCTCTCAAGGTAGGATAAGGTCTTTCTAGCAGCTCCTGTCCAGATGTGGCAACGGTACTCTACCCTTGAACATACTTGGTTCTTATATAGGAATAGAGAATTGCATCAGCAGTGAGATATCTACTGGAGCGGTAGAATAATCCCAGCATTTTTTCAGTAGACTTAGTAATGTCCCATCCCAGATCAGGAGTAAGGTCAGACCCAGAAAATTGTCCAAACATGGAGTCTCCTAAAGACGAGAACCATATATTTCAACTGATGCCAGACGGAGATCAGAGCGTTGATGATATAAGGATAGAAGCTTGGTTTTACATGCATTAAAATTAACCAGCCACCTCTTTCCCCATTGTACCATGTGCTCAAGATCAGAGGAGAGAGAATCAGAGAGAACTTGGTCATTTACAGCTTTTGAAGTGTTGCTATAGATTAGATGCTAGTGTTGTCGGCATAAATGTCTACGAATGATCTTAGGATGTGATTTGGGAGATTATTGATGTAGATCAGGAAGAGAGTTGGGCCCAGGGTGGACCCTTAAGGGACTCCAGCATTAATATTATGAACTTCTGATTTTTGATCATCAACTACTACTCTTATGCACCTATCAGAGAGAAATGATTTAATTGAAAAGACATTTCCAACTATACTGTAGCTGGAGATTTTGTGCCATATCCTATCAAAAGCCTTTGATATGTCAAGAGCAATTGCCCTAGAAAGGAAGCCTCGATTGATAGATCACTAATCCTATGAGATAACCGTTAGCAAATCTGTAGATCTAGTAGAACGGAAACCATATTGCATGTAACTGGGGAGGTCATTTTTGCTGAGGTGGCTGACTACTTCTCTATTCAACACAGTACTGAGATTCTTAAGAGACTTCTAAATCTGCTTATAACATAACTAATTTTTAATCTTCAGTTTTAATATCTTTCAAAAGGGCTCAACTTTATTGTAGATTAATAATGATTATTAATTTTTTTCGCTGGGCTTCTCGGTCGGCTCTCTCAAACCTTTTTATATCACGTCTAAATCATAATATCTATGAGTTAACAATGGGGGTCCCCTGTCTATTTAATTTGCCTGACTTTGAAACGATAAATGTTCCACATTTCTTTTAGATCGCTATGTGTTGCTTTCATTTTTCTGTATAAAAAAGTAAAACTCGATTCGAATATCCAGCTCCCTAGCCCACGGCCAGTGGTCTCCAGAAAGCAATGCAACGTTTGGTCAATGTCGGCTTTTCACCGTCATATCAGACAGTTGCTTTCATTTCGAGACACTCCCCTAATAAACAGGGGAGCTACTTTTTGCTCCCCAAAGTTCGGTAAAAGCTGTCCCGCACAAAATCTTAACTGCCGAACAGCCATTGTTTATGTCATGTTTCAAGGTCAAACATCATGCAACTTAACTTCCTCGCACCTGTCAATTTCACTTTATAAACGTTAACACACTTATTAATTCTCTTCCCCTCGGGCCGAGATGGTTAGGTGTCTGGCTTTTTCTCCCTTTCATTTCCACCTTCGCGTCCAAGCTTCGGGGTTCAAGCCTACCTTCCTACCAAACACCCGGCCATGTTTTGATCTACCCCTCCCAACAACACACCTCCAAACACCCGGGCAACGCCAGGTACCCCCCGCTAGTCTATAATATAAAAGGCAAAAATCTGTTTAAATGTATGTAAGTATGTTTGCATGTCTCGCAAAAACTTTCCACAGAGGCGACGGATTTTCACAAGATCAGTATCATTTTGAAGCTTGACCCTTCGAATGACAAATATCAAAAAATTGGCTAAAAAAATTAATTCCTTTACCCTCAACTGGGCACTTTTCTGCAGAGAGGGGTCGCTTTTTTCACCGATATTTTGGAAAGTCATTCCCTCTTTTCGCTTGACTAGCCTTAATTTAATCTACGTCACTTTCGGTTTGGCAATAGGCGCAACAGCAAAGACGTCACTTTTTTTTCACATTCTTTTCCTCCTTTGCGGTACGAGTTGGAGTCTGCCTGCCTACTATATTTTATTATTTTTTTTTTTTGCTTAACATACCTCCAAACACCTGGGCAACCAGGTTAGTCTAATATAAGAATGGAGCTATTAAACCTGAAATAGTGACACGGGACAAGAAGGAGAAAAAAAAACAACCTTGATATTCGTCCTCTGAAAGGTTGAGCTTCAAAACGATACTAATCTTGTGAAAGTCCGTTGCCTCTGTTGAAAGTTTTAGGCAGACATGCAAACATACATACATACATACATTTATATATTGGTAGTTCAAATTTTCGACCCAAACCAATTAAAAAGCTTGCCCTATCTCTGAATACCTTTATGTAAAATTTCAAATGTTTAGACCAGAAATTGTCTGAGCAATTTGGTAGAGACCGCAGGGGTCAATTTTTTTAAACTTTGAACCCTATTATGACCCCCTTAAAATTTATTGCTTTGGACCCAAATCAAGTTACTAAGTTAGATCCATGTCCAAGAAAACTATATCTAAAATTTAAAGTGTTTAGACCCAAAATTGGCGGAGGAGTTTGGTAGATTTCTCAAAGGTCAAATCGTTGAATTTTGACCCCTTAACAGACAAATTTCTGGCCGAAAACGGATTACAAAGATTTTGCCAAATCTCAGTACCCTGTATATCAAATTTAGAATATGTAGACTAAAAATTGACAGAATTATTGTGTAGGGAAATGTACACAGACAGACACACAGACACGTTCACTTTTATAGATATACTAGCATGGGTGCCAAGCGTTGCCCGGGTGTTTGGAGGTGTATGCTGAGCAAAAAAAAAAAAAAAAAAAAAAAAAAAACGGTCAACTTTTTTTAACTTTGACCCCTATTATGACCCCTTAAAATTTATTGTTTTGGGTTCAAATAAAGTTAAGTTAGATCCATGTCCAAGGAACCTATACCTAAAATTTCAAGTGTGCAGACCCAAAATTGTCGAAAGAGTTTGGTAGAGTTCTCAAAGGTCAAATCGTTGAACTTTGACTCCTTAACAGCAAAATTTCTGGCCGAAAACCGATCACATAGATTTTCCCAAATCTCAGTACCCTGCATATCAAATTTCGAGTCCGTAGACTAAAAATTGACAGAATTATTACGTAGGGAAATGTAAACAAACAGACACGTTCACTTATATATAAGTAGATAAAGAACCAGCATTGTTCAGATAGCCACGTCTTTATCGGAGTCATCTTAAACGATTTCCTCAGAATACAATACCAAAAAAGAACAACATATTAAAAGGTGGGGGGGGGGAGATAACTACTTAAGACTGACAAAGAGTAGCGTCTATCTAGGATGTATCTAACCGTGTTCAAATATCATGCTTGCACGTACAGAAACATTAGTGTAAAATACTAGTTAGCCAATTATGTCTTTGACGTTACAGCAGGACAGAAAGAAAGCGATAAAAAGAAGGGGTAAGGTGGTACGAAAAGTGTACTTGATATCCAATTCAGGTCAAGAAGCTGATTTTGTTAAATAGCCAGCTTGTCAAAACAAAGAAACAACAACTTTATAAAAATAAATATGTTTCTTTAGTTGCTATATTTGTTCACATACAAAAGTCGCATTGTGTATATGTTATTATTCTCCACAGAGGAGGAAGCTAACGTCACAGATAGGATGATTTGTTAATCATGCCAAGGTTTTAATTTGATCTGTCTTCATTTCTTATTTTATGGCTGCAGCACATGATTTAAGGCATGATTTAAGGTAGAATCTTGAACAGAAACTGTTCACTCCTCAACTGACCGCTATCAAATTTCAACTTCCTTTAAGACATTTAACATTCAGATTATCACGGTCTGGCTCAAGGCCATTTAATTTTAATCTATATAATTATAAAACTCAAATCAGCTTGCTTGCTTGCTTGGGCGTTTAAATCGTCCATCCGGTTTGTGACTTCCGGTTTCAAAACATTCGCTTGCTTACATATTTCATGGCCGCCCTGTCTTAAGTCTGATATTAAAAGCCACACAAGGTCAACAGTGTTTGTTAGTTTTTTTTTTTTTTTATTACATTTTCACCCCAAACAAGGCAAATTGCCACTTTGGTGTAGGGGGCTACTATCAGGGGCAACACTACTGGGGTACTATGTAGGGATTTGGGCAGCAAGGTGTCAGTTGAACTTCTGCACGTCAGTACTGTTGGGGAAGCAGGGACCTGGAATGGAATTCCAGAGTCTAGCGGTTCTGGGGAAGAAACTATTGGAGTAAAAAGATCTTTTACATCTAGGGATCTCTACAGTGTGGGGGTGGGATTTAGCAGCCTGTCGGATTTGTCGAGGGTGCTCACGTCGTGGGGGCACAAATGATTGCAGTTCGTCAGAGCATTCATCATTAAAATACTTGTAGAAAAGGCAGAGGGATGCAACATTTTGTCGATGGGACAGAGGCTGAAGCTTAGATGCCAGTTCAGGGCCTATCAGGTTTGCGACTCTCTTTTGAACCTTGTCAAGGAGCGAGAGACTAGTAGCAGATGCACCAGCCCATATGTGGCAGCAATACTCCATACATGGGCGAATGGTGGCCTTATAGAGGTACAGGATACTTTCGGGTGTTAGAAGTTTTCTAGCACGGTAGAGAGAGCCCACCTTTCTTGCAGCGGCCCTGGCAATGCTTTCAATGTAATTGTTCCAACTCATGTTTCCTGTGAACGTTAGGCCAAGGAGTTTGAAAGATGGACTCTCAGATAAAGAGTCGTTGGCCATTGCTATGGGTGGTAGAGAAGGTTTCTTGTAATTATTGAATGAAACTAGTTTAGTCTTGGCAGCATTGAACACGACCAACCACTTTTGTCCCCATTCCACTACAGATTGGAGGTCTTCCTCTAGTGTTTCTGCCATTTCTTTAGAAATGTGTTCATTCGTCTTCCTGTCGTGCCTGCCATAGAGTGTAGTGTCATCAGCATATATACCCATCTCAGAGGCAATGTTGTCGGGGAGGTCATTTATGAATATCAGGAACAATAGAGGTTCAAGGATAGAACCCTGGGGCACCCCCGCATTTATATCATATTGTTTAGATGTACGACCGTCGAGGACAACCTGGATTTTTCTCTTATCTAAGAAGGATTTAATTATGTTAAGTATTCTACCAGTGATACCGTATGATCTGATTTTACTGAGGAGACCCTCATGCCATACACTGTCAAAAGCCTTAGATATATCTAAAGCTACCGCTCTGCCCTCCCCCGCTTTGTCCAGTGAATGGTATATACGTTCAGAGATCACAGTTAGGATGTCTGCTGTGGAACGGGCTTGTCTAAATCCATATTGTTTGTCAGTCAGTAGTTTAGCATCTGTAAGATGATGGACTAGAGCATGGTTAATTATTGTCTCAAATATTTTGGCAAAAAGTGGGAGGAGGCTAATGGGGCGATAATTTGATGGGTCTGTCCTTTCGCCAGAATTCTTGAATACTGGTACAACAGAAGCAGTTTTCCAACAGCCCGGAAAGCAAGCTTCATTAAGGCATTTGTTGTAGAGTTTGGAGAGAACTGGAGCTACTTCGGCTGAGCACTTTTTTAATAGCACAGCTGGGATAAGATCGGATCCACATGCTTTTGAGGTGTCAAGGTTTTTTATGATAGCATGCACCTGAGCAGGGGTGGTTTTCAGATCGTCTAGTGTGGCGTCTGTCCGCATAGGAAAGTCAGGTAGGGGGTGGTTGGAAGGGTCCAGTGTGGAGTTTGAGGCAAACCGACTGGCAAGCATGTTAGCCTTGTCAGTTGCTGAGGAGACAACCTCGTGATTGTTGGTTAGTGGGGGAATTGTTGATTGCCCATTATTTACTACACTGTTGTAGATTTTCCTGAAGTCTCGAGTTCCTAGTTTTTGTGCTTCGATGCGCTTTTTAGTGGTTTTCATAAATTCTCTCTTAGCTGTCGCTATTTTTTTCTTAACGTTATTTCTAGCTTCTATATACTTCAGTCTGTTTGAACTAGACTGATGTCGGTTAAACCTACGGTATGCATGCTGCTTTTGAGCAATGGCAGTTGCACAAGTCGACGTAAACCATTGGGGAGAGTGAGGCTTACTATAAAATTTCCGCATGGGAACATGCGCTTCGATTGCAGTTTTGAACCAGTCAGTGGTCTCGTTTGCACATTGTTCAGCAGGGAGAGAGAAAATATTTTTCCATGGAGCATCTCTAATTAGTTCCCTGATGGCTTCCCAGTCAGCCTTATTATAATATCTCGTTGTTTTGAGCACTGGCTCTTCAGTTATGGGTCTAGAGTTTAGGGCGATTTCAACCATTATCACTGCATGATCAGCGTTCCCAAGTGGGCTGTGGGCCTTCGTTATGCAGTCATCGGGAACTGTGGTCAAAAACAGATCTAGAAGTGATGCGTGTTGTTCTTCCTGGTCAGGGAAACGGGTTGGAAACGTAACTTGTGATAGGGAGTGAGATATAGCGAAGCTATGGGTTCTAACTTATTTTAACGTGTTTTCTTTACAAATTAAATGTAATTTAACCCCGTAGAGTTAAAAAAAAATTGATTTAAATATACATATGCAATCTATCTAAATCTCCCATATAATAAAGAGACTGCAGAAATTCCCCTCTGGACCAAATTTTCTCAGATTTCAACTTATTTGCCGTATCTAGATGATCAGGGTCATAATATGGGACTGTGGTATTCACACTTTTTAAATTTTAAAAAAAAAATTTTTTTTTTTCAATTTTCTTATTTTGTTTGTGTTGGGGATGGGACATTCTACAGGATGCCAGAAATTCACCCGTTATTTCAGAGACTCCAACCGAGATATCCTTAAAATTCTAACCATCCCTTTAAGGATCATATTCCAACCAAGAAATCTTTTTAAGATTTTAACCATCACTTTAAGAGCAATTGGTTGACTCTCTTTTGCACTTTGTTCACCAGGTATATTTGCCAGATAGTTTTTGAAATTATTTTTCATGAGTCCAGTTGTTTCTATAATTACTGAAATGAAGATCTTCCTAAGATTCCAGTTTCTTTTCATGTCATGTCATGTCCCTCTTATCCTATATGGGGGAGGGTTTAAAAATTGTTGACTATCATACGCATGTCAAAATGCAATATAACCGATGAGTAATTTTTTCCTATAAAAGTCTGGTTTCACTGTTTTATTTTATCAACCCTTTTCGAATTATTTAATGCTGAATCCAGTTGTTTTGTAAATGGTTTTATGCTTCAATTACTAATTTAGCTGCAATTATTAATTCATGGTGTTTGGTTTGGTTGTTTTGCAGAGAAAAATTATTTTTGTTTTTGACTTTGCAGAACATGATTGAGTTTTGCAAAGGGAGACGGAGGAAAAAAACATCAATGTACATTTTAGATAAGGAAGCCAGTATATTCAGACAGCCTGATTTGGTAGCACAAGAGTATAAAACCTTGATTTTTATAAATGCTTTTGACAATATTTGGCTCACTTTCTTTATTCAAGATATTTCTCCTTGTTCATTGCAAGAACGTTAAATCTTAGGTTTTTCGCTTATTTTTTTGGCTCCACTCATTATTGTGCAATGCTTGTTTAGTTTGGTTGTTTTATGGCATAATCAACCCTTTTCCGGTTATTTAATGCCGAATCCAGTAATTTTGGAAAAGGTTTTAGGCTTCAATTTCTTCATATCTTAAAATATTTCTTTATAATGTTTGATTTGGTTGGGTTTTATTTATTTTTTTATCTTTTTTTTTTTTTTAGACAAAATAATTGTTGTTTTAGACTTTGCAGAAATAGTTAAGATCAAACAATATGGGAATCGTGTTAAACACGTGCAGTTCAGATAAAGCAAACAGATCACATATTAAAGAAGGTAAGGATTTTTTGATGTCATGCATTAACAAAAAACATGAAAAAAAAACAGCATTAAATCTGATGCAGGAAAGAAAGCAGTAAATTGGCTTTGTTACAAAATGGGTTCTATCCCACATGAGGTTAGCCTTCAAGAGCCCCCCCCCCCCCGTTAATATAATTCTGTAGCAGAACACAAGGCACACTCAAATGATAATGAAATACAGAATTTAAGGCTAGCAAACTAAAACCTTTGATGATTCCAAATCTGTATGGTTAATCAGTTATGGGATCATTCGGCTTACTTTCAGGTCAAACAAATTTTTTGAGGGTTAAAAAATAATTAAGTGACACAATGTTGATACTGTTTTGTTGTACATCATCCACCCAAGGCGGGTTGGACTGCCTTCCTGTGAAGGTGGAAGTGTCAAGGGAATATTTTTCACAAACGGTTCCAGTCACCCGTATACATTGATATTGATTATCAATATAGTTCTATATTTCAAGCATACAAATGGTTCAGAATAAATTGAACACTATTTTGGAAAGTAAAAAAAAAAAACCCCAAAAAACGTCATTTCTTGGCCAATAATTGATTTATTGCCAAAATTCAAAGAGTATTTCTTAGAGGATCTTTTGCTAGCTCACACGGAGAAGTAATCTTGAGCTTCCAGGTGAGATTTGAACATGAAGCGCATAGCTTTCACAGCGTCCTTCAAGAGACACCTAAACACCTGTTAGATCCTGGCAAACAGCTTGTCTTTAATGCTGCAGGTGTTATAGTTGATCTCTTTCTCAACTGTGTTCCACACATAATAATAGTCTATGGGGTTGCAATTAGGGAAATTGAAAGAGACAGACAAACAGACAGATGTTGAAACTGGTGAAGTTGTGAAGGTTCTCAGACAATCACTAGGTTTCCCAGAGGTGTGAAATGGAGCCAAGTTATAATGGCATACATATGGCCTTTTTGTAAGCATCCTTTCCACCTAATGCTTGACAGTGGTGATCATGATCATGATCACAGTTGTGGCATTCACCCTGGGTCAGTTGGGCTGACTCCTCCCAACAAGTTCACCACATCCTAACTGATCAGGCACGGTGATTTAAAGCTGCTTTCATCATGAATGCAAGCCTTTTGCAGTTCCAGCGACATACCCCAAAATAGTGAAAGCTCAGAATCAGTTCGGCATCCTGCTTCACTGTCCTGAGACAAGTTTTGCGTTGGCCTCCACAACGTTTCTTCCAATTGGTGGCAGTACTGGATTGATGAATTCACGGATCAAACCAACATCAAACCAACAAAGGCATCTGGCAAAGAGATTTTACAGCAAATGCAAATTGTGCTGTTGAGGATAAAATGTAGGCAATGATAGTCGAATACCTCCAGTTTGCATAGGCTGCTTGCTTGCACAGGTCAAGTTTCACAGCCATAGATACTTAGGACAACAAAATCAGTATAGTCATATAAATTGGGTTTGCCTGGGTTAAGTTTCTTAGCTTTTGTAAGACGGTTCTCTTAAGCCTTGATAGTGAATAATTGACCCCTTGCAGCTCTTATGAGCAATAACAAAGATCCTCATTTGTGGTAAGTCCCCCATCAAATGTATCATTTTACAATAAGGTTTAATTGCCCTTGCTCATGAAGGTTAGTTCAAAAAAGACAATTCACTAAAATAAACGCATTTTTGCGAGTCACTTATTTTGAATAGAAGTAGAAACCAATTACAGCCAACAATGTTTGTGTTGAATAACCAACACAGATTTATAATAAAGATATTTTTATGCGTTTCTTTACAACTCTACAAAAACATGTTAAATATTTGGAGGTTTAGGCGATTCATTCACAAATTTTTCACAGCTTTTTTTCTAACTTCAGAAAATATTTAAATTTTTAAAATTAAAAAAATAAAGTTGAAAATAATGAGGAAAATTATTAAATTCTCATTTTTTTTTTTTTTTTTTTTTACTTATTTAAACCTATTAAATTTATGAATAGTAAAATTTGAAATCAATTTTGAAGCTTTTCTATTATGGTAATATTAATGTAAAAGTATATTATATAAACATACGAACATTGTCATTTCTATTTCCACACAATTTTTATCTATTTTGAAAGTCTGATCTCGGTGACTTATTAAAGTTTCTGATTTTTAATCTAATGGAATCCTTCCAAACATGAGTATTATAGTTACTAGATGAACAAAAAAAAAAAAAAAAAAAAAAAAAAAAAAAAAAAAAAAAAGACACATTGTAAATATATAAAAATAATCATAATTTTTTAAAATAAAAAAAAATAAAAAATTAAGCTATATCAGAGTTTGAACTCTGCCCACCTGGCTTATTAAAAATAAGCCAATTTTAAATTATATATATAGTAATCTCTGAACGTATATACCATTCACTGGACAAAGCGGGGGAAGGCAGAGCGGTAGCTCTAGATATATCTAAGGCTTTTGACAGGGTATGGCATGAGGGTCTCCTCAGGAAAATTAAATCATACGGTATCACTGGTAGAATACTTAACATAATTAAATCCTTCTTAGATAAGAGAAAAATCCAGGTTGTCCTCGACGGTCATACATCTAAACAGTGTGATATAAATGCGGGAGTGCCTCAGGGGTCTATCCTTGGACCTCTATTGTTCCTAATATTTATTAATGACCTCCCTGACAAAATTGCCTCTGAGATGGGTATATATGCTGATGACACCACAGTCTATAACAGGCATGACAGGAAAACAAATGAACACGTAACTAAAGAAATGACAAAGACACTAGAGGATGACCTCCAATCTGTAGTGGAATTGGGACATAAATGGATGGTCACATTCAATGCTGCCAAGACTAAACTGGTTTCCTTCAATAATTACAAGAAACCTTCTCTGCCACCAATAGCAATGGCCAGTGACTCCCTGTCTGAGAGTACATCTTTCAAACTGCTTGGCCTAACGTTCACAGGAAACATGAGTTGGAACAATTATATTGAAAACATTGCCAGGGCCGCTGCAAAAAAGGTAGGTTCTCTCTACCATGCTAGAAAACTACTGACAACCTGAAAGTATCCTGTACCTTTATAAGGCCACCATTCGCCCATGTATGGAGTATTGTCGTCACATTTGGGCTGGTGCATCTGCTGCTAGTCTCTCGCTCCTAGACAAGGTTCAAAAGAGAGTCGGTACTCTGATAGGCCCTGAACTGGCCTCTAAGCTTCAGCCTCTGTCCCATCGACGAAATGTTGCATCCCTCTGCCTGTTCTACAAGTATTTTAATGATGAATGCTCTGACAAACTGCAGACACTTGTGCCCCCACGACATAGACACCCTTGACAAACCCGACAGGCAGCTAAATCCCACCCCCACACAGTAGAGATCCTTAGATGTAAAAGATCTTTCTACTCCAGTAGCTCCTTCCCCAGAACCGCTAGACTCTGGAATTCCATTCCAGGTCTCTGCTTCCCTAACTGTACTGACATGCAGAAGTTCAAGTGTAACGTGAACCAACATCTTCCTGCCCAAATCCCAACATAGTGCCCCAGTAGTTGCTGCCCCTGATAGTAGCTCCCTACACCAAAGTGGCAATGTGCCTTGTTTGGGGTGAAAAAGAAAAAAAAAAAAAAGTAATATATATTTATCAAACTATCAGAGTTTGAACTCTGACCGCCTGGCTTAAAGCTGCATTGTTTCCAACATGTTTTTAACAGAAATAATGGATTTGTTGAAGAACATTAATCTGCTGTCTCAATTGCACTGAATATTTCTGCTTATAAATGCCCCAATACCACAATTCAGACGAATTTTTACCACTCCCATTTGAATCAACAAATCATATGCAAATACGTATTATAATTAGTTTTAGTATTTATAATGATGAGTAACCATCGGTCACTCATGAAGCAAAAAGAACTTGTTGCCTTACATATAATTTGCTTAAATTAAGTCACTTCTAACTAGTATGGCAGGAAACAACATCTATTAATATTTGTTAAATCTCGTGAGTGAAAATGATTTTAATTGCATCTGAATATTAAGTTTGCCTACCAACAAAACCAGATGACCTGGCATACAGAAGAACAAAAATAGGCGCTTCTACACTATCAGAACGAAATTTCGGAAATCGTAAAACTGAATTTCACATGAAAATAATGGTATCTACGTATATTCTTCCTATTTTTAAGATGATTATAGCCAAAAAATTACGAAAATCGATGAGGTAGAAAATTATTTATTATAGAAAATAGAATTTGAAGAAAACGATCGTATTTGCTTATGTAAGACACAGGAGAGTTCAAAAGGGAGGTAATTTTCTGTTTAGATTTATTTTATAAAAACAAAATGGCCGCAATTTTTCGCCTGCTAACATAATTGAAGTTTTTTTTTTTTTTTAAATAATTCAATAATATTCAAGTAATTCCGACTGCATAATTTGGAAGCTAACGTAATTTATTTGAATCGACAAAAAATCAGTTGAAACCATTGTTTTTTATCTGAAAATTCTATTTATTGACTACAAAATTTCGTTCTGATAGTGTAGAAGTACTCAAAAAATATTTTCAAAAACTGAAAGACAAAAGCATTTTATAAGATACAAGCACATGCATGTATGATATGAAAAGAAACTGGAACCTAAAGGGGATATCGATCATACCAGTTATCATAGGTGCCACAGGACTTATGAAGAAGAACCTGAAGTCCTACCTAACTAATATTCCTGGTGAACCAAGTGCAAAAGAGATTCAGACAATTGCACTTAAGGGAACAGCGAGGATACTAAAAAGAGCTCTCGGTTGGTTTCAATAAAAAAGCGGGGCAATGTTGGCAGCTGGTTTGGCTGCCCCATACCCGGCATTACAATCTTCAAAGGAAGAAAAATAAAAACAAAAAACAAAAAAAAAACACAATATATATATATATATATATATATATATTATACATACACACACTAATCATGCAGTACATGAGAAAAGTTTACTAGACAAAAATAAATGTAAACTTGAATTTAATATAAATATTGATATTTATATTACTTTTTCTTCATTTCTTTATCTCACCATACTCTGAAATTACTAATTTCGGTTTTTCATTTTTAATCATTTTCATAAACAGTCTACTAATATTGTTTTTTTTTTTTGCATTATATGACCACCGTCATATGTCGTTTCGTGCAATACCAGCAAATTTTTAGCTTTGCTATACGTATAAATTTCTTTCCTTTGAAGAGAAGAATTTTGCCTTCTTTGAAACGCCGCAGAATAAGGGTTTATTAATCATCTTGGAGGTATTCTGCCAAAAAATAAATTTTACATGTAAATTTTGATTTACGGTTTTCATTTATGCTTTTTCATTTGCAAATTCATAAGCTATGACATAGGAAGGTCTATCATTCAAGTAATTATAGGAGTTGCTAAACTCGTGAAAAATAATTTCAAACACTACCTGGCAAATATACTTGGTGAACTAAGTGCAAGAGAGAAACAAACAATTTCACCTAAAGGAACAGTTAGAATCTTAAAAAGATCTCTCGGTTGGAATATGTAAGATAGTGGGTGAATGTCTGGCATCCAGTAGGATACCTTATTCCCAATTTAAACAAACTGATAAGGAAATTGAAAAAAAAAAAAAAAAACGAAAAAAAAAAAATAAAATAAAAATAAAAATAAATAAATAAAAAAATGGGAGGGGTGCAAATAATTTTTTTTGCAGGACTAAAAGTCCAAGATCGATATTATTATTATTATTATTATTATTATCATTATTAATTATTATATAGAAGTATTATTATTCGTTATTTTACTTATATAAAAATAAAGTAATTTATTATTTTGTTATCTGATTGACATATGTGCTAGTCGTATGTACATACACACATGTAAATTAGATGAATACACGGAGAAAAAAAGAAAGAAAAAAGCCACTCTTTCTGTAAATGCTCAGAGACATCAAGAAATACAAGCAGCTGAATGAAAATAGAGTGAGAGGGTCGCAAGAAATACATTGATTACTACATGAGAGATGGCAAGTTGTTCAGTTAGTTATAAATAACTAATTAGAACAATTAAAACAGATTTTTTTTTCTCAAGCAGAACTCAATCCCAGAACTAAATTATTTTATTAATTAAAATTATTGAATAGAAACCTTTTGTGTTTTTAAATATTTGTTCTTTAAATTTTCAAGGGAGGTAATTTACATTAAAACTCATTTTGTCAGCTAGAAAGATTTTCCGACAAAACATAATGAAGAACATTGATAGAGAGGAAGCTATATACGTACATATATACGCACATATATACGTACATATATACACATATATACGTACATATATACACATATATACGTACATATATACACATATACTCTGATGTAAAAACCTGCGGTCTGCTGTATACTCTGTCCTATGGCAATCATCTGCACTGACAATGGCTAGCAGTAATACCAAAAAGAGTGGTTGGTTCTACACAAAGCCTTCACCACTATAAACAAATCATCTGTGTGGATATCGGAGCAACTTAATTGTTGTGGTGAAAGCTCATATGTCCCAACACAGCACACACACATCTATATATGCAAACAACATTTACACTAGTCAGGTTGAAGCGGTTTACTCTAGTTTCATGGAAATATAAAGTTCAGGAGCGGTCCGCAATCATATGCACAGAGAGTAAGGTAACTGCTTGCTTGCTCATTCTCCCTCTCTCCCATTGTTACACATTTGTAAGTCAACGATTGTTTTGATTCTGTAGACCAGGGGTCGACAATTCATTTCGACCCTGCTTGTGTTATGACGGGTTGCTGGTCAGATGAAGAGCGTTAATGAAAAATTAACAAAAATTATTTAAAACCATAATGGAAATAAACATTGAAAAATCAGAAAAACAAAAGAAAATCGAAAATTAACAAAAAAAAAAAACCACTTCACAAAAATTAGTTTTCCTCAAGAAACATCAAAATGCTTTCAAATGGAAAAAAAATTATACGAAACGAAATGGAGGAAATTATGATGTGTATGTTTGAAATTGTTATTGAAAAGATAAAAAAACATGGCCCATTGAAAGATTCCAGCAACTTACATAGTATAAGGGCAAGGGTAATCGATATGGAGGTCGCTGTTGAAGGAATGAAATAGAAAGCCAACTAAGATAATATTGTCCCTTTGAAGTCTTCGGTCTGTCTCTGGTCAGGTGGCTTGACTGACTCAGTTTTTATTTTATATTTATTTTTTATGCAGAAATGGAGATTGAGCTTTGAGCATGTTTTTGCGGTCATAGTATTCAAATGTGGTTGAGTGAATCAGAAGAATAGCAGGCCTATCATTAAATTGCAAAGCCTCGTCTCATGTTAAATTTAGATTCATTGGTAATCAGGCTTGCAGGCCAGTCAAAATGTCTTTGTGGACCAGATCTGGCCCACGGGTCATATGTTGTTGACCCTCGCTGTAGACAAACGTTTTGCAGTTGTGTTCTCTTTTGGGGAACTAACTTGATCTTCAAGAAGTTAGTATCAGTTTCTAAATTTCAAGTTACAACCCCCCCTCACACACACATACGTACGTACAGGCGAATTGATTTTTTTCTTTTCATTTCAAAAGAAATTTGAATTAAATTAATATTTATCTATTCATATAATTTACAAACTTATGAACAAAGTGTTAATTATTGAAATTATTTATTTCAAGTCGAGAACTTTCACAATGAGAAATGTTTATAATTAGGGCAGATTTGTATACTTGAATAAACTAATTTGCATGTCTGGAGACAAAACAGGAATGACTTGAATAAAAAGGATGGACTGAAACAGGAATTTGGTTATCAGAGAGAGCAAAAAGTGTTGATGTGGGAGATTTGAGGAACAGGACAAAACCAGCTACGAGTACGTACGTACGTGTGTGCGCGCGCGCGCACACACACACACACACACACACACACACACTATTTGCGACAATATGTTTTGTATAATGCTGCATTCTTTTTATACTGTTCTCATGCATAATATCACTAAATAGACGATTTATTTAGTCTGCGAGGCTGGAGATAAACAAAGAATACCAGAAAACGAAAAATGAGACTTGTACAGAATTCAAACTACAAACGACATTAAGAGATTGGTTTGATTGTTTTTTTGGCATATCAACCCTTTTCACGTTATTTAATGCCGAATCCAGTTATTTTAGAAATAGTATTCATGTTGCATCCAGTTATTTTGTAGAAGGTTTTTATTCTTCAAGTTTTTTGTATCTTCAATCGCTAGTTTGTAGTGTTTGGTTTGGTTTGTTTATAGTGGTTTTTATCATTTTTGTTCCCTGCCCCACAGAACATGAGTTTTGTAATGGGAGAAGAAAAAGGGTTCCAGTATTAAAGTTTGGTACATTTTAAGTTAGGAAACCAGTCATGAAGTGAGTGAGATAGAAAGAGAAAGGGAAAATGGGAAGAAGGAAAAGGGGGGAAAAAGGTGGGTTGTTGTTTGTTCACATTACATTTAAACCTCTGCATGTTAGTACAGTCAAGGTAGTAGGAAACAAAGGGAATTCCAAAGTTTAGCAATCCAAGGGAAGAAACTATTAGAGTAGAAGGCTTTCCAGCATCTAGGATCTCAACAGTGAAGGGGTGAGATTTTGCAGCTTGGTCCGGTTAGTTAGAGATATGTACGTAGAGTGCCATGAGTTTATCAAAACACATTCCATTAAAGTACTTATAAAACAGGTGCAGGGATGCAACATAGCAGCGATCCGACAGAGGTAGGAGTTTTGTTAATAGTGTGGGGGCTAATTAGATTGGATACTTTTTTGGGGGGGGGACCCTATCTAAGAGCGATAGGCTAGTGGTAGATGCACCATGTGGTAATTATATTTCATGCATGGACGAATGGCGCCTTTGTAAAGATATTGGATACTTTCAGGTGAAAATAGTTTTCTAGCACGGTAGAGGGATCCCACTTTCTTTGCAGCAGCTTTGGCAATATTATTTAAATAATCTATATATATATATATTTATATAAAAGGCAAAATGGCCACATGTTTTTGTATGCCCAGCAAAGGCTTTTTTCACCGGGATTCTCAGAGAGTGGGGAGTTTACTATATTTTAGAACATTTATATACCCCCTAGATTGTAATATCTACGATTTGCAAACGGCCGTCGTCTCTACATTTATTTTGAGCAAGTTTTTAAAAAAAAAACCTGGTTTCCAGTGTTTGTTTGTCTTTTTCGTAGAAATAAAGCGAAACTGAATCGAATCAAATCAGCTCGCTAGCATTCATAGCCGGCACATATCGAAAGCAATCAGTGTTGATCAATGTGGGGAATACCCTTCATATCAGACAATTTTCGGGAGAACTTGGTTTCCCCAAGATTGTAGAGAAACAAATAAACGAAACAGCAGAAAGCTGAACTGGCCTTCAGCCAATGTTCATTTCTGCGCCTGCGTGATTCTTAACTTATTTGTGCAAGTCAACTTTTTGATTGACATCGCTAAATTTGAATACTTTTCACTTCTTATGGCCTCGTAGCGTAGCGGTAAGATGTTACGTTTTCTTTCACTTTTTTTTTGCTGCCTTCGCCTCACTGGTTTGAGCTTGCCTGATTACTAACACTTTTTTTCTTTTACACCTCCAAACACCCAGGCAACGCCGGTCACTCCCGCTAGTTTATTATAAATAAGCATGTTATTATTTATCATTAAGAACAAAAGTGTTTATAAGTCATTTGATCCTTTCTCTCTCATCTCTTCTGACCCATACTAACTCAGTATGTGGAAGAAAATAAAAATGATAACGTACTATCAGAGCAGACAAACATGAACCTATGATCAAATGGTCGATGCATACACTTTCTCCTTTATTTAACCTAGATATTCGATGAAGTTTTGAAAAAGCTGATTAGAAACGGAATTGAAATCTGGATGTCACAACAAAACATGTCGCCATTTGATCGGCAGTTATCCTTGAAAGATATTTGTAATCCTTCAATTAAGACGGATTAAACAGTTTTCCTTTCCTTCCTTTCTTTTTAATTGTATTGAAGGTAGACAAAAGTTTATCTACAGAGAGAAAAAGAGAGAGAGAGGGGGGGGAATAATAGTTCTCCAGCTCAACTATAGATTAAAATCGTTTTTATTACAAGAGTTGAGTGCAGGAAAAATCTGACTAAAAATACTTTACTAAAAAAGAGGGATAGGGGTAGAAATAACGCAAGAGAGAGATAGTATTTAGTAATATTAATAATATTATGCACCTTTTCAAAACTGGAAATATTTCGAAGAAAAAAAAAAGAAAAAACACAAATCATTGACGACATTGATTTATTAGCAATAAAAATAATTACTAATAGTAAAAAATTTGCGGTCCTGCATGTGAACTTAAAATGTATCCATAGTGAAAGGAGGAGGAGAGAGAGAGAGAGAGAGGTGGGGAAAAGGATACAAAGAGAGAGAGAGAGGTGAGAAAAAGGATACAAAGAGAGAGAGAGGTGGGAAAAAGGATACAAAGAGAGAGAGAGGTGGGAAAAAAGGATACAAAGAGAGAGAGAGAGAGAGAGGTGGGAAAAAGGATACAAAGAGAGAGAGAGAGAGAGGTGGGAAAAAGGATACAAAGAGAGAGAGAGAGAGAGAGAGAGGTGGGGAAAAGGATACCAAGAGAGAGAGAGAGAGAGAGAGAGGAGGGAAAAAGGATACCAAGAGAGAGAGAGGTGGGAAAAAGAATACAAAGAGAGAGAGAGAGAGAGAGAGAGAGAGAGGTGGGAAAAAGGATACAAAGAGAGAGAGAGAGAGAGGTGGGAAAAAGGATACAAAGAGAGAGAGAGAGAGAGGTGGGAAAAAGGATACAAAGAGAGAGAGAGAGAGAGGTGGGAAAAAGGATACAAAGAGAGAGAGAGAGAGAGGTGGGAAAAAGGATACAAAGAGAGAGAGAGAGGTGGGAAAAAGGATACAAAGAGAGAGAGAGAGAGAGAGAGAGAGAGAGAGAGAGAGAGAGAGAGAGAGAGAGGTGGGAAAACGGATACCGAGAGAGAGAGGGGGGGGAGGATACCAAGAGAGAGAGAGAGAGGGGGGGGAAGGATACCAAGAGAGAGAGAGAGGGGGGGGAAGGATACCAAGAGAGAGAGAGAGGGGGGGAAGGATACCAAGAGAGAGAGAGAGGGGGGGGAGGATACCAAGAGAGAGAGAGAGAGGGGGGAAGGATACCGAGAGAGAGAGAGAGAGGGGGGGGAAGGATACCAAGAGAGAGAGAGAGAGGGGGGGAAGGATACCAAGAGAGAGAGAGAGAGGGGGGGAAGGATACCAAGAGAGAGAGAGAGAGAGGGGGGGAAGGATACCAAGAGAGAGAGAGAGAGGGGGGGGAGGATACCAAGAGAGAGAGAGAGGGGGGGAATGATACCAAGAGAGAGAGAGAGGGGGGGGAAGGATACCAAGAGAGAGAGAGAGGGGGGGAAGGATACCAAGAGAGAGAGAGAGAGGGGGGGGGAAGGATACCAAGAGAGAGAGAGAGGGGGGGGGGGGAAGGATACCAAGAGAGAGAGAGAGAGGGGGGGGAAGGATACCAAGAGAGAGAGAGAGAGGGGGGGGAAGGATACCAAGAGACGGAGGGGGGAAGAAGGATACCAAGAGACGGAGGGGGGAAGAAGGATACCAAGAGACGGAGGGGGGAAGAAGGATACCAAGAGACGGAGGGGGGAAGAAGGATACCAAGAGACGGAGGGGGGAAGAAGGATACCAAGAGACGGAGGGGGGAAGAAGGATACCAAGAGACGGAGGGGGGAAGAAGGATACCAAGAGACGGAGGGGGGAAGAAGGATACCAAGAGACGGAGGGGGGAAGAAGGATACCAAGAGACGGAGGGGGGAAGAAGGATACCAAGAGACGGAGGGGGGAAGAAGGATACCAAGAGACGGAGGGGGGAAGAAGGATACCAAGAGACGGAGGGGGGAAGAAGGATACCAAGAGACGGAGGGGGGAAGAAGGATACCAAGAGACGGAGGGGGGAAGAAGGATACCAAGAGACGGAGGGGGGAAGAAGGATACCAAGAGACGGAGGGGGGAAGAAGGATACCAAGAGACGGAGGGGGGAAGAAGGATACCAAGAGACGGAGGGGGGAAGAAGGATACCAAGAGACGGAGGGGGGAAGAAGGATACCAAGAGACGGAGGGGGGAAGAAGGATACCAAGAGACGGAGGGGGGAAGAAGGATACCAAGAGACGGAGGGGGGAAGAAGGATACCAAGAGACGGAGGGGGGAAGAAGGATACCAAGAGACGGAGGGGGGAAGAAGGATACCAAGAGACGGAGGGGGGAAGAAGGATACCAAGAGACGGAGGGGGGAAGAAGGATACCAAGAGACGGAGGGGGGAAGAAGGATACCAAGAGACGGAGGGGGGAAGAAGGATACCAAGAGACGGAGGGGGGAAGAAGGATACCAAGAGACGGAGGGGGGAAGAAGGATACCAAGAGACGGAGGGGGGAAGAAGGATACCAAGAGACGGAGGGGGGAAGAAGGATACCAAGAGACGGAGGGGGGAAGAAGGATACCAAGAGACGGAGGGGGGAAGAAGGATACCAAGAGACGGAGGGGGGAAGAAGGATACCAAGAGACGGAGGGGGGAAGAAGGATACCAAGAGACGGAGGGGGGAAGAAGGATACCAAGAGACGGAGGGGGGAAGAAGGATACCAAGAGACGGAGGGGGGAAGAAGGATACCAAGAGACGGAGGGGGGAAGAAGGATACCAAGAGACGGAGGGGGGAAGAAGGATACCAAGAGACGGAGGGGGGAAGAAGGATACCAAGAGACGGAGGGGGGAAGAAGGATACCAAGAGACGGAGGGGGGAAGAAGGATACCAAGAGACGGAGGGGGGAAGAAGGATACCAAGAGACGGAGGGGGAAAAAATGATACCAAGAGACGGAGGGGGAAAAAATGATACCAAGAGAGGGAGGGGGAAAAAATGATACCAAGAGAGGGAGGGGGAAAAAATGATACCAACAGAGGGAGGGGGAAAAAATGATACCAACAGAGGGAGGGGGAAAAATGATACCAACAGAGGGAGGGGGAAAAAATGATACCAACAGAGGGAGGGGGAAAAAATGATACCAACAGAGGGAGGGGGAAAAAATGATACCAACAGAGGGAGGGGGAAAAAATGATACCAACAGAGGGAGGGGGAAAAAATGATACCAACAGAGGGAGGGGGAAAAAATGATACCAACAGAGGGAGGGGGAAAAAATGATACCAACAGAGGGAGGGGGAAAAAATGATACCAACAGAGGGAGGGGGAAAAAATGATACCAACAGAGGGAGGGGGAAAAAATGATACCAACAGAGGGAGGGGGAAAAAATGATACCAACAGAGGGAGGGGGAAAAAATGATACCAACAGAGGGAGGGGGAAAAAATGATACCAACAGAGGGAGGGGGAAAAAATGATACCAACAGAGGGAGGGGGAAAAAATGATACCAACAGAGGGAGGGGGAAAAAATGATACCAACAGAGGGAGGGGGAAAAAATGATACCAACAGAGGGAGGGGGAAAAAATGATACCAACAGAGGGAGGGGGAAAAAATGATACCAACAGAGGGAGGGGGGAAAAATGATACCAACAGAGGGAGGGGGAAAAAATGATACCAACAGAGGGAGGGGGAAAAAATGATACCAACAGAGGGAGGGGGAAAAATGATACCAACAGAGGGAGGGGGAAAAATGATACCAACAGAGGGAGGGGGAAAAAATGATACCAAGAGAGGGAGGGGGAAAAAATGATACCAAGAGAGGGAGGGGGAAAAAATGATACCAAGAGAGGGAGGGGGAAAAAATGATACCAAGAGAGGGAGGAGGAAAAAATGATACCAAGAGAGGGAGGGGGAAAAAATGATACCAAGAGAGGGAGGGGGAAAAAATGATACCAAGAGAGGGAGGGGGAAAAAATGATACCAACAGAGGGAGGGGGAAAAAATGATACCAACAGAGGGAGGGGGAAAAAATGATACCAACAGAGGGAGGGGGAAAAAATGATACCAACAGAGGGAGGGGGAAAAATGATACCAACAGAGGGAGGGGGAAAAAATGATACCAACAGAGGGAGGGGGAAAAAATGATACCAACAGAGGGAGGGGGAAAAATTATACCAACAGAGGGAGGGGGAAAAAATGATACCAAGAGAGGGAGGGGGAAAAAATGATACCAAGTGAGGGAGGGGGAAAAAATGATACCAAGTGAGGGAGGGGGAACTAGAGTTACGCAAGAAGCACATAATCACCTGGAATTCCCAAATGGTCACCTTTGATCAACGTTGCTGAACTTTGGTGATCTAAAGATGAACTGGCATGTCAATGTGATTATGCCGTATTCGGTAGAATATTTTAGATGCAATGTCAGCAATTAATGAAAGGTTATGAGCATAACATTTAATGAATTTCATTTTGATTTTACGTGGAGGGAGAATTCAGCTCATCTTAAAACATGTCGATTATTTGCTGTGAAATTCACTCTTTTTAATTTATTTGTTGAATCAATGAGAAACAATGGCAGAATTTTGTCTCAGTTTCTTTTTTGTGTTTCTTGACAGGAAGTTATGTTTGCATTACCTTGATTCGTCGTTAGAAATCAGATCTTCATGAAAACTTTGGAAATCATCCAAATCGAAATCTTTTAAAAGACAAGAAACTCTTGCACTGAAATAATGAATCACTAGACAATTGCACAAGTCAATCAGTTCCAAGGACGATCTAAAAATTTAAAGAAAAGATTTGGAATTTGACATCTCGCGACGGTTGTTTCCATGGTGGAAGCATTATTTGGCAGCTTTCACAGAAGTTTCTTCAAGTGATTAGAAAGAGATGCATAAATGGTGTACGAGGTGCCTTCAATAAGTTTCCAGACTTTTTTGTACAGGCATTTTAAATTATCATAGACTCTTAAAAAATTCAATATATTATTGATATACATCTTATGAGATGACTGACCAATTTTTATCATTTCAGGTTCAAATGAACATCTACAGCAGAAATTGGAATATAGAAATTGCTAAAGACCGATTGTCACAGCTGGTGAATTTCAAAAATAAAATCTGAGCATTAGGATAGTTTAGAAGAACGATATACAATAAAATTCTGTTTTAAAATTGGAAAAATGCCACACAAACGTATGGAATGCTCCAAACTGCTTTTGAACCATCTTGCATGAATTGAGCATCAGTTTTTGAGTGGCATAAGAGATTCAAGGAAGGCAGGGAGTCTGTGAGGGATGATGAGGTGTGGGAGGAGTCAGGAAGTCAGAACACCAGAATTTCAAGGATAGGGACCGTTGCGTGTCTATAGACAATAAGTGCACAATTTGATGTCAGTGTGGGAACTGTACACACAATTATTCGCGAGGCACTGAAGATTTGCGCAAAGTTTGTCCAAAAGGTGCCCAGAAAAGATCAGAAAGGCATTGTCATGGGCATCAAAACAGTTCCTCGCCCTCTCTGTAGTTCAGACCTTGCTCCCTGTGACTTGTTTATTTCTTAAGCTTAAGGAAAACCTTAGAGGCTGTCGTTATGAGAAAATCGAGGAGATGAAAGAGGCTGTGACATGCTCACACAAGAGGACTTCCATTGGCCTTCCAGAAGTTGTTGGAACGGTACAAGTGTATTGCAGCCAAAGGAGATTACTTTGAAGGGGATTAGAGTTTCAGGTGTGTACTATCAATAAAAGTGCCCATACAAAAAAGTCTGGAAACTTATTGAATAATTGATACTTTTGCCATGGATGATAGAATTGACGATACACAGTTTGGATTCTATCGAGCATGTTGTGTGGATTTAAATTATTTGGACTATTGTTCTCATCTTGAGTGTTATTTTCAAAACACTTCAGCTTATGTAACTCCTGGCCTTCTCCAGGTGTACATTGTTGAACTTGAGAATCTTTCCCTCAGATTTGGGAATCTTCACCCGATTTCAAAAACGAAACATTTTATTTAATCCACTTAATTAAGACTTCTACTAGTCATGGCTGACGAAATGAGAACATGCTACCTCCATGAATTAAATAAAGGGTTCAGTTCAAAATTCCGTGCAGATTCCTCGAGTTTGATAAAGATTTCCAAGCTTGACAAGATACACCTGAAGAAGGTTGGCGGTTACATCGACCGAAACATTGTGAAAAATAACAATCAAGATGAGAACAGTAGTCCAACTAATCCAACTAATCCTCATCCAAAAAAATTCAGAGACATATTGTATCGCATTATGCACTAATATTATTGGAAATCTTGGAGTGGGGGACGGCTATACACAGAATTTGTTTGTTGTAATATGAAAAATTATAAACAAAATCCCAAAGTAAGATTGTTTATTTTTCTGTAAAAATCATCAATATTTGTTCACAAAAATAACAATCTGTTTGTCATAATTTTTCTGTGAACTTTATTAAACTAAGCCTACTGTTATTTATTAACTCGAGCCATTTCTCCTACAACATATGCACGATTAAAATAAATGCATTCATAGAACTTTCCGAAGATATACAACGTGACTGCAACCTTGTTTTCACAGACGTGATGTTGCTAGTTTTAGTCTTCTCTATAAACATTATTATGGCAGGTATTCTTTAGAATAATCAGGTCTATTCCCTGCTTCCTTTGTTACAGCTCATTTGACTAGCTGTCCTGTGGTCTTCATCAAGTCACCGTTTTAATACCTCATTGTAATAAAATTTCTTATTTCAGTAGCTTTTTTTTCCAAGAACTGTAAACTGTGGAACTCTCTTTCTGTTGACTGTTTTTCCTCATACCTATGGCTTTGTTTTTTTTTTGGGGGGGGGGGTTTAAGACTAATGCTAAAACGCGTCTCCTGTTTTTGCAATAATAATTATGTTTCGTTCTTATTAGATCCTTACATAAAGTGGCTTCTTTTCTTGTCTGATAAGATTTCCATTAAAAAAAAAAAAAAAAAGTAGATTAGCATCATGGTGGCAGATATCCAAATTCATCAATTCAGTGAAATGCTTAAATCAAACCACAGTCAAATGGCCACTACAAAATTGGTTAAATATAAAATTGCCTTTTTAAGAAATAAAAAAGGTCAAATGTTAAAGGTCAACCATTGTATTTGACTATTATTTCAACAAAAATCACATTATCGATCTATCCAAGTATTTTAAAATGGTGTAGAAATGAAGCATTAGTTTTGAAGATTCACATTTGTTGGTCAAGTCAAAACGTTATAGCTTCAGAATTCTTTGGCATAGACATTTCAAATAGATGCCCTTCAGTTCATATCAAAGCTGTAAGTGTACTAAACTTTAAAACAATCCATACTAATCATTCAAATAGGAGTTTCAAACATCTCAAAATTTATTTAAAAAGGCAGACAAGCCCATTTACAAAGCTACCAGCAGGGGGACCCGACGTTGCCTGGGATTGAATGAGAGCCAACGATTGTTTCACACTCATATTTTATTGTCATCAAAATCAGTGAAATCGCCTACTTTTCAATCAAATCGATTGATTACCTGCTCTAGTGCACTGGGAGGATTGGTTGGTTGGTTGTTTTTGTTTTACGGCATATCAACCCTTTCCGGGTTATTTAATGCCGAATCCAAAGATTTTGAAGAAAAATTTTTAATAGAATATGTTTGTTGTTTTCAAGTCGGTTTCTATTCAACCCATAGTTGGGACCCTAACAGGTACTACCACTCCGGGTCAGAGTGGACCTGGGAGCAATGGCAATTAAAGGGTGGCTCCACACTCCCCAAAGCCCGCAAGAAGGAGCCTCACTACTGGATATAGTTTAAGGTCATATCCAGGACCACACTGGGAGGAAGTTTCACATGCCACCCCACAGTGACTTAGTCTACAATACAATCTAGTCTACACTGCACTGTAGAAAACCTACACTTGATTTTATAAAATTATTTTTTATATATAATGGCTTGCATTAAAGTTTAAAATGAAAAAAAATCAACTATAATGCTTCAATTGCATTCTAAACAGAAGCATTCATTTTGGACGCGCCCCTGACATATCAAAGAACCTATTGTTGATTTTATATGCTGGGTCTTACTGCTTGTGCGGTAACAATGGCTTAAATTTAAGTTTAAGATGAAAAAGTCAAGTATCATGGTGCAATTGTGCTTTAAACGGAAACATTCATTTTGAACGCACCCTGTCATTTCAAAGAAACTACTACTATAAGACTTGGCTTTGTTAATAAATAGACACCCACTGTATGATACCATGCACCAGTTTAAAAAAAATTGAAATTTGTACATCTTAATTTATAATTCATGGCTTATGATAAAGAGATACATCAAATTTGACTCCATAATCAGATAGAGCACACAATTTTACATAAGAGTACCAAGTTTCATGAGAATAGCTTGAAAAATAAATAAATGGTAGCGAAATTACCGAATTTCTTGAAATGTTGAGGTCCGTAATTTAGCCCACTTTTTCTTTAGAAAAAGTGTCCACGGAAAAGCCTAAATTTTGGCACTTAAAATTCTCATAACTTTTGAACTACTGATGGTATTTGCATAATTCAAATGGTTTTAAGCATCTTTTACATAGCTCTTTTCATGCAAGTTGATAAAATAATTATCTAAAAAGAAAAAAACAACAACTTGTAATGCTAATAATACACATGTATATAATCAAATAACACTATAAATAACAACGTAAGGCGGTGCAAATACCGTAATCAGAGGCCGGAAAAACATTGTATTCCACATCATAACCTAAAAAAACCATATCCTGGGGCCACTGTGTCCTAAGTTTCTACTATATATGTATATATATATATATATATATATATATATATATATATATATATATATATATACATATGAGAGAAAGTTGGTATTTTTGTTTTTCAGAATATCAAACCTTTCACGATTATAACCAAGTTCAGTCAATATTGGTAAATAATTTTATGTCTCGACTTATTAATGTTTTCAAATATTTATTCATACTGTCAATGAAGGGTTTGTAGATTAATTTGTTTATACAAAAGTAAATGTTATATTCTATTGAACGACCGATTAGATCGACAGATACTATAGCGTTAGACATAAGGAACTTGGGAGTAACAGCAATTGAGGGATGACTCCTTCACATTTCCAAATTGGGATCTCATCACCAGAGGCAGTTTTAATTCATATCTAGGTCATGATATACAAATATAGAGACGTACGGACAGACAAGATAGGTAAGATAGTAAGTAAAATTATCAATATCGTCGCCATGTTACAAATGCCCTGCTTTTTGTTTGCACTGTTCAAAAACCAGCAAAATTACAAAGTCGTCAAGCTCTAGCGATTTGACACTCATCAGTCAAAAAAAATTAAAAAAAAAA
The DNA here is from genome assembly GCF_053919585.1 of Euprymna scolopes. Lineage (NCBI taxonomy): Eukaryota > Metazoa > Mollusca > Cephalopoda > Sepiida > Sepiolidae > Euprymna > Euprymna scolopes. The sequence goes on along the minus strand of NC_136491.1, from coordinate 7,843,144 downwards.
AAAATTTGGCTACTTATTCATACGTAAAGATTTGATTTTATTTGGATATAACTTTTCACATTCTTTTGGTGCATCTTGTCAAACTTGGATCTGGCAGATATCGATGTAATTATAAAACTCTGTGGATTGCCCGGGCGTCCTTCCTTACTTGAATTTTGTCTTCAATGATTGGGCAATTCCATCTTTTGAAAAAGGGATGACAGGTGAATTTATATAATATATATATCACAATCATATAGATTATATCACAATCACTGACACACCATCACGTTGACACACTATATCACCATCACGTTGACACACCGGTTCTCACCAGATCACTGTACCAAATAGGTGCCCATTTGGGAAGTCTTGGCACTGTATGTACCATGTCGAGTCATAGAAATTTCCAGATTGGTATCTGGGGGCGCATTAATTCACTGGGAGAGATGCACTCCCAGTCTTCGTTAAGGAATGCATCTATGGAGAAGGAAACTCTGATGTAAAAACCTGCGGTTTACTGTATACTCTGTCCCGTGGCAGTCATCTGCATCGAAAAAGGTTAGCAGTAATGCCATAAAGTGTGGTTGGTTCTACACAAAGCCTTCACCACTATAAACAAATCATCTGTGTGGATTTTCGAGCAACTTAATTGTTGTGGTGGAAGCTCATACATCAAAATCGACAGCAGAGTCTATCATATATATATATATATATATATATATATATATATATATAAATTGTGTATGGACGTGAATCAGAAGCTAAGGAATGGGGGTGGATAGTTGTATATTTTGATTTTGATTCTAGCCGATGACACCCAAGTTATATACACTTTTTTTTTAGTTTATATCTCACTACTATATATTAGGTTCAATATAGTAATCGATAGAGAATTGTCTTTATAATATTAAATATGGATGAATTAAAAGATCATAAGTGTATCTTATGATCGAGGAATACCGGATGACGTGCTAGTATATAATAACATTTAATATAACAATACTTAACACTAATCACAATATTTCAGAAATTAATTTAACAAATATGTGAACCAGCCCACCTGTGTAAATATCTAGCTCTTGCTTCCAGCCACCAACATAAACATGAAAGCCGTCTGGATAGTTGTACATGCTTCTTTTTCTTTTTTCTTTCTTGACAAAGAGATTTATCTCGAAAATTTGGGACATTCACAACACCTACCATCTTGTGCCACACATTACGTTAGTAAATATATTATAATCAGGGCTCTACATTGCGAGTGAAACAGTCGTATTTGCAAGTGATTTTTTAAAGTGGCGACTAGAAATAATGAAATGCTTATCTTTTGGCGATTGTATTTCTTTCACTGACAATCTTCCAAAGCTCATTACTGAATGAAAAATATTTTTACAACTTCTTTTTTTAATAAAACGAACAAAGTTAAATTATTTTAACAATAAAAGTTTAATAGAACAATATACTCTATTTTTTTTCTTTTTTTTTTAACGAAGGCGGTTTAAAAAAACATTTGAAGAAAAACAGTAACAACATAAAATTTGTTGTATATTTAGAATTACACTAATTTAAAAATATACAGAAAAATCTTTATGATGTACATACTCGTCACAGAACAAAGGTGTCATATTCTAAAAATCATGTGGGTTTAGCTAGCAACTTTTCTATTTGACTAGTAAACAGAAATATTTAGTTGTCAAAGGTCAACTAAAGATAAATTTGTCCGTAGAACTTGCTGATAATTAAAAATTGTTGGAATTCCTTCAAAATTGTCATTATTTTTTTACCTGATTGGTTTCTTTCCATGGTATTCCCACACAAAACCGCATTATCATAGCCTTCAAACACAACTCCTTTCACACTACACACAATGCTTCAAGCAAATTACAACATCCTCTTTTTTTTTTTTTTTTTTATTGCTTTTTCATCCCAAACAAGGCATAGTGCCACTTGAATGTAAGGAGCTACTATTTGGCATAATATTTACACGGATACTATGTGGGGAGTTGTACAGCAAGATATTTGTTTACATTATATTTGAATTTCTGCATGTCAGTACTGAGAGGGAAGCAAGAATCAGGGTGGAAATTCCAAAGTCTAGCAGTTAAAGAGATAAAAACTATTTGAGTAGAAGGCTTTCTGACATCTAGGAATCTCTATAATGTAGGGGTAGGACTTTGCTGCCTGTCCAGTTAGTTGGGGTATTTGCATCTAGTGAGTATAAGTGCTTGGAGTTCGTTGGAGCACTTTCCATTTAAGTACTTGTAAAATAGGCAAGGGACACAACATTTCATCAATGGGACAGAAGTTGGAACTTGTTGACAATGTGGGCCATATTAGGTTGGCAACTCTTGAATCCTGTCTAGGCGTGACAGACTAGTAGCAGATGTATCAACCAAAATGTAGCAACTTCATGCATGGGTGAATGGTGGCCTTGTAGATGTACAGGATGCTTTTAGGCATAAGTAACTTTCTAGCATGGTAGAGAGAGCCTACCTTCTTTGCAGCAGCTTTGGCAATGCCCTCGATGTATATGTTCCAATTCATGTTCCCTGTGAACGTCAAGCTGAGGAGTTTGAATAAAGAGTTTTCAGAAAGTGTATCATTAGCCACGGCAATCAGTGGTTCAGAAGGTTTCTTGTAATTATAAAAGGAAAGAAACTCTTGGCAGCATTATTTATTGCCCCATTTCACTAGGGACTGGAGGTCTTCCTCTAAGGTTTCAGCCATTTTCTTAGATGTATTTTCATTTGTTTCCCTCGTGTCTCTTATATAGCAAATATACCCATCCTGGAGGCAATTTTATCAGGGAGATCATTTATGAATATCAGTAATAAAGGTTCAAGGATCTGCTCCTGAGACACACCCACATTTATATGGTGTTATTTAGATGTACGACCATCGAGGACAACCTGGATTTGTCTCTTATTTAAGAATAGCGGGGGGGGGGGGGGCGGTGCTGCCAGGGTGTTTAGAGGTGTGTGTTGGGGAGGGCGTATAAAAAAAAAAAAAAAAAAAAAAAAAAATGTTAAGCAAAAACAGCGAACACAAAAACAAATCAAGGTGTGATGCTGGGGGGGGGGGGTAAATCAAAACAATAAAAAAAAAAAAAAAAAAAAAAAAAAAAAAAAAAAAAAAACCCGATGAGAAACTTCTTTAGAAAATTTGAAAATTTATGTGATGGAAAAAGAAAGAACGAACTGTTTCAAATAATCGAAAAAAAATCGAGGTGTGTAAAAAAAAAAAAAAAAAAATTGGTGAACGTGAAGCGGTAGCAGTATCAGAATTTTGGCGGAATTTTCAGCCGAGTCGCCATTTTGAATAGACACCTATCTTTCTATCAGATTATAACAATATGAAAACGTAATTTAAACCCGTAAATTTTATTTCAATAAAACGAGCAAAGACCAAATTTTAATATCATAAAAGCTTTAATAGAGAAATAAACAATTTTATTTATTTTTCCTTCGATTTCTTCACTTAACATTACACGGATTGTCGAACAATAACATTACTTGAATCTTACGATATTTATTTTAACGGCAAAATATACAACTTACCTGGTTAATGAGTAAGATATGCTTTCTTTTAATCTTCCTGTATGAGAATTTATTCATATTTATGTATTATAATCCATGTATTTTTTAAATGGAAGGATTTTTCCAACACATATCACGACAACGCGTGTCTTTCAAGAAAGTTGTAAAGACACCGGATGTTAAGATTATCACTTTCTTATCTACGGAAGCCTATAAGTGTAAAAAAAACACTAATTAGTAATCTCGATATTGGATTATATTCCTTCAAATTTTCCACTTTTAAAGGTTTTCGGAGGCGCTGAAAACGGAAATAACCATTTATATATACGGCAAATGAAACTAGTAGTTTCCAAGATAAAAAATTTTACAAATGGTCACAAAGTGGGGGGTCACTTTTCTATAATGATGTGACGTCAAATGGGCACCCACTTTATGGCCACATTGCAATGAATAGATTTGGCCGTAATTTTAAAGGAATTTTCGAGGGTGGCTTCATATTGACCCTATATGAATAAAGGGAGATAACATCGTCCTTTTTTTTAATGTTGGCGCCTTTACGCTATCGTACATGAAAACTGGGATTTTTTATTTTTGGATTTACACGGATTACGAATGACGAAGATATGAAATGTAAATTTTTTTTTTTTTAATATCTTAAAGAAATACCTGAATTTTTTATTTATTATACTATAAATCTGCATTATATGGTATCGTCTTTTTTTTTTTTTATATCGAAAAAGGAAACCAGGAATTAAATATAAAAATATACACTGACCGAAAAATATTGACTGGAAAATTCTAAACAAAAATTAAGCTTCCACGTAAAAAAAAAAACAAAAAAAAACACGTGGTTATCGAAAAAAGAAGGATTTACATTTTGGACTTTACCGGTAAATTTACAGATAAGTGATATTTTTTTGTTGTTTTAAATTTGAGTATTTTATTTATTGATGTTTTATCTTCAATTTGTGATATATAAAACGTGTCGACCAAAATTAATTATTAAAATTCTCATAGACATTTCAAAATGGGGGGGGGGTGAATTTATAAAACAACGTTTGTCTAAAATATTATATTCAGTTTATCGGAAAGAGCATAAAATTTTACATTCACCCTGAAAAAAACGTAACAATTGAACGAATAGGAAAATTTTGATAGATTTTTAAAGTTTAAAAATTGAAAAATATTCATCTCATAAAAATCAATTGATTTCACTACGTAACAAAATGGCTCCCTGAGCGCACGCACGCACTTTGTAAACACTGTTTTTTAAACAATGAAAAATAATATTTCTATTATTTTTTAAACAACTTAAATAGTTTATTTTGGAAGCATATTCTATAAAGAAAATAAATAACCCACTTTAGAAAGAGAAATTACGAGTTTTCTATATTTTATTCGCAGTTTTCTGTTAGGGGTGTCAAAAATTCCCCCAAAATTCTGATACTGCTAGTGAAGCGGATGATGTTAAAACTTGTTAAAAAAAAAAAAAAAAAAAAAAAAAAAAAAAAAAAGAAATCGGAAAAACGACAAAAAAAAGATATCCTACATCTCAATTCGAACTCGCAACCTCCAGATAATGATGCTGCTCTTTAACCAGCTGAGCTAAGAAGGGGTCGCTGAAATTGGGTCGGTATTTATAATATTTAAACTAATTCAATGGACGCCGTCATTGGCGTATGCATATATCGTTATCTTGTCATGAAGGAACGATTTTTTGCTACCCCCCCCCTGTAAAAAAGGGTCTGGTTGAGGATGAAGGAATTAATGTTTTTAGCCAATTTTTCGATATTTGTCGGCTGAAGGTTCGAGCTTAAAAATAATACCTATCTGGTGACAATCCGTGGCATGTGTCGAAATTTTTTGCGAGATATACAAACACACACACATTTTGCCTTTTATATATATATAGACTAGCGGAGGGTACCCGGCATTGTCCGGGTGTTTGGAGTGTGTGTGGTTTTAAGTAAATCAAAACACCCGGGTGTTTGTGTCGGTGGGGGGGGTTAAAATAAAAAAGTTTTGGTAGGTAAGTATAAACAAAAACGATCTTGTGACGAAGACCGGTTCTACGCATGTGCCAGATGACGTCATGACCTGATTTACTTTAAATAGTTGAAAAACTGAACAAATTCCATGTACGTCGCATTAGGTCAGTTGATTAGCGCGTTGGTTCATTATCTAAAAGTTTTGGGTTCGAATCGTGGTGTGAGATGTCTTCTTTTTTTTCGATTTTTTAAATTTAAATATTGAACCAGTGTTATTTAAGCCATTTTTCATGTAACGTTCGTTTTTCTGAGTTTTTTTTTTTACTTCGGTTATCCACCCCCGACCACACACCCAAAAACACCCAGGTACCCACCGATTTTTAAAATTTTAATATCGAAACAGGCTTATTTAAGCCATTTTTCACATGTTCGTTTTTCTGTTTTCATCGTTCGTTTGCCTTACGTTAGTTTTTTTTTGTTTTTTTTTCGATGTTTTGATTACCCCCCTCCCCCCCGCTTAAGTTTTAACGTTGTTTTCTTTTTTTTACTCCGCTTATAACAAACAAACCTGGTCATTGACCTCATTAGCTTCAGTCGTCGTCGTCGTCGTAACACTTGACGACTTCCAGGCGCGCACATATCAATTTGGTTCTTAAATAAATTCAAACATCTTTCAGTAACTCATTCTGGCTGGCCGATTTTATTTTCAAACTTTGCCTCAGGGCTTCGGGTTCGATCCTACCAAATTTGGGTTTTAGCCAGGGAAAATCGGTGCAAAAATGTAAAAATTAAAGAAATGGAATTTGCAAGGTGAAGTTGAACGATTGCATTACGAATATGCATATGTAACGTTATAGCTATTGGTTCAGGTTTTAATTTTTAGCTTTGCAGCAAACATGCCTTCATAACTCAGGCATTAACGTCAAAGGAAAAAGTTAATTGTAAGCTAAACGTTTGGTTTTGATTCTCTGTGATGCCGAAGGTGTCATTCTTTTTAAACTTTTTAAATCACCAGCATTTCAACCTCGCGTTGCCCGGGTATTTGGAGGTGTATGTTGAGCAAAAAAGTGGTAGTAGTAAGGCAGGCTCAAACCCGTATTGCGAAGGAGGAAAGAATGGGGGAAAAAATGTAACATCTTTGCTGTTACGACCACCATCAAACCGGTATTTGTCGTCTGAAGGGTCGAGCTGAAAAACGATACTGATCTTGTGAAAATCAGTCACCTCTGTCGAAAGTTTTAGGCAGACATGCAAACATACATACATTTATATATTGGTAGCTCAAATTTCTGACCCAAACCAATTAAAAAGCTTGTCCTATCTCTGAATACCCTTTATGTAAAATTTCAAATGTTTAGACCAGAAATTGTCTGAGTAATTTGGTAGAGACTGCAGCGGTCAACTTTTTTAAAACTTTGACCACTATTATGACCCCTTAACATTTATTGCTTTGGGTTCAAATCAAGTTAATAAGTTAGATCCATGTCCAAGGAATCTATATCTAAAATTTCAAGTGTTTATACCCAAAATTGGCGGAGGAGTTTGGTAGAGTTCTCAAAGGTCAAATCGTTGAATTTTGACCCCTTGACAGCCAAATTTCTGGCCAAAAATCTCCGTACTCTTTATATCAAATTTCAAGTCTGTAGACTGAAAATTGACAGAGATATTGTGTAGGGAAATGTAGACAGACAGACAGACACTTTCACTTTTATAGATATATTAGATAGATTACTATGTATTGGGTCCAATATAATATAATAACAAATACGAAATTTGCATTCATTAAAATATATTTAAACATTTTATGACTGGGCAACGCCAGGCGGCCTGTTAGTATAATATAATTTTCACGAGAAGACCATCATGTCATACCCTGTCAAATGCCTTAGATAAATCTAGGGCTACTTCCCTAGCTTTATCCAGTGTGTGGTATATGTGTTCAGAGATTAAAGTTAGGATATCTGCAGTGGAACGCACTTGCCTAAATTCATAAAGTTGGTTGCAAAGAAGTTTAGCATCTGTGGCAATCTCAGCGGAGCATTTTTTAATTGTATACGTGGGAGGAGATCAGGCCCACATGCCTTTGAGGTGTCTAGGTTTTTTATGATATTACTTGAGATGGTGGAATTTTCAGATCATTGAGTGTGATTTCTGGCCGCAAAGGAAAATCTGGGAGAGAGTTGTTTGCTGGGTCCAAAGTAAAGTTTGAGGCAAACAGGTTAGCCTTCTTGGTTGCCATGCAAACAATCTCCAGATGCTTAGATAGTGGAATTGTTGACCATCTATTATGGAATTCCCTCCCTGTTCCTCTGACTGCACCAATCTGCAAAAGTTTAAATGTAATATGAACAGACATCTTGATACTCAACTCCCCATAGTTCTCTATTAGACATGATTCCAAACAGTAACCCCTTACGTCCAAATGGCAATATGCCTTGTTTGAGATGAAAAGGAGTAAAAAAAAAAAAAAATAAGTAAATAAAATATTGCTCAGATTAAATATGTAATTCATAAAATCAAATCCCAAATAGATTTTTTTTTTTAAAGAACATAAACCAATATTTACCCTAACTTGTGAAACAGAATTCAATATTGATTTTGTATGGCAAAAGTTATTAAATTTAATAATTACATATGAATGATTTAAATTTAATAATTACATATGAATGATTTAAATTTAATAATTACATATGAATGATTTAAATTTAATAATTACATATGAATGATTTAAATTTAATAATTACATATGAATGATTTAAATTTAATAATTACATATGAATGATTTAAATTTAATAATTACATATGAATGATTTAAATTTAATAATTACATATGAATGATTTAAATTTAATAATTACATATGAATGATTTAAATTTAATAATTACATATGAATGATTTAAATTTAATAATTACATATGAATGATTTAAATTTAATAATTACATATGAATGATTTAAATTTAATAATTACATATGAATGATTTAAATTTAATAATTACATATGAATGATTTAAATTTAATAATTACATATGAATGATTTAAATTTAATAATTACATATGAATGATTTAAATTTAATAATTACATATGAATGATTTAAATTTAATAATTACATATGAATGATTTAAATTTAATAATTACATATGAATGATTTAAATCTAATAATTACATATGAATGATTTAAATCTAATAATTACATATGAATGATTTAAACCTAATAATTACATATGAATGATTTAAACCTAATAATTACATATGAATGATTTGTCCGGTTCTACTTTTTACGAGCAACAAAGTTCATGCTTATTCCTTCATGGACCTACAAATAAAATCGCATTTACTAACAACGTATGATACAATTTTCTTATTTACATAAATAAAACATCTATATGTACACGAATAAGATTGTTCAATCATCTCATCTTCAAATGTAAACAAAATAAAGAAAGGAAGAGTTATCTCCCCTGCAATCACTATTTCTTGAATAATATAAATCACTAGCGAGGGGTATCTGGCGTTGCCCGGGTGTTTGTAGGTGTGTGTGAAAAAAAAAAAAAAAAAAAAAAACAGGTGCCCATGAAAAAAAAAGCCTTGACGACGCGCAGTTGGAAAATAATAAAGTGTGAAAAAAAAAAAAAAAAAAAAAAAAAAACAGGTGCCCATGAAAAAAAAAGCCTTGACGACGCGCAGTTGGAAAATAATAAAGTGTGAAAAAAAACAAAAAAAAAAAACAGGTGCCCATGAAAAAAAAAAGCCTTGACGACGCGCAGTTGGAAAATAATAAAGTGTGAAAAAAAAAAAAAAACAGGTGCGCGTTTTTGATTGACGTGACAGCGATAGGTATTCAGCAGTTAGCATTTTGTGCGGGACAGTTTTTAATGAGGTCAATAAATCGGTTTGTTTGTTTTTAAAAACCCGCTCCCGTCTGATATGATGAAATCGACATTGACCAAACGTTCACTGGCTCTGGGTCTGTGATTAGAGTCGAGTTTCACTTTTTGTTTATACCGAAAACCGAATGTAACGCATGCCGATGCGGGAAATGTCGAATAATTAACGTTTGAAAGTCATTAAAATTAAATAGACAGGCGAGCTCCGTGGTTAAGTGTGAGATATTACAATTTATAGATGATATAAAGTTTTAAGAAGTTGTGAACCGAGCGAGCGCTTCTCTGAAAGAAGCCTTTTGTGGACATCGAGGAAAAGCGTACATACATACATACATTTTCGCTTTTATATTTATAGAAGATTAGTCACAACTTTTGGTTGGATCGGTCGAGTGAACTTTTAGATATTTGATATATAAAAAAACAGTTTTTGTCAATTTGGGAGAGAGAGGCAAAAAACTTCAAAAATTTTTTTATTTGTAATATTTTTTAAGAATCATTCACGGAAACAATATTTCTTAACAAATGATGCAAAGTTTAAAATAGAATCAGTACTTCTTTACATTTCAATCACTGTTAAAGTAGAAGCAGTTGTTGAGCCTTGAATAAAGCCCTGAAAAACACCAGTATTGATATCGATAAGAAAAGAGAATGAAGAAACACCATCCAGAGTTACTCACAAGCTTCGATCAGAAAGAAAAGACCAAATAATGTCAAGAACTTTACCATCAAACAATAACCTTGAAGATTTTGTAGAAGAACGTCTTCAAAAGTGACGTCCAAGTAACTGTCGTTTAATCGTTACGGACTTTCATTTTTTGTAATAAATAATTTTACCAAGAATTCCTCATAAGTTTTTGTCTCGGTTTCGATTATAGCTGATGGCACTCAAGTTTTATATATATACACACACTGCTGATCAAAAATTTAAGACCACTTAAAAATCTTTAAAATAAACCCTTTTTTAAGGATAGATTTTAAACTCTTCCAACTTAAGGTTACTAATACTACAATCTAAAAGCTTATGGAAACAAAAAAGGTACATTCCAAAAATGTTATTTAAAAATCTGCATTTTTATTAAATTAGACTTTTTACACATGATCAAAATTATAAGACCAAGGGTATAAATTGTTAGATTTATGGTAATTCTAATGTTTTTAGTTCAGTTAGAGATTAGCAATCACTGTGAAAAGGTGTTACCATGCCTAAAGCAAGAAAACTAACTGAAGTTGAGCGCTCTTGAATTCTAGGATTCCATAAGCAAGGTTGGTCACAGCGAGCGATAGCTAAGGTAAATCGCAGTAAAACTGTTATTTGCAACTTTCTAAAAAACACTGAGCATTATGGAAAAGCAAAATCCTTTGGTAGCCCCCCCCCCCCCCAATTTCTCCTGCATTGAGTAGGAGAATCAGACGGGTTGTTATGAATGACAGAGGACTTTCTTCAAGTCGAATTAAGGCGGTTACAGATGGTGATTGCAGTCTAATAACCATCAGACGACACTTACAACAAAAAGGCATGGTAAATAAAAAGCGTAAACAAATTCCTTGATCGCTTCCACATCACAAAGTGGACCACTTAAGATTTGGTCGTGAATACCAAACCTGGGATGTTGAGAAGTGGAAGAAAGTCCTGTTTTCTGATGAGAAAAAATTCAATTTAGATGGTTCTGATGGCTTCCAGCGATACTGGCATGACAAAAACATGCCCCCTGAAATTTGTGCCACACGTCATAGTGGTGGAGGGTCCGTAATGGTATGGGGTGCCTTTTCTTATAGAGGGATGATGAAGCTCCAGGTGGTGCAGGGTCTTCAGACAGCAGCTGATTATGTTAGCATGCTACAAAAAGCATCTTTGATGATGGAGGGTCATCGTTTGTGTGGGGATCGATGGTTATTCTAACAGGATAATGCTGCAATCCACACTGCAAGACAGACCTTGAGCTTTCTACAAGAAAATGGAGTCCATGTCTTGGGACATCCTGCATGCTCACCGGACTTGAACTCAATTGAAAATGTTTGGGAATGGCTGACAAGAGAGGTTTATCGAAATGGCAAACAATATTCAACAAAAAATGAACTTCGTGAAGCCATCTTCAGAAATTGGAGCAGGATCCCCCACACCTTAATGGAAACCCTTATTTCTAGCATGCCCCAAAGAATTTTTGAAGTCATCAAAAGCAGTGGAGGTAGAACTCATTATTAGGTTTGATTATTAAATGTTTTCATACACTTTTTATACAATTTAATAGAATTTTTGTCTCTGGTCTTATAATTTTGATCATGTGTAAAAAGCCTAATTTAATAAAAATGTAAATTTTAAAAAATAAATCTTTGGAATGTAGCTTTTTGTTTCCATAACCTTTTAGATTGTTGTATTGGTAACTTAAGTCAGAAGAGTTTAAAATCTACCCTTAAAAAAAAAAAAAAAAAAAAAAAAAAAAAAAAAAAAGGGGGGGGGGGGTAAAGATTTTTAAGTGGTCTTAAATTTTTGATCAGCAGTGTGTATATATATATATTTTTTTTTCATAAGTTTTGGTTTCGGTTCAAGCTGATGTACCCAAGTCATATGGATATATTTTTTTTATTTTTGAAATCGCAACTTTATAACATATACAAATCGATAGAATATTAACTCTATAATAATACTTACAAAATCTGCAAGAATTAAAATATCATATTTAAGTGGACTTTACGACAGGGCTATGTGGGGTGTCCTTGCTAGCTTAGAAAAATACTTTTGCAGTTTTTACAAAAGAGCTTCATTAATATCAAAGTCTCTATTTATGCTAAACATCTACAGAATGCCAGCATTAATATATTACATATGAATGGATCCACTGTGGAATTTTCGTAGGTCTCGCTAGTCTCTATTATATAAAAGTAACCTTTGTGTGTGTGTATGTGTGTGTGTGCATGCGAGTTCCTTCCTTATAGGTTCCGAAACGGCTGAGCATATCTTTTGCAAATTTTACACAAACCTAATTCATATGCCTGTAGCATTGCAAGCATATGCTGCATTTTCGTGGACATCGGCAATATTAAATACCTAATGTGCTTCAAGAAGTCGTATCTCTTTTATTAGTGGGTCATATTTTAAAAGTTAAATTGATGAAAAGAGAATAGAATAAGCATTCCAATGATGTAACTTTATTTTTTTTATGCGTTCAATGTTTTTATGCTCCAAGTTAAAAATGAAAAAAACGGTAAAAAAATAACAGCAAAAAGGGAAACTGCTTTTTCAATGTTTACATACGTTATGTTTGGATACAAATGCGCCCGTTAAATTTGATTGGACATGGCTGAAATTTTATAGGCTATATAAACAAAGAAGTCCATCTCTACTAGATTTTGATTTTTACAACGACAGGAAGCAAAGTTACGACCGCACAAAGTTGACAAAGAATATTTCAAAATTGATAAGATAAATCGGTATATATCATCCATTTTCATATAGATAATAGTTTCAGAATTACTTTCATGTATAATATGTAAATATTTGATAATTATTAATTGTGCGGAAATTTCTTTAAAATGTTATCTTTTATAGAAATTACAGAATATAGAATTTTACGGGAAAACGACTCGCTATGCGCTAATGCACTGACTACAGTCAGCGTATTAATGAGTTTCATTTTGTATTCACTTAAAAATAGAAAACTTTTTTCTGCTTGCAAAACGAAAGCAGAAAAAAATTTCATTTTTTATTCTGAGTTTGTCAATTCAAAAAATTTTTTCAAGTTTTTCAAATTTGATTTCCAAATTTTGTTGTTTTTAATGCTTTTAGTACACATGTACTAAGTACATGCGTTTCTGTTATGATATTTATTACTTCTAACTTGTACTTAACATAGAATTTTTTTTTTTTTAGTGGTAAAAAAAAATTTTTTTTAAATAAAATAAATAAAAGGTACTTGTGCACTTATGTTACATGCTGGAATAATAAGGTTATTATTTAGAAACCCATTCTTAACATGGGGAGAGAAGGGTGTTTTGTTAACTATTCTGTACTTTTACCTAACAATTAAAAAAAGATATTGTGAAACTTGAATTTAACTTGAAAATACTATTTGAAAAATTAGCACGGTAACATAAGTGCATAAGCACTCAAATATTACCAAAGGCAAGATAAGTTACTCTTCTACCTAGTTGGAGGTTTTTAGTGTATTTAATGTAAAATGTTTCTTTCGACAATTAGTGTTACATAAGCGCAAGAAAACTAACCTTGTGGTATCTCATGTCCTTGAACACTCGACAATGACTTAAAAATATACAAAATACTGTTAGAAACCCAACCAATAAATGTCCTCAATATATAGTTGTTGTTTATCAGGATTCCTGGTATCCTAGAAGCTACATTCGAGGATTCATGTAGAGTACAATTTATGGTTGCATCTCAGAAAATAGGGGTATATTTTGGGCCAGATAGAGAGGATTTACAAAATTGAAAATTGGACTGGTCCTAAAATGCAGAAGTTCTGGTCAACTATGAGAATTTCCATCTTTTATAGAAATCCAAAATCTATATGAAAAATTTTCTTCGATTTATTTCAGAGATTAATTCATATCTACTCAATTTTTTCTTTTCTTTGAGGGGAGTAGTAAATACCGGATATGGATGCTCTTTAGGCATTCAATGGCTACACCTCAGATTAAGCTCTCCTTTGGAGGAGAGGCCGATAAATACCTACTCTCAATATGACTATATTTAAATACCACTATAATACTTAGTTTTGTTCCTGAAGAGACACCCACAGTATGATACCATACGGCAGTTTAAAAAAAATTGAAATTTGTACATCTGAATTTATAATTCATGGCTTATGGTAAAGAGATACATCAGATTTGACTGCATAATCAGAAAGCTTGAAAAATAAGTAAATGTAAAGTAACTTCGGCTTTTGTACGTCCGAGCAATGCCGGGCAACCAGCTAGTAGTTAATAGATCAGCAGCTGAACAAACACCACAAAAGCTAACCCCAACACCACAAAAGCTATACTGAACATCATTAAAGAAACCTAGAGTTTCTAGAAAATGAACTAATTTGCCATTGACCAACCTTTTCAAAAACTTTGCGAATAACAGGGAGAAGACTGACAAGATGACACTCGAGTCAGAACGCTATCATTTTTTTTTTTTTTTTTTTTTAAATGGAGACAACAAATGATTCCTTCTAAAAAGAAGGGAAACAAGACAGAGACAAACAAAGATTGAATAATTTCAAGAGGATAGAAGAAAGTTCAGTCGCATAACATTTGAGAATAACAAAATTAGAACCAGCAGACTTAGACGGGTCAAAATGAGGAAGAACCCTTTAAACCATCTTTGGAGTGATAATTACAGAATCCAGAGACTGATCATTTTTCTAAATAAAATCAGGAAGAACAGCACCAAAATCATCAACAGAAGAATTGTCAGCAAAAGACAAACAAAATGATCATTATTCTCTTTAAAAGATTAAATAACTTGAAAACCATATACGATTTCACTCGCTCTCTATCTGTACCAAAATCTAAACGCAGATTCCATGTTTTTTTCCCAGAACTGCCCGCCTGTGGAACACTGTTCTGCTGGCCTGCTTCCAGGTTGAATACAACATATTAGCCTTCAAATCCAATGTAAACAAGTTCTTGTTAATCCGTCTCCATAAATAATCAAATTATACCCAGTTTATACCATTAGCAATTATTATACTATCATCGTACATTCTTTAATCCGTATCCTCAAGTGGCCTTCGAGCCTTGATAAGTGATAACTTCAAAGTAAAAAAAAAGAAAAAAAAGACCATTAACCTTTTATGACCTGCTTAAACTAACTCATTCAGTCAAATCAATTAATTAATATAACGGCATAAAGTGGGAATTGATCCAAACACGCCTTGTACGTATTAGTTCAGAATCTGGGTAGATGGCAGATACCTCCAGATTGCAACTACCCAAATGCTTTCATTCAGTATGCCGCCATCTTAAATTAACAATAAATAATTTTTTAATCATCTACATAATAATTCAGGTCATAAAGAGTTATAAAAAAATTTAAAAAAAAAAAGGAGGAATAACTTATTTTCTACCATAGGGTAGATTCGCTATATATCACGAGAGTCGACGTTTTCAGATGAGATAGCGTCACAAACATTTGGAGAATAGCTAGACTGAATCTCAACACCATTTTATTGTGTGTTTGAAATTACATTGTATTTTTCGGACACACAGGCAATCGCCACCAATTAAAATATTTGTATTGTCAATTTAAGAAACTCCATTATCAAATAATGGCTGACTCATAATTGAAGGAGTCAGAGCTGCCAAACATTTCATTCGACTTTAATTTCATTCCATTATTTTATGTTTTTTTCTTTATGTATAACAAAAAAGTATAACTCTATATTAATAAAATTGCATTACCAGTTGTCGCGAGAATGTGTTTCTCGCATCTACGTGACTTACACTTTTTTCTTCTAGTTATTACTAACTGTTATATACCTAGCCGGCGTCGTCCGGGAGTATTTACGGTATTTTTTTTACGAGAGTACCCGGCGTAGTATAAACACTCCCAACCTCCCCATGTTAAGAACGGCTAAGATTAAAATGTGCGATTTGTTTACGAAGAAATGAAAATGGGGTTTGTATTACTGTACACATAGATTCGAAAAAGTTGTCAAAAAACAAATATATAACAAATAAATGTTATTAAAAGCAAGACAAGTTACTTTTCTACCAAACTGGATATATTTTTCGTGTTTTTATTCAATGTAACATGTTTATTCAGCTCGAAAAACATACATTGTTTACCGATGTATTGGAAACTTCAAAATGGCGCCCGACTGTCTCTTTAACACGGTAAGTTCGGGAAAAGGTGTTATAAATAATAAACTAGACAAAATACTATTAAAAAAACCACCGAATATATGTCAACCTATGTCACGCCGTCACGGTAATATATATTGAGCGAGTTTCTAACAGTATTATGTCTAGTTTTATATTTATAGCACCTTTTCCCAAACTTACCGTGTTAAAGAGACAGTCGGGCGGCATTTTGAATTTTCCAATACATCGGTAACCACAGCATGTTTTTCGAGCTGAATAAACATGTTACATTAAATAAAAACACTGAAAATCCAGTAAGGTAGAAAAGTAACTTATCTTGCCTTTGATAACATTTATTTGTTTTTTTTTTGACAACTTTTTCGAATCTATGTGTACAGTAATACAAACCCTATTTCCCTTTATAATCGATTAATATATATTTTTAAGTGTAATAATTAGTGATGGGACGATTCCAATATGTTCTCGATTCCGATACAATCACCACTTCTGATTCTTTATAAATCTCTAAGTATCGAGTTGTTATTTTCTCCGATTACCGTAAAAACACGTGTTAAATGTGCGTATATTATCTCAAAGGTAAAAATACACTTGTGGGGGAGAAGGGAGTGATCTACGGATTTTACTTTTACTCATAGTAAATATTTATTGATTTCGTTTTTTTTTGTTTGTTTTGGGTTTTTTTTACATTAGGTCCATCTCCACAATTTTTTTTTTTTTAAATGACTTTCGGCTTTTCGACTATGCTGAATACGAAAATATTTAAATTTTGCAGAGACAAGTAGTTATCGAAATCTAAAGACCTGTAGTATGAACTGTAATTCTTTGGCAGACATTTTTTTGCGCGCGATAAACAAGTATACTTCTCTGCAAAGTAGACTTGTTTATCGCGAACGCGCGTAAAAACATGGGCGCCAGAGAACTAGTGCCGTATCAGAATAGATACTACACTTTGATCTTGGCTAGAAGACCAAGAAAATGAAAGATTTTGTTTTAAACAAAATCACATTAAAAAAATAAAATAAAAGAATCATTTTTGGCATCGGAACTAGGTACAAATCTTACCGATACCTTAAAAAGTTTCAATTTTTTCGTTTCCGATTAATTATCCCAACACTAGTAATAATGTAATTTTAATAATCTGTAAGTTTACGTAGAGACAAAAAAAAAAAAAAAAAAAAAAACACGCAAGAAGTGGTCACTCAATTTACAAATTTATAGGGACCTCCAAACTGCTGTGTACTACGTCATTCTAAACAAAAAACACGACGTCATCAGTAATTTCTATGGAAGAGCATTAGCACTATAAAATTTATTTGCAAATAACGTTATTTTACTATCGTTATTATTTTAGAACGGTAAAATAAGTGCATAAGTTCACAAAAAGTAATTTCTCATATATTACGAAAAACAACTAGTCCATGTTAATGATTTGAAGATATAAGAGTCGCAAAGAATTTAAAAATTTATACATTAAACGATAATTTATCAGAAATTTATGAATAAATAAAATATACAATAAAAAATATATAAAAAATAAAGACTTACCTTTTGTAAAGCAAATAGATTTTTAATAACGAACTAGACAGACGATAAAATTAATTTTAACCTGTTCTGCTGATACATGGATCTACAAATGTTTGTCCTTATAGGCTTCCGTATATTTTTGAAAAAAGCGCAAATTTTGATTTCAACCTGTCATTTTAAATAATCAAATCGAAACGAATTTTTTTTTTTTTTTGTCGATTTTTCTTTTGCAATTTTTATTATCTCAAGATTCATATATTATATTATATGAATATATTTTTTTATATTGGAAAGCTGTTATATAAAAATCGGTTTAAACTTCATATCGCGTAATATTTAATATTAAAGCTTTTTAAAAATAATTATTTTTTAGAATACGGTTTTTTGTTGAAATTCAAATAATTATGTTACCGAGAAAAAAAAATTAAGAAAAATTGTTCATTTTATTTTTTAAACATAATATTAATGATTTTATGTCCCATTTTGGGTTTGTATTACTATACACATAGATTCGAAAAAGTTGTCAAAAAACAAATATATAACAAATAAATGTTATCAAAGGCAAGATAAATTACTTTTCTACCAAACTGGATATATTTTTCGTGTTTTTATTCAATGTAACATGTTTATTCAGCTCGAAAACCATACAGTGTTTACCGATGTATTGGAACATTCAAGATGGAGTCTGATTCTCTCTTTAACACGGTAAGTTTGGGAAAAGATGTTATAAATAAAAAACCGGATAAAATACTGTTAAAAACTCGCTCAATATATGTTACCGTGACATAGGTTGACATATATTCGGCGGGTTTTTAATAGTATTTTGTATAGCTTTTTATTTATAACACCTTTTTCCAAACTTACGGTGTTAAAGAGGGTGTGAGACAGACGCCATCTTGAATTTTCGAATACATCGGTAAACACTGTTTTTCGAGCTGAATAAACATGTTACATTGAATAAAAACAAAAAAAATATATCCAGTTTGGCAGAAAAGTAATTTATCTTGCCTTTGATAACATTTATTTGTTATATATTTGTTTTTTGACAACTTTTTCGAATCTATGTGTACAGTAATACAAACCCAAACTTGGAGCTTCTTTTAAATAGTAAAAAAAAAGTTAGGATAATAATAAATTAATTACAGTTACATTGTGTTACATCGTGTTACTTACAGGGGAAGGGTAAAACTGGTGCGCGTTGGAGGAACCTAAAAACCTTTTTCTTTTTTATTTGTTCGTTTGCTTATTTAAAAAAAAATTGAAATAAAAAAAATCGTTTCATTTTGCAGATGACAGCTCCGCACAAAACCTTTCTAAACACCGGGTGACGAAATTTGAAGATAATCAATAATTTTTATATTAATTTATTTTTTGTCGAGCAATTATTGTCATCAATCAAAGTGTCCATGCTTT